>NC_069503.1:1108595854-1109195854 GCF_027579735.1 Bombina bombina
CCTTGGCTACATCTGCATTATATATGCCCCTCAATGCCCCCCCCCCCCTGCAAAACAAGGCTCAAAATGTAAGGAAAGTGTATGGATTTGCCTTTGCAAATATGATGACAAGGTATCCAAGATGGCCGTCATCTGCATTTCTTCCACTAGATGAAAAATATGTTCCTAAAACTAAGTGAAACCAGGCAACAAAAGTTTTGGTGCAATGGAAAAGAAACAAAGAAACAAAAGATTCATCATTATTGCTACATTCTGGAAACATAACTAAGTTTTCAAAGCTTATGACATATTTAGGGTTTATTCTCATGCTATGTGTACTGCTTTAGTTACAATGATATATGGAAAGTTCTGAGCTATATCAAGTCTATGTCACTAAAATAAAACAAATACATTTTATACTTACTGATGTTCCAAGGTACAAGTTAGTCCATGTATCTCCCTATATGTACACCCACTACAATCATCACTAAATACAATTATTAATAGGCAAATTACTTGTTTGATTAATGGCAAACAGGCTCTTACATTCCCTTTGGGTGCTCTTTGCATTAATGCAATATCACTTTCTAGTAGGTAGGACTATGGTAATTTATGTCAATATATTTATCACCTTCATGTCCTGAATGACTCTGGGGTCTATTTATATTTGTGTGGACAGACATGTTCCGCTATAGCGAACCTTGTCCGCCGCACATCGATAAATGCTGACAGCATATGCTGTCGGCATTTATCATTACACCAGCAGTTCTTGTGAACTGCTGGTGCAATACCGCCCCCTGCAGATTTGCGGCCAATCAGCTGCTAGCAGGGAATGTCAATCAGCCCGATTGTACATGATTGGGTGGATTGCTATATGCCGCCTCAGAGGCGGCGTATGAGTTGAGGAGCAGCGGTCTTAAGACCGCTGCTTCTTAACTCCTGTTTCCGGTGAGCCTAAAGTCTCGCGCGGAAACAAGGGGAACAGGGGCTATTCGGCCCTTGTTAAATAGACCCCTCTGTCTCTAAGCTGCATTACTTACTATATAAGAGGAAATTGCTAAATCACAATAAATAGCAACAATATGTAGATAAATAGTTACATAAGCATCTTGCAGAGGTGTTTATCTTATGACAGATATTTCCAATCCACTGAAAACTCTCATAACTAACTAAGTTGCAAATCATTCTCATATAGAAAATGTATCATCTAAAAATTCAACCTAAATGAACTTATGACATTTTAAAAGGGAGATATTATTTCCTTGTCAGGATGATTGTTTTTATATCTTATAAGATCATAAGTTTACAATATATTTATTCATACAAGTTCTACAAAAAAAGTGTTACAACTTGACTACAAAAAGGTTTAGGATCCACAATACAGGATTTGGGGTTGCAATTTAATACTCAGTGATCTAAGATACGTACAGTAAATACATAGATCAGGACGAGACACACTCAGGGACAATGTTTGGAAATGCAAGGGGCATTATGCTTATTTTGGCATTTGAAATAGCCAATTTAGCCTGTGGTATCCCCACCGTTACTGAAAGTTTCTATATTGAAGTCTACGCTATTGACAAGCCTACGTAAACACAGCTAGCAGAAGAAACTACACTCACAGTGGGGTGCAGAATATTTAAGTAATAACATGTTAATTTTCCATTGTTCTCTTAAAGTATTAAGCTTTGGTTTACAGACAAATGTAAGATAAGAAAGCAAGTGTACTCAAAGTGATAACATAATGAGATCTGATATTACTTGCAAGTTCAGCCCATTTGAATAGGCTGTGGTTTAAAAGCACAAAACCAGCTAATTCATATACACAAATAAACCTGAAATTGCAATTTTACAGTATACTGTCCCTTTAAGGGGAAACTTTATGTCACCTAAAGTTTGTTGCTTTATATGTATTGTCAATCGCATCATTTTTAGTGACATTGTGGTGGCTTCAACAGGCAAAACTAAAGGTAAAGGAGCTTTTAATAAGCAATTTTAACCCCTTAAGGACCAGCGACGTACCCTGTATGTCGCTGGCCTTTTCTTGGGACTTGATTGTTTTATAGCGCGGTCTTGCTACTAGCGTTGAGACTGCTCTATTCCACAAAGCCTGCTGGAGGGAGGGCATTAATAGTGTGTTCTTGCTAGACTTGTGCTATTATGTCCTGAAAAAACCCTTAACGACCAGTGACATACAGGGTACATTGTGGTCATTAAGGGGTTAAAACATTCCAGCGGAAAAATTAACCTTTGGGAACACATGGGAAGAGCACTTAACTGTACAATGTTGCTTAAAGTAAGAAGTTTTGCTTTGAATATATATTTAAAAAAATGATGGACTAGATTACGAGTGAAGCGCTAACAGTTACGTGCAAGCGATAAGAGGTTTATCGCGGGTGTTTGAGCGCATCATCTAAAGAGATTAAATCTGATTGCTTGAGTGCAATTGAAGTTAACGCGCGTTGGGTTGGCGCGACCTCAGAGCTCTGGTTAACTTTTTTTGTGAAACAAAAAAGTCTCACAAAACACATCAAAATATATTACAAAGTACACTCACAATAATACCATCTAATATAATGATTTTTAAAAAAATTGCACAAAAAAGTTATAATTGCTCAAATATATGAGATCTCAGGTGTCAGAAAAACAGAGTTACATATATATATATCTATATACACACACACATCTCTATATATGTATATGTATGTATATATATATTTATTATGTGTGTACATATGTATTTATATGTGTATTTATGTATTTATAGACTTATATACACATATAAATGCATTAATACATATATACACATATACAAAAGTGCTTTGGAACCATTTGTAGATGAAAACATAAAAAAACACATTTATGCAATATTCATATTTAATAATAGCTTTAACTATGTATTTACTGTAAATATTTCACATTCCAATGTTCAGCACATAGCAGAGTATGTTCTAAGTATTTATAAATAGATATTCTGAATATATACCTATACATATATATTCATGTATCTATCTATCTATCTATCTATCTATCTATCTATCTATCTATCTATCATCTATCTATCTATCATCTATCGGTATATATACCAATATATATTTTACCAAAATATAATTATATATATATATATATGTATATTTATATGTGTGTGTATTTATAAAGAAATAGAACATATTCTTCTATATGAAGAACATTGGAATGTGAAATATTCATATTTACATGTCTGGTTAGCGCACTTGAGAATATGCGATCGGGTTTGTGAGCGAGTAGGGTGTTAGGTTTTCTCCACTTTTTTTGCTCCGTTGACTTCTATGGGGAAATACGTTATTGCACACATAGTATTGTAAGTTTGGCTTTTTACACGCATCTAGTTAGTGCATGAGCGAGAACAATTTACTTTCAACTTGTAATACGAGTGCAACCTGGTGCATGTAAAAAGCTTACTTCCAGCACAGTTAATGCTCGAACAGGAGTGTTAAAGGGATAGTAAAGTCCAAATTAAACTTTTATGATTCAGTTAGGGCATGTAATTTTAAACAACTTTGTAATTTACTTTTATAAAAAAAAATAGCTTTGTTCTCTTGGTATTCTTAGTTGAAAGCTACACCTAGGCTCATATGCTAATTTTGCCTCTTATCTGAATGCATTTGCCAGTTTTTCTCAGCTAGAGGGCATTAGTTCATGTGTTTTAAATAAATAATATTGTTCTCATGCATGTAGAGTTATTTAAGAGTCAGCACCTGATATGCAAGTCTGTCAAAAGATCTGAGATAAGGAGGCAGTCAGCAGAAGCTTAGATGCAAGGTTATCACAGTGGTAAAAGGTATAATAATATAACAGTGTTGGTTATGCAAAACTAGGGAGTGGTAAATAAAGGGATTATCTATATTTTTAAACAATAATATTTTTGGTGTTTAATATCCCTTTAAATAACGCTCCGCTTGTAATCTGGCACTATATGGTTTGTAAACAGTGATAAGATTTGTGCAGTTGCAAAAAAAATAGTTTGCCCTAATCGTTCTGAACAAATATTTGGAAAATGTTGTTTTCTGGACATTCGTCTGCTGCACTATTCAGTGTTTGTTTAAAATGAAATGAATACGGACTATTTGCGGAACCTTTACACGTTTTCATTAAAACTAATGTACATGTTCCATGCTACAGGGGAAAAAGGTAACCGGCAGCCTTATACAGTACTAACCTTTAATGCGCTGGAGAGCCAAACTAATCCTGCATTAGTGTTTGTCTTCTGTAAGTTAGTGCGTCCGTTCGGATATTAATTTCGTGAAAACAAAACACGTATCTTTGTTTTCAGCAACAATTTGCATTTGTAACAAAACCAAAGCAAAAGCCAGATAAACATCTCACAAGCAAAGCTCATGAATTAATAGATGCTTAATGGAATAAAAAAATGTAAGTCATGTGCAATACCTTCTAAACAGAAAGTGCTGTTTTTTTATTATTATTATTTTTGTTATTTTATTTTATTATAGTTCAGATATATAAATATGAAGACAGACAAATCACAAATCAAAAGTTCTTTATCAGAGCTTGAATTTACAAATTTACAAGCATGGCTCATTTTCTTAAAGGGATATACAACAGTCTGTTTCATTGTTGTAATAAAGATCTATTACTTCCTGTCGCTGCCTCACACGGGAGCTGTGATCGCCACAGGAAGGCAAGCAGCAACATTTATTTTGAAGCATTGTTATGAGATACCTATTGTAGCTACAGTCATTTTATTGCCCATGGTCCATAGAGAACTTTTGCGTGACAATAAAACCAAAGTTCTCTAATGGTAGCTCTCTTATCTAGCTGTAGGTAGTGACTACACTGAGAATGTCTAAGTGCTCATTTAGCAAGAAAACGAGTAAGCTGTTTGCTGTTTTTTTTAAACTACGTCTGTTTCTTACAGCTTTACTTTGATTTAATATTGTTTTTGTATTAAAGGAGCACTGTTTTATAACCCTTTAATGTGTTTTAAGCTATAATTGTATGGGTTCACAAAGATGGTAATTTGAGGAAACACTTCTTTACAGAAAGAGTGATTGATTTATGGAATAAACTTCCTCAAGAGGTAGTTGCGACAAACACTGTGGGGGACTTTAAAAATGCCTGGGACAAGCATAAGGCTATCCTACGAACTAGATAAGTTTATACTGTTAGGTAATATTGGGCAGACTTGCTGGGCCTATGGCTCTTATCTGCCATCAATATCTATGTTTCTATGGTTTATTATGTAGATCAATGTTAGATCCAAATGCCATAGTTGTTTCAAAAAACATATATAAGCTATATTCAAAATAATCTTGTTTGTCATTTCTTTTGTATTATTCCAGACATTAGGATCCCTTTATCAATGCTTCAACTAGCAATCTGCCTGTGTTTGTGCGTTAAAATGCACAAGTAATCCAGTTCTCAGATTTATCAAGCTCTGGACCCTATTCAAAACAATGTTGTTTCCCTGGCACCCGATTCTATTACGATATGGATTTGCGACAGATTGATTTAACCTATTTTCCTCCTGTACAAAAGTAAAATCCAATAAAGTTCTCTAAGTTATCACACTGTTTTGTCTATAACTTACGTCTAACAATCCACCCAGATAGCAAATGTGTATTCGGCACCTTTCTTGCCAGGAACACCATAGTAAACAATAGTCTAGAAGTCTGTATGAAATAGGTTACCATAGATCGAAAGCCACATAAATAGTGTATACCAAAATGTGTATTACAAATTTATAGACAGTCTGAATGAATATAGGTCGGACCAGAAAAATAAATCATAGAACTTAGTGCTTTCAGAATGGAAGTAGTATTTACAGTGGCAGCAACTGTACTACTAAGAAGATGTCATAGACAACATCTTGCTCTACAGCAGAGACAGGAAGCTATCCATCAAAGACAGTCCTGCAATTATTTTTGTCCTTGAAGCATTGCAGCAGTTCAGATTGTCAAGGCAATCAATGCCTGGTATGCTCAAATTGTTGGCCATTCTGTATTTTAAGGCTACTGGGTCTTTTCGATCAGTGTCCAGTGTGAGTCAACCAACGTTCTCCAGGCACCGGCAAACTGTTTTAGACGCGATGTACACTATTTAAAAGCACCATGTTAGTCTAAGGTTTTTTGTTTTTTTTAACTGAGGTTAACCCAGAAAAGTACTGACAAAATAAGCCATAGATTGACAATGATACAAGTTTCGAAGTCTGCACAATAACATGTATACAGTAAGGTGTAAAATAACAAGTTCTGCAATAATCTTAGAGCCGTGAATTTTTTAAGTTCAGCTATATATATAAACAATGCCAAAACAAATCAAAGGAGAACTGACTATGGTCAATAAATTTAAATTAGGTCAAGTTTTCTATAAGCTAATGAAGGCATTTACACTCATCAGTAACATGTTAACACCACTCTGTATATCAAGAAGAACTTTTGTGTAATAATTATAATACTACATCCCTGCTAGCATGGGGATAGAACATATATACAAAATAAAGGGTGCTTAAGACTGCAACCCATGGCAATGACTTGAAAACCACAACAAAGGAAGCTAAATTAAGAAATGGTTACTGTAATGGTCTTATCACAACGTATCAAAAAATAAGAATAAGTAATATATTATATACTATCTGATAACCTTCATGACTATAACCTGTATCTATTACTATGAAGCTACTACAGGGGTGACCATGATATGATGAGCTATTGTAGGACTTCTATGCTGGAAAAAACAAACTAACAAACAAACAAACAAGGTCATGAGAGAAAACATGGTCAAAATGGCGGGACTCTAATATGGTATTAGTGAACCCCGGTTAATGCCCAAAGTAGCCTGTCAGGGTGGCACCCTCATATTGTATTTAGACCAGTTCTGCATGGTGATATATATAATGGATAAGGCCTGTACCACAAAGCACTACAACCCCAAGTGTTAGCATATACATACATATACATTCATATATATATATATATATATATATAGTCATGGCCAAAAATATTGGCACCCCTGCATTTATGTCAGATAATGCACCACTTCACCAGAAAATTGTTGCAATTACACATGTTTAAGCATTCTCATGTCTATTTCTTTTGTTTGTATTGGTATGACACAAAAAAGTGGAGAACAAAGCCAAATCTGACACACACAAAACTCCAAAAATGGACTGGACAAAATTATTGGCATCCTCAATTTAATATTTAGTAGCACACCCCTTGGAAAAAATAACTGAACTCAATCGCTTCCTGTAACCATCAATGAGTTTCTTACACCTGCATTAATTTTGGACCACTCTTCTTTCG
This sequence comes from Bombina bombina, assembly GCF_027579735.1. Classification (NCBI taxonomy): domain Eukaryota; kingdom Metazoa; phylum Chordata; class Amphibia; order Anura; family Bombinatoridae; genus Bombina; species Bombina bombina. Next base: position 1,108,603,135 of record NC_069503.1, read on the forward strand.
CCAACTGATTTCTCAGATTGGAAGAGTTCTTTTTTTCAAACTGCTGTTTTGAGATCTCTCCAAAGGTGCTCTTTGGGATTGAGATCTGGACTCATTGCTGGCCAGTTCAGTACTCTTCAGCGCTTTGTCTTAAACCATTTCTGGGTGCTTTTTGACGTGTGCTTTGGGTCATTATTCTGTTGTAAGACTCATGACCTCCAATGGAGACCCAACTTTCTGACACTGGGCCCTACATTGCACCACAGAATTATTTAGTAGTCTTCAGATTTCATAATGCCAAACACACAGTGAAGACATCCAGTGCCTGAAGCAGCAAAACAACCCCAAAACGTCAATGAACCTCCACCATGTTTGACTGTAGGGACAGTATTCTTTTCTTTAAAAGCCTCTTTTCTTTTTCTAATACAGTAGACTGATGGGCTTTACCAAAAAGCTGTTGTTTTGTTTCTTCTGTCTACAGCACATTCTCCCAAAAGAATTTTGGCTTTTTCAGGTAAGTTTAGGCAAACTCCAATCTGGCTTTTTTATGTTTCTGTGTCAGCAGTGGGGTCCTCCTGGGTCTCCTACCACAGCGTCCCTTTTCATTCAGATGGAGTATAGTGCAAGTTGACACATTTGTACCCTGTGCCTGAAGGTCAGCTTGAATTTGTCTGGAAGTTAATCAAGGTTCTTTATCCACCATTCAAACAATCCTTTGTTGCAATATTTAACCATTTATTCTCTTTCGTCTGCATCCAGGGAGATTAGCTACAGTTGCCATGCGCTGTAAACGTCTTGACAATGTTGCGCACAGTGGACACAGGAACACTAAAGGGACATTAAACACTTTGAGATTGTTTTATAAAATGATAAATCGTATGTATAAAAAAGCTGCAATATACTTTCATAATTTATTTTGTTCCCTTTTTCTGTAATTCCATTTTGAAATTGTGAGTTTTTCAGTTCCTATTAGGAATGTATGTGCAGAACACTGTTTTATTCCAACACATATAGTGAATATAACTGCACAGTCATACTCTAGTGACCTGTTTATAACTGAAAGTTAGTGTCAATTTTTTTTTTTGTTATAAAACGTGTAATAAGTATAAATATAAAAAATAAGTATAAATATAAAAAAGGCACAATGTGTATTTTAGATTGTGTTTTTACGATATGGTCCAGATGGATAAAATGGACAACAATACCCCTAAAAATTTACAAGATCTATGTGAGAACTTAGAGAATCTTTTAATTAAAGAACTAAAAAATACTATAGAAATCAAATATACTCAAAGATATATTGATAACAATATGGTTCCTAGAGGACTAAGATTAAATAAAAATTGCACTTTTACACTCACTAATGAACTTTCTGATGAATGGTTCGAAGTTCTGGAAACGGCCTCCATAGGACTAATGAAAATCATAGTTAAATCCAGAAATATATCTTTAAAAGAAATTAAAGCCGATATTGACTCCCACAAAAACAATTTAAAGGCATTTGAGAACAACACAGAATTTTTAAATCTTCAAAAAGATATATTGAGTAATATTTCTAAGTTTAAGGAAAGTATTCTAGATAGTAAACTCTCCAAATACAATAGAGACTTAGATGACTACTCAGAAAGTAAACAAGAATCTCAAATTATAACTGAAACTGATATTAACATTGATAATCCTATTCAAACCACCAAAAAAGATTTAGCCCATATTTTTGGTAAAGGCAATCAATACAATTCTAGACTGACTGTATATTATTCACACAATACTCCAAAGCAAAACATTTTTGCTAAAAATAAAAATGATCACCCCAGGTACAATTATAATACAATAAGAAATTACAAGAAAACCCATTGTATGTATAACACTAACCATAGCAATTCTGAAAACAAAAGAGAAACAAATAACCAATACTATACTAATTATAGAAATAAAGGAGAATATAATTCAGACAAAAAACAAAGACATAGAAATCCAAATGAATATAACTCTAACCCAAACAGATATTGGCAATATGAAAATAGGAGAGAACATCCTAACAGAAGAGAATATTCCCATATAGATGTAGATAACACCAGAGACCACATCCACTACAGAGAGAATCATAATCAAAGATGGAGAGATCAAGATTATAACAATCATACAACCAACTATAATCATAGACAATTCAATCATTACTCATACAAACAACAACATCAAAATACTGATTATCAGAGTAGAAATCACTCTAGCACATACCATAATTGGAGAGTAACAGTTAAAAATAGATTTCAACCCTTAGAAATAGAACAAGAAGAAATAAACACCCCTAATTCTCATCAAACAGACCAGAAAGATTTTTTAGAGAACTTCCCCTTAGGGGGAAGGCACATCAAGAACTACTACCCACCAAATAATGCAACAAAGAAATTAAAGAAGCAAAAGAGGATTAGAGGTAGGAGGGGCAGAGGACAACATAGACAAAACACCAAAAAGACAGAAATAAAACATACTGGAGTATTCAACATAAGTAAACACCCTATAAACCATGCACAAGAATCAATATTAAATAGAGGTTTATCCTTTGCTCCTTCTTGTAAATTTAACAAGTTTGAAACTTTAATCAACATTAACCAACTCATTCGCAAATTAACCTTAAAAATATACTTCATTAAAAATCCAATGGAAAATAAAATTTTAAAGGAGAATGAATCCATTTATAAACACACAGATTTAAAAGCTCCATCTACTTTCTTTCCGACTCATGAAAAAAGTGAACACATCAGGCTATTTGAAGAAATGGTAAAAAAAGATTTAGATAAAATAGATCAATCTAAATACATTAATTGGAATATGACACAAAAAGAACTCAATATTGTAAAAGAACTAAAAAAAAATAAGAATATCACAATAAAACCTGCAGATAAAGGTGGTGGAATTGTCCTTATGGATACTTCATACTACCTAGAAGAAACAAATAGACTATTAAAAGATGAAACCACATATAAAAAACTTTCAAATAATCCCATTAAAAGCCAAACACAAAAACTAGGAAAATTATTAGAAGAAGTAAATAATCTAGGTTTATTAACAAAAAATGAATTTGAATTCCTCAATATTAAAAATCCCATTACCCCTACACTTTACATTCTGCCCAAAATTCATAAAAACCTCACTAGACCCCCTGGGCGCCCAATTATATCAGGCATAGGATCATCAACTTCGAACCCCAATATGTTGACTTTTTTCTACAGAATTATGTTGCAAAACTCCCTTCTTATCTCAAAGATTCCACTCAATTACTTAATACTTTAAAAACCATATTATAGAAAGATAACTACCTCTTAGTGACATGTGATGTCAATTCATTGTATACAAATATAGACAATCAGAAAGGCCTAGAAGCAACTAAACATTATTTGGATAAAGATCTAGATTAAAATAAAGAACAAAACAATTTTTTATTAAATTGTATCAAATTTATACTCTATAACAATTTGTTTCTTTTCAATGGAGATATTTATTTCCAACTCAAAGGTACAGCGATGGGAACAAGGTTCGCCCCCAGTTATGCCAACCTTTTTATGGGTTTCTTCGAAAAAAGTTTTATCGATGATGGCCAATGGGGGGCATACCTTGTGCATTACTACCGCTATATAGATGATCTATTTATAATCTGGAAGGCAACCCAAAACTATTGGAATAATTTATAGAGGATATGAACACCAATCCGTTAGGTCTGAGTTTCTCATATGAATTCAGTGCAAATATAATCCACTTTTTGGACATAGAGATTTAGATCAAAGAAAGGGTAATTGAGACCAGAACCTTTTTTTAAAAAACAGATGCTAACAACTATATTCATAACGATATTTGCCATTTAAAGAAATGGAAGACAAATATTCCTAAAGGGCAATTTCTCAGAATCAGAAAAAAATGCTCAGATATTAACCAATTCTCAATACAATCTGAAATTCTAACACAAAGATTTAAAGAAAAGCGATATAACCCTTATATCTTGGCGAAAGCCAAACAAGAAGTCCAAGAAATGGGCAGAGATCTAATATTAAACCCTAAATCTAAACCATATCCTAATCTCCGGTTCTAATCACAGAATAGAAGATACTTTTTTCATACCATTCATAACGCAATATAGCTCACAACATCATGAAATTAGATCCTCACTAAACACTGGCATTATATTAAAAAGACCAAATCTTAGGATAAAGAATTAAAAACCGCCCAGATATCATTTCTAAAAAAGCAAAAAATCTAAAAGACATACTATCACCTAGTGAATTCAAAAATAGAAGTAATAGCAATCCTGTGGATATCAACCTCAAAAAAGAAAAAATAGAAGTTTTTTTTCATGTAAACACAGTACAAAAATTAAAACTATAAAATCAAATAATAATGATAATTATATTAATATAAAAGAGATTATACGTTGCTCTGATAGAAATATAATCTATTGTATTCAATGTTTATGTGGCCACCAATATTTTGGCCAAACTAGCCGAATGTTGAAAGACAGAATAAGAGAACATCTCCATCACATTGAACACAAAGCAACCAACACAAATTTATACAAACATTTTACAGAGATTCACCAGGGTAATACAAGTCATATGAAATTCTGGGGAGTAAAAAAACTTTTTTTACTCCCCAGAAACCGGTCAAAAAACCTCAAGTAACTGTGTTCGAATCAGCAATAATTGGAGACCGATACCATTGGTTAATATAAAACTCTTTCCACCAATAGGGACATATCCTAACCCTATATAAGAACTGTTTATAGACTTAATGGGCATCTTGATAAAGGCCCCAGGCCGAAACGCATAGATTTGCCCAGTATAGCTGTGACCAAGCTATCCTAACTGTACACCAATGGTTCTTGGAACCAATATAGCTGTGATTTAGCTATCTAAACTGTATACCAATGGTTCTTGGAACCCCCATTTACTTGGAGACACTATTCCATTTTTACGGACCCAGCAATTAATCAGATCGTCTGGATCGTATTACCTCACTGAAGTTTGAAAAACAACAATCACACCCGGTTGGTCCACTAGCTATTACTAATAGCAACCAGGATTGACATCAAACACCGCCAGGATTATGTGTATATACCTTCGGATTCAACACCTCATTCTTTATTATGTAATAAATTTGATGGCACTTTTGAAAAACTTTGCCCATACTTTGCATCTGAAAACGTCTGGATGCATATAAAGGCTGAGCGGAATCAACCTATCAGTTTCTACCTTCCACTACCTCTATCAGTGAGTCACCAACACACGTGACCCAGAAGGACAGTCTGAAAACAGATCGCCCTCTTTGTGATTTACACACAGCCAGAAGCAGCGGCGTATACCACCAAAACAGGTACTCGTTTCACAGTCCCCTGACAAAAAGTTTTTTCCTGCTAAATTAAACAGCCCATTGGCTATCAAATATTGGACACTTACATCAAGGTTCACTTGTTTCCACAGTTATTTTTATCAGAGTCATTTTTTTACAGTCATTGACTGTTTTTTTAAGATACGTTTTAATCCAATGCAGTGAGAAATTTATTAATTATATGCATATCGTTTTTTGAGCTCGAGCATTTGTTTCCATTCAACATTGTCTTATTGCAATATAAAGTGCTACTCTCCACTGTAACACTTTAACAATATACGGATTGTATGTCAGATTTCTGAACCTATATAAATTGTTTTATACGTATACATTGTATTTTATATTCATGTATTTTTTATTTTTATTTTTAGTAAACCAATAGTAAAATACTTTTAGATCTATTTATGATCTCCTCTTTATTCATACCAATTCTTTTAAAAAATACTTAATCAAATAATAATCTATTTAACAATATTGTTGTCCATTTTATCCATCTGGACCATATTGTAAAAACACAATCTAAAATACACATTGTGCCTTTTTTATATTTATACTTATTTTTTAGATTTATACTTATTACACGTTTTATAACAAAAACAATTTTTGACACTAACTTTCAGTCAGAAACACAATTAGTGCTCCCCTAATCTGTTCACACCATTTTGTACCAGACATTTGTTTGGAGGAACCTATGTCATTCCAGGGTTGAAGCAGTGTTTTGAAATAGAGTTTTCACATTTATAGGTGCACTCACTCATTTTTGCTTTTTCCCCTATTTATAACTGTCCATAATTTGCCAAAGCAGAGAAGGTATCCTAAGTTACAACATGGCAGCTCCTATTGTTTTATAGACACTGATGGGGATATTTATCAAGCCGTCAACCGCAAATATTCCGGAATTCCGCAGCGTAATTGTTGTGAGCTTGATCCGACCTAGTTATCAAAGCCTACAGACCAGCAAAAGTTGAAATTTGTAACGTAACTGCCGGGTCTCAATCCAACGCAGATTGATGCTTATGTCATTACAGATGTTCCGATACACATTCGGCTCTATCTGACACTTTTTCCCATTTATCAAATTTCTAACAAGTACGCTCACGGCTATTCTGGCCCAGCATATCTGGTTTTCACTCCACCACCCTGGAGGCCTCAGATGCCATAGAAATCAATGGGAGTCTGAAAGCAGCGAAAGCTTATGTTCAATGCTGCCAGATATCCCATTGATTTATATGGTTGAAAACAAGTTACGTTTACACTTAACTCCCTAACATAAGCCCAGAGTCTAAACACCACTAATCTGCCGCCCCGAGATCGCCACCACGCATATAATGTTATTAACCCCTATTCTGCCGCTCCCCGACATCGCCGCAATATAAATAAAGTTATTAACCCCTGTTTTCAATCCCAGTAACAAGTACTTAACAAAAGAAAACACGTTTTCAGGGAAAACTAATTTGCATTGTGAGTTTTTTTTGGATTCTGATCAACTAAAAAACCCACTTTTCATATTGGATAAAAACAAAAAAATTTTATATGCACCCGCTTAAAGTCCAAAAAATTTCTGCTTCTGGACTAAGTAATTGTCCCAGATGTTCTAATCAAAGGGCTGACTTATTCCATATGTTTTGGTTCTGTCCCAAAATCAATCAGTTATGGCTTAAAATTTGTTTCTGGTTTAATACTCTTTATGATGTAAAAGCTCTCTATCATTACAGGATGTGGTTTTATTAGTCACATCATTTGACAGGAGCCATGTGCGTTTTTGAATACGATCATATTGGCAGTGCGCCACCTCGTCCTTTTAAGTTGGAAGGCGAATTTAGCAGCGAGCCTCTTGAGGGCTCTTAAAGAAATCCAAGGTCAAGTTATTTTCGAGTCATATCATCTACAGGATGCCTCCAAGAAGAGAATTGATGAATTTCTTCAGGGGTGGCTCCCAATCATTATGTCCTACTCTGCCCAGATACAAAAGCAGATTCTCTCCCCGGTACGATCAACTTCTAGTTTTGCAGAACTAGTATTGCTGGGGAAATTTCCGGCGTCCTGGATAAATGCAGGTCCATGATCTTTCGGGTACGCGGGTCGGAGAGTCGGTCTGGGGTTGATGGGTGAGGGGGGAGGTGCACGAGAGGTGGAACAGGGTTTTGTTTTTTTCTCTCTTTTCTTTTCCTTTCTTCTTCCTTCTCTCTCTCTCTCTTTTTTTTTTTTTTCTTTCACCATTTGGTTTTATGTTATTTTGAAAAATTCAGTAAGACATAGTGAGTAATTGCCATGCGAATGTACGTTTCTAATTTGTTTCTGAAGATTTTTTGTTTGTATGCTTTTCTTGTACTTGAGAAAGTATGTAATTGTCTTATATTGAACAATAAAAAATAATAAAAAAATAAAAAAAACCTCATTATAGGGATCAGATATAAGAAAGATTGTGGGTGACCCCATAGTATGACCTATGTCTATATACAATATGTAAGGAAAGACTTAACTAATTAAAAAGTGCAAAAAAAAAGGGAGGGAACAATAGTGCGGTCATCCTTAATGACCGGCAACATACATAATGTGTCATTAAATTATGGTTGACACAAATTGCCTACTTTTATACTATCTTACCTGGATAATTTTCAGAACTACCTAATATGAACTACGATAGATGATAATTAAAATAGGCAAATCAATTAAAAGTTTTGGAATCTACAATGACAAAAAGCGACATGCATATGCCTTGGTATGCCATATTCATTATTTTATTATGGTTCGAGAATGTTTACTCATTTGGACAATATGATAGATATTTACACTTTTATCCCATTTTATGATCGGGTGACGTATTCCCAGTTAAGCTTTATATGTTCATCATATTTCCTGGATATTGTTTTATGTTTATAGGGACATTGTACATTAGATTTTTATTTGCATAAATGTTTTGTAGAGGATCTATTTATACAGCCCATCTCATAGTTTTTTTATAAAAATATATAGTTTTGCTTATTTTTTTAATACCATTGTGCTGATTATCAGACTCCTAACCAAGCCCCACAGTATCAGGTGTATACTGATGTCTACATGTTTGCCCATCCCCTTTCAGTGGGTGTCCCAGACTACCTGTGCTATCAACAGTGCTAAACTGGGAGCTTCTAAGTAAGTTTTTAAAAGGTTTTATGCTGGAGGTTTATATCAGTATCTGTGCATATTCTTCTGTATAGTAGTGTCTAGTACATGCAGTTATATGAACATTGTTGTATACTGTCCCTTTAAATCATAAGCATAAAAGCTATTTAAACATTCCATCTACATCTTCAAATTGCATATTATAAATGCCTCTTAGTGTAAACGTAGCATTTGTATGTTTGTGAGCTTGAGCTTTTAAATGAGTCTGTGTTAATCATATATGGTTCCTTAAATATATACATGGTGCCTATATTGACAGAAATTAAAGGGACATGATACTTCATAATATTTTGTCAAGTACTACATGAGACAGCAGCAGTTTAATTTATGAAAGAGATTTGTTTGAGTGAGAAAAAGATTAAATAAAGCAACAAGTGAAACCCACAGGAAGTGCATAATTGTATGTCTGTCATTTTAATCCCTTAGTCATAACAGCTGTCACTAATCCCTTAGCGGAAAATTGAATACAATTTTCATAATCAATGAGTACATAATAAAAAGACAATGTAATAACATTTACTCTCAAATTTAAATAAGCAACAGATTTTTTTTCTAACAAATTACAAAATTGACTTCAATTTGCCCTGTGACAGCCCTCAGCCAATCACAGCCTCATTTACACTGTGAACTATTGCACATGCTCAGTAGGAGCTGGTGCTTTAGAAAAATTGCTTATAAATGTGACAAAAGTAAATTGGAAAGTCTCTCTGAATCATGAAAGGTTAATTTTGACTTCAATGCCCCTTTAATGCTTCTTCCTGGGCTGTGTTAGTGCAGGTCTTACTGATAGAGGCGAGGCTGCTCTTTTTCTGCTTGCCTAAGCAGTGAGACAGTGCAGAAATAGGGATATGGTTGTCTACCATATGCAAGAGACTGCAGGGACAATGGGGAGCCACTATTACATGATCTCATGTTGTTGTTAGATGCATGCATGTAAGGTTTTCCAGCAACAGTGTAGTAATAGTCAGGTATCACTGTTACTATTTATGCAATTACTGTGACAGCCCAGTGATTGTATACTTAGATGGAGTCTAGATACAGGCATGCTGCAATGTATTCTGGTATCAGGCTCAGTGGGCTATAACTAGATGCCTTAGGAGAGAAGCAGTCTAGTGATGCCCAATAAAGTGTCCTAATGGTCATGTGATCAGGTGACAGCCAGTCACAGTGATCATGACATAAATTACCTTGATCCCTCCTCTTTTCTCCCTGTCAGCACCTATACCAATAGTTGAATTTTTTTATTATTTTTTTTAATTCTTTTTATTGAGAGCCAACACATGAGTACAATAATCAACAATTCCACACAGTATCATGAGGGTTAAATCCACAGATACAGTAGGTATACCATCCCCTGAGGGACGATATTATTCAGGACATAACAGAGATTCAGTAGATTAATACATGACAATTAAGATAATCCGGATGCTAATGACAATTGACATTTTTGGTATCTACATATGTTTAGCCCTCTCATTTTACATTTTCATCCCCAACTAGTCCCCGAACCCTCCCCCCAATCCCCAAAGCACTAACCACTTTAGCAACCTGTCATAACTAGACTAAGACAACAAACTAAACTAAAATAAAGCAAAACTAAACCCTTAACTTCTCGCGCTAATACCTTGGACATGTAGAGTACCATGTAGTCTGTATAGTGTTGGCCAGTAAAGACAGCTAGATGGGCCACTCCCACACTCCTAAAAGTGATTGCATAAATACTTTGCATGGTGATTGATTAACAACCAGCTTTTTTTTTTTTTTTTTTTTTAAGGATCTAAAATCAGGGCTGATAGTCGTAAGGACGGTGGTGAGGTGATTACCATGAAGTCAGTGTAGGAGTTGGCCAAATAAATGCCTCCGAGTTATGATGTGGTATTAAGAGAGAGGCAGCCCAGACCCCTCCCTAACCAGAGACTTTGTGCTAATTCAAAAAGGGGGCTTAAAGACTTGTAGGACACTGAAACAGAGATTAGGTCAAAATGTTGTGATGGTGTCTTTGCTTGCTTTTGTTATTGTCAGTAATCAAATGGCTGCTGCAGAGGATGGGCATATGACAAGTAAACAATTTACATAAGAAGCATTCAAAAGTTGCACAGAGTCTGAGTTTACAGCAAATATTGCAAGATAAGCAGGTGATCTATAGCCAAAGAGAAAATGAGGCATGTATTTCAAGAATATGAGCAGCACTGGCTGATTTCATAGCTACATTACCAAGGAGTTCTCGCCATTAGCCTCCTAAACCCTCCAATTGTAAACTTAATTAAACTAAACCTAAATCAAATTAACAAAAAGTAATAAAACATAAAGCAAACAAACAAATAGAGCACACCGATGTACCCAATTCTACTCTAAGGGTAACAGTTACATATAAGCAGGGAGACGGGACACCTTCGATTTAAGAGATTGTAGTATACATATAATATTGTAGGTATAGTTAGTGAGGAAGGCAGGGTGAATAAGCGGATGATCAGGCTTTCCTAATGCCACGTATCAGTTAATGTATTCCTTGCAGGGATTAATAAGTTAGTTTAGATAGATGATTATTAGATCTAACATTTATGACATAAAATAACGGTTATATGGCAGTAGCAAGTGTTTAGCACATAGAGGCAGTTATAGGGCTTAAGGTAAACATGATAGCCTTGTTACCAGAATTAGAGACAAACATCACAGTATTCCGTGCACTATCCAACTAACTAGGGAGCATTTTAAACTAAAATTAAAAAGTGCTATTAGGAGCAAAAGGATGGCAGCTCAGCCATTTCCAGTGGAAAGGCGAAGTTCATGTTGCCTGGAGTTCCGAGAAAGCAGCAGCATCAAACCCAGGGCGTCCTCCCCAGACTGCTGCGTACAGGATAGTGTAGGCTGCCTAGGTTGTGATGTGTCCAGGGAGTTAAGCCGCAGCGTCTCCCCCTCGCCACACAGGAAGACCAGTGATTGAACAGCACAATCGCCTTGCCTAGTGCCACTGCTAGCTGATGTTTCCGTGTGATGTTGACGGAAAGTCATCGGACCATAGAAAAGTAAGGCCTTCAGCAGCGTCTCTAAGTCCGAACAATGTGGCTGAGCTGCAAGCATGATAGCTGGGTCTACCTGCATCCCACAATGTGGCATCACTCCCCCCATGTCCGTCTTACATTCAGTCCAGGGTCGGTGCTCCACAGGGCAGGTTATCAGTTTGTCATCCAGTACCATAGGAGGAGTGTGGATAGGTTCCCAGGGTTGGTCGTGTATCCATGAGCCCTCACCTTCTGGGGCTTGCGATTCTGGTGCAGGGCATTTTACTTGGCGTTCCGGCTCTGTAAAACACTGTTGCCCAGCGGTATGGGCCAGCTGTATTAGTTTTTCACAGCTGTGAAGTAGGTGGTCAAATTTAGGTGCAAAAGTGGCTAGCAGTGTCTCAGCAAGATCTCCTTCCGTAATCGTTGCCACGTGGGCAGTGGAAGCCGGCACAGGCATGATACGACTATAGTGGGTGTTATAATGTTGATATGGGGTGCAGCCACTGTGTTAATATGAATCAGGATTCCAGTATCAGCTGTAGATCAGTTTTAACAGTGTCCGATTCAGCTGAACTGATGCGCCAACATGGCGGACCACAAGGGTTTCGTGAGTTGCTCCCGGGGGCTAGGGCCGGTGTAATGCCCTTCACTTTCAAAAAGTCGGCTAGCGATGACCGTTTCCAAGTCTCCTAGCAAGACACATAACGTGGGGAGCTGGATGGCGGTGTAAAATGATAAATAAATGTTATTTGTAGCTCAGACATGCAGAGCTCCCAGCACTTGCTTCCACCCAGTAGTCCCGCCCACCGGAAGTCCCTAGTTGAATTATTTTTAATAAAATGTATTTTAAAGAAAATTTTAATAAAGTGTTATTTGCCCCCAAAGTTTTATTTTCTGCTCTTGGGTTAAATTAAAATGTGCTTACGGGTAAATGCCCTGGGGAGTCTAGTTTCTTTAGATATATACTTGTGTGTAGTGGTTGTGGATTGGGTTGCTGCTATTAAGCTTACAGTCCAAGTTTAGCAATTTTTGGGTCAGATTACGAGTGGCGCACTAACAGTTACGCGTGAGTGATATCAGGCTTTTTGCGACTATTTGAGCTCATTGGATGTAACGCTTGTATTACAAGTTGAAAGTAAATGCGAATGCGTGAGCGCAATCACGATTTATGCTAAAATAAATACTGCATCCTCAGAGCTCTGGTTAAATGTTTTGTGAAACAAAAAGGTGTCACAAATCACATGAAAAATACGTCAAAGTACAGTTACACTCATAATAAACCTATCTAATACAAATTCTTAAAACAAAAAATTAGGCGGAGGGCGGAGCCAGTAAGTATGTACTCACCAGGGACAAGTTTAAGTGGGATTAGAGCATTATTACTTAATATAAACAAAATCACACTCATCTAAACCCTTGTATTCCTATAGAGGGAGCCTGGAAACATATAATATATTATCAAGTGGAGGGGGGACGTTAGAATAGTTGGAGTCTGGGGGCCTGGGGAACCTCTGGATGAGCCCCTCTCCTAGGGGAGTGCCACCTATCGGCGATGCGGGAAAAAGGAGAAGGGATATGACCCGCAGGCATAAGTACCAGCGGGAAAGGGAGGAGAGAGGCTCAATCAAGACAACTATTATGTACTAGTAATGTGAACAAGAGCATAGATAAATTTGGGATGACAGTCGTATGGTCACAGAAAATGATAGCCAGTAACAAATAATATAAATATAACATAACATTTAGGCAAAAGAAAGGTCATGTACACCCATATAAACAACAATAACTATTGAACATAATATAGAGCAGGTTTTGAACTTGTTACCCAGTTGCTGTTAATAATTTATGAATTAGTATGTTGCTGGCAGTAGAAATAACTCCCCTTAAAATGTCCCAGCTAAGTGAACCGTATGTTAATAATTTCAACACATGTACCAAGTGTACTAGGCAGTAAGAAAAATTATTGAGAGAGGGAAATCATTAGACATTTTCTGTATTAGTTAATTAGCTGGTATACTAGGTTAGGCATTAATAGCCCGTTAAACAGAAGAAGCTATTTTGCAAGACATCTAGGGGCTAATAAAAAGATGTGAGGGACTCACTGAGAGAACGAGGAGATATGTACTGTATGGATCAGGCAACAGAGTCGTTATTATTACATGTGCACATATAAAACTTAATTCTGTGTTGCTTTCTTTCAGGTTAGAGACAATAAAGCACTAAGAGAACATGGCATATATAAATTTAGCTAAAGGTTGTTCAAACCTAAGTAAGAAGTAGTGAAACCTGACCGCAAAAGATAAGCCCAGTAGCATGCATTGCCTATATTTACCACAATGTTATCTTTAGGGATATACATACTTCGTTAGAATGCAACTGGAATAGAGTGTCACCCATATAAGGACTTGCGCCCAGGTGTATATACACATATAGGTACACAAATAAAGTAATAGTCATCACATAGGCTGCTTTCTCTAAAACATATAAAGATACACAACATAGTCTGTCACTAAAAACTAAGTAGATAAAACAAGAAAACCCACACTCATAAACATAAGTGCATTAAACTATACCATGATAGGTCCATACAAACATACAAAATGCTCAGGAATTTAACTTATTAGATTAGATGGGGGATATGGGGATACGGCGCTAGACCATATATCTAGTGTGGAATTATATAGGTAGCATTGTATTACTAAGTTTCCGGGGAGTAGATGTAGGGATATGAGGTATATCATAAAGCTGGGAGAGCCTGAATGTAACATCTTAAGTCTAGGTGTGCTAGTAAACATCATACCAAAAATATAACAGGGAACATGTGGCAGAACAACATGACAGTAGAAAGAAAACGTTTTATAAGGAGAATTAGGGATTTCAAAATATTGGGGGCTAAAGTTTCTCTTGTACCGTGACATGTCCCACCGTTTCACCCAATGCCCACCAACTTGTGAGAGGTGCAGCGTTAGTAATAACATGACATTAACTTATACAACTACAATTTTATCTTTAACAGTCTACATATCAAGGCATTGGCAGGAGTCTATAGTTGTGAGATTAGCAGGTGAGAGTCTCCATTACGTTGGTAAATTAACTCTCATACATTGCAGTGGACTCCGCTGTTTTAACCCACTCCATTCCTGTGGGGGATGTGCGTAGCGTTAGTATTGCTGCTATAATAGTAAACCCTGCATTGTGCCCAAATATCTGCATCATCTGCACAAAAGTAAGCCTGAGAGTCAATATTAGGGCATGTGGAGTATAAGGATTTCTCAGCTAGAGAAGTATGTCCCAAGTCCTGCGCAATAATTGCGCCATCAGTGTATAGCGATGACAAATACTCAGGCCTCCGGACTTGACCCTGTGAAAGTTGCGAACGTGTAAGTTCAAGAGCTCCCCTATACCAATCATGTAACTCACCGTCGCCAGAAAGCCAGGGAGATATCCTCATATCATATAGGCGCAATGTGGGCCTAGGTGATTGCTCGGGCTCAGTACTCTGTGATGGCCATTCCGGTGCCTCAGCAGTGTGCACTGTGATAGTCGTGCCGCTTATGGGGTGCAGGTCATACCTGCTCTGCTCACTATTGGTATGAGGTCGCGGGAGCTGGTAGGGCTTTAGCGTTGGACATGCTAGAGGTAATACCCTCAGCGCGTCTCCGGGTCCTTGATTAAGTGGCGCGTCACTGGCAGATGCCCTCATTGCAGATCCCAATGTGTTAGAAAGTTCGGGGGAAACAGCTAGCCATCCGACAGCCGAGGTCCAGTAATAAGTCACACAGAAGCTCCCTCTCTGTCAAAGGGACATTCTGAGTAGTTGTCCTACAGGTATTAGAGCTGCAAGCTGTTGAGTAGAGCCCACATGGTTTGCTTCTTTCGGCGTGGCGGGTCCCTCCTGAAAGGGTTACTAAATCTCGATTTTGCAGCATAATTTTTTTCTGGATAACAAATCCTGCAAACAAATGCTAAATGGCGATAAGTCTCATATAAATCTAGCTGAATTATCAGTTAAATATAGTTATTTCGATTAGTAAGGCCGGGAGCTCTAGGAATATGCGTCTGATTGTTTCGGCTGCTGGCTCCACCCCCACGTATCCTATCTTTTTAATGGGATTTGCCTAACGCCGGTATTACGAGTCTTGGAAGAAGTGAGCGGTACAGCCTCTACCTCCAAGTCTCCTACCGCATAAAAAAGTCAGTAGTTAAGAGTTTTATGGGCTAACGCCGGAACATAAAGCTCTTAACTACAGTGCTACAAAGTACACTAACACCCATAAACTACCTATGAATCCCTAAACCGAGCCTCCCCCACTCGGTTTAGGGATTATTATTTTTAGATTAGGGTTTGGGTGCAATAGAGCTAAATACCCTTTTAAGGGCAATGCCCATTCAAATGCCCTTTTCAGGGCAATGGGGAGCTTAGTTTTTTTTTAGTTAGGCTTTAATTTGGGGGGTTGGTTGTGTGGGTGGTGGGTTTTACTGTTGGGGGTTGTTTGTATTTTAATTTACAGGTAAAAGAGTTTATTTCTTTAGGGCAATGCCCCGCAAAAGGCCCTTTTAAGGGCTATTTGTAGTTTATTGTAGGTTAGGTTTTTTTTTTATTTTGGAGGGGCTTTTTTATTTTCATAGGGCCCTTAGATTAGGTGTAATTAATATAAATATTTGATAATTTCTTTTTTTCTTTTTTGTAACTAAGACCTAGATTTGGAGTTTTGTCGGTAACGACCCGAAAAACTAACGCCGGCTTTTTTCTGGCCGCACCATAAAAATAACTCTGGTATTGAGAGTCCACAGAATGGCTGCGTTAGGCTCCAAAAAAGGAGCGTAGAGCATTTTTAACGCAGCTTCAACTCTCGATACAAGAGTTGCTTACGGACGCGGCCAGCCTCAAAAACGTGCTCGTGCACGATTCCCCAATAGGAAACAATGGAGCTGTCTGAGCTGAAAAAAAACCAAACACCTGCAAAAAAGCCGCGTTCAGCTCCTAACGCAGCCCCATTGTTTGCTATGCGGTAACCCTTCCTACGTCTGCACTTAACACTCTAACATGTACCCCGAGTCTAAACACCCCTAACCTTACACTTATTAACCCCTAATCTGCTGCCCCCGCTATCGCTGACCCCTGCATATTATTATTAACCCCTAATCTGCCGCTCCGTAAACCGCTGCTACTTACATTATCCCTATGTACCCCTAATCTGCTTCCCTAACATCGCCGACCACTATATTATATTTATTAACCCCTAATCTGCCCCCCACAACGTCGCCTCCACCTGCCTACACTTATTAACCCCTAATCTGCCGAGCGGACCTGAGCGCTACTATAATAAAGTTATTAACCCCTAATCCGCCTCACTAACCCTATAATAAATAGTATTAACCCCTAATCTGCCCTCCCTAACATCGCCGACACCTAACTTCAATTATTAACCCCTAATCTGCCGACCAGAGCTCACCGCTATTCTAATAAATGTATTAACCCCTAAAGCTAAGTCTAACCCTAACACTAACACCCCCCTAAGTTAAATATAATTTTAATCTAACGAAATTTATTAACTCTTATTAAATAAATTATTCCTATTTAAAGCTAAATACTTACCTGTAAAATAAATCCTAATATAGCTACAATATAAATTATAATTATATTATAGCTATTTTAGGATTTATATTTATTTTACAGGCAACTTTGTATTTATTTTAACCAGGTACAATAGCTATTAAATAGTTAAGAACTATTTAATAACTAAAATAGTTAAAATAATTACAAATTTACCTGTAAAAGAAATCCTAACCTAAGTTACAATTAAACCTAACACTATACTATCAATAAATTAATTAAATAAACTACCTACAATTACCTACAATTAACCTAACACTACACTATTAATAAATTAATTAAATACAATTCCTACAAATAAATACAATTAAATAAACTTGCTAAAGTACAAAAAATAAAAAAGAACTAAGTTACAAAAAATAAAAAAATATTTACAAACATAAGAAAAATATTACAACAATTTTAAACTAATTACACCTATTCTAAGCCCCCTAATAAAATAACAAAGCCCCCCAAAATAAAAAAATGCCCTACCCTATTCTAAATAACTAAAGTTCAAAGCTCTTTTACCTTACCAGCCCTGAACAGGGCCCTTTGCGGGGCATGCCCCAAGAAGTTCAGCTCTTTTGCCTGTAAAAAAAAACATACAATACCCAAGCCCCCCAACATTACAACCCACCACCCACATACCCCTAATCTAACCCAAACCCCCCTTAAATAAACCTAACACTAAGCCCCTGAAGATCTTCCTACCTTGTCTTCACCTCACCGGGTTCAACGATCTGTCCAGAAGAGCTCCTCCGATGTCCTGATCCAAGCCCAAGCGGGGGGCTGAAGAGGTCCATGATCCGGCTGAAGTCTTCATCCAAGCGGGAGCTGAAGAGGTCCATGATCCGGATGAAGTCTTCATCCAAGCGGGAGCTGAAGAGGTCCATGATCCGGATGAAGTCTTCTATCAACGGCATCTTCAATCTTCTTTCTTCCGGATCCATCTTGCAGACCTCCGACGCGGAACATCCTGCTGGCCCGACGGACTAACGACAAATGACGGTTCCTTTAAGGGACGTCATCCAAGATGGCGTCCCTCGAATTCCGATTGGCTGATAGGATTCTATCAGCCAATCGGAATTAAGGTAGGAATATTCTGATTGGCTGATGGAATCAGCCAATCAGAATCAAGTTCAATCCGATTGGCTGATCCAATCAGCCAATCAGATTGAGCTTGCATTCTATTGGCTGTTCCGATCAGCCAATAGAATGCGAGCTCAATCTGATTAGAGCACAGTAGTTAAGAGCTTTATAAACCGGCGTTAGCCCAGAAAGCTCTTAACTACTGACTTTTTTCCTGCGGCTGGAGTTTTGTCGTTAGATGTCTAACGCTCACTTCAGAAACGACTCTAAATACCGGAGTTAGAAAGATCCCATTGAAAAGATAGGATACGCAATTGACGTAAGGGGATCTGCGGTATGGAAAAGTCGCGGCTGAAAAGTGAGCGTTAGACCCTATTTTGAGTGACTCCAAATACCGGCGGTAGCCTAAAACCAGCGTTAGGAGCCTCTAACGCTGGTTTTCACGGCTAACGCCAAACTCCAAATCTAGGTCTTAGTGTTTATTTTTTTGTGTAACTTAGTGTTTGTTATTTTTTGTAACTAAGTTGTTAGTTTTTTGTAACTTAATAATTTTTTAGTGTAGATTTAAATTATTTCAGTAGGGTTAGGTTTTTAAATATATAATATAGTTAATTTAATTTGTAGTTTAACCCCTTAATGACCGGACCATTTTTCAATTTTCTTACCCTTAATGACAATAGCTATTTTCATTTCTGCAGTGTTTGTGTTTAGCCGTAATTTTCCTCTTACTCATTTACTGTACACACGCATAATATATACCGTTTTTCTCGCCATTAAATGGACTTTCTAAACATATCATTATTTTCATCATATCTTATAATTTACTATAAAAAAATATATAAAATATGAGGAAAGCATTGAAAAAAACACACTTTTTCTAACTTTGATCCCCAAAATCTGTTACACATCTACAACCACCAAATAACACCAATTCTAAATAGTTTCTAAATTTTGTCCCAAGTTTAGAAATACCCAATATTTACATGTTCTTTGATTTTTTTGCAAGTTATAGGGCAAAAAATACAAGTAGCACTTTGCTATTTCCAAACCACTTTTTTTTTTCAAAATTAGCGCTAGTTACATTGGAACACTGATATCTTTCAGGAATCCCTGAATATCCCTTGACATGTATATATTTTTATTTAGAAGACATCCCAAAGTATTGATCTAGGCCCATTTTAGTGTATTTCATGCCACCATTTCACCGCCAAATGCAATCAAATAAAAAAAAATGTTGACTTTTTCACAAATTTTTTCACAAACTTTAGGTTTCTCGCTGAATTTATTTACAAACAACTTGGCACAAATGGTTGTAAATACTTCTCTGGGATCCCCTTTGTTCAGAAATAGCAGACATATATGGCTTTGGCGTTGCTTTTTGGTAATTAGAAAGCCGCTAAAAGCCGCTGCACACATGTATTATGCCCAGCAGTGAAGGGGTTAATTAGGGAGCTTGTAGGGAGCTTTTAGGTTTAATTTTAGCTTTAGTGTAGTGTAGTAGACAACCCAAATTATTGATCTAGGCCCATTTTGGTATATTTCATGCCACCATTTCACCGCCAAATTTTAGGTTTCTCACTGAAATTATTTACAAATTGTGCAATTATGGCACACATGGTTGTAAATGCTTCTCTGGGATCCCCTTTGTTCAGAAATAGCAGACATATATGGCTTTGGCGTTGCTTTTTGGTAATAATAAGGCTGTTAAATGCTGCTGCACACCACACTTGTAATATGCCCAGCAGTTAAGGGCTTAACTAGGTAGCTTGTAGGGTTAATTTTTAGCTTTAGTGTAAAGATCAGCCTCCCACCTGACACATCCCACCCCCTGATCCCCCCCTGACTCCCCTCAAACAGCTCTCTTCCCTCCCCCACCTCACAATTGTCACCGCCATCTTATGTACTGGCAGAAAGTCTGTCAGTACTGAAATAAAAATATATATATATATTTTTTTTCCATATAATCTGCAGTGATGGATCCCCCCTTACCCCACAATCTCCCTGACCCCCCATACATCTCTCTAACCCTCCCCCTCTACCTATTTGCCGCCATCTTGGGTACTGGCAGCTGTCTGCCAGTACCTAATTTGCCCCCAAAAATAGTTTTTATTAACTTTTTTATATAAAACATTTGTTTTCTGTAGTGTAGCTGCCCCCCCTAAATAATCTACTTCCCTCCCCCTCCCAGATCCCTTACTAAACAACAGAGATCCCCCTGCATCTGCCTCTGCATTATTATTTTTTTTACTTGCGGGCACAGAGTGGCCCTTTCTGCATCGGTGGGTAAAATAGGGGATTACAGTGAAGCCTCAATATTGAGGAATCACTACAATCCCTTGTAAGCAGCTGGAAGCGATCATGATCGCTTCCAGCACTTCTAACAACAGAGGACGTACCAGGTACGTCAATTGTCATTAAGGGGAGTTTTTCCAATGACGTACCTGGTATGTCCTCTGTCATTAAGGGGTTAATGTAGTTTTAGTATAACAGTTAGGGTAGGTTAATTATTAATTTAATATAGTTTAATGTAATTTTAAAGGTAAGTTTAAATTTATTATAAGATAGGGATGAGTTAAAATTTAATATAAAGTTAGCGGGTTGTTAGGTTTAGGGGTTAATAGGTTAATTTAGTTTATGGCGATGTGGGGGGCTGGCGGTTTAGAGGTTAATAACTTTATGTAGGTAGTGGCGTTGTAGGGGCTGCAGATTAGGGGTTAATAAGTATAATGTAGGTGGCAGCGGTGTAGGGGGTGGCAGATTAGGGGTGTTTAGACTCGGGGTACATGTTATGGTGTTAGGTTTAAACATAACTTTTTTTTTTCCTTATAGGAATCAGGGGGATATCGGGCAGCAGCGAACATAAGCTTTTGCTGCTTTCAGACTCCTATGGCATCTGCGGCCTCCAGGGCGGTGGATTGAAAACCAGGTACGCTGGGCCAGAATAGTGGCGAGCGTACCTGGTAGATTTTTGTTAACTTACAAAAGTAGTCAGATAGTGCCGAATTTACATTCGGAACATCTGTAGTGACGTAAGCATCGATCTGTGTCGGACTGAGACCGGCCAATCGTATGTTACGTCACAAAATTCTACTTTTGCCGGTCTGTAGGCTTTGATAAATAAGGCGAATCAAGCTTGCCACAATTACGCTGCAGAATTCTAGCGTATTTGCGGTTGACGGCTTGATAAATAGGCCTCATGGTCTGGAAACCCGATCTGTAGGACTGAAGCTCATTGGCTGATTATGAAAATACCCACAGGCCTATTGCTGACACACTCCACACACATTAAAACAAGCAAAGGAGCATTTTCTTTAAAATACCGTATTTTACATGCACCAAATTTAAGAAAAAAATACTTTAATATCCCTTTAAGTTCTGAAGAAATTATTTAAAGGTCCAAAAATCAAGTAAAACGATGCTGATTTTTTTTTTCCTGATGGTATGGAGAATTCTCTCAATGCAAAATATTAGTGGCGTTATTATTATTATCATTTACTTGTATAGCACCTTACAATTCAGTAACTCTGGTGTTTATAATTTTATACAATGTGAGACCACTTGAAAAACACATGTATGTTAATGGACCTGACTTTGAAGACTGACTTTGAATGGAACTGACTTTGAATAACTTTGAATTTACCACCTTCACAATCATGGTAGAGAAATATTAAATCTAAATTATTTGGTAACACTAACATTCCCACCATTAGAGAATATAAGCAGATTAAAAAAATAAATTAAACATTTAAATATTCTTTAAAAAGGAAAAAATAAGTAATTTAATTATTTTTTATCTCATATCCCGCAACATTTTGCTAACATCTTCTGGGCTAGGGTGTTCTGGGTATATGGGGAGCCTTGTGGGCGGGGCTGAAGATGCTTTTTTGGAGGAGCCATGACCAGGAATCAAAATTATGTGTATAGATAATTGCATATATTACAATACTGATTTCAGTTTTTGTCACCAACAATAAGAGGGTCACTTTATCGTTATCATGCTTGATTCAAACAGATGGAAAATAATTATCTCTATTTTTAGAAATCTAAAATTGGCCCCATGCAAAAGTGCATTAACATTAAGTGTTATACTTATTCAAAAGTAAATTTAACTTTGCATTAGAGAATCTATTTTTGTCATTTGTATATTGTTGTCTATTAAAAGTTCCCATTCAAGCAAATTATTTACTAATGAAAGTGTTTTTCTTTTTTTTTCTTAGCTTTCTTTGGAATTTTCCAGTTCCTGATGCATAAACAAATGTCTCTAAAGTATTATGTATGTCATCAGGCACAAGTACACAGACTATTGAAAAGTACACCAGTGCACAAAGGACACTAATTAAAATTTTAGTTTTCTATTCATCTCGGCAAAGGAAGGAAGCCGTATACTGATGTGCGGCAGAACACTGGCAGCTATATTTTTATTTGGGTTTAAGGTAAAAGGTTTGTTTAAATACTGAAAAACTTGTTCAGAAATAGTTCTGTAAATGGCACCGGTTCAATAACAATAATTGGGAGTGAAAAAGGTCATAGTGCTTACACAAGAGGTTCTACATTTTTGGTTGCTCCGAGCAAAATTATAATTTTAGGTGACATATATATTCCATATCATAGAAACTGGTGTGATGCTATTGGTTGATTTGTGAAACTTTTGATTGGACTGTAGTTTTTATTGACTGACTTTAGAGGTGTCAAAATGCAATTCCCCATCAAATATTACTCGCCAAAAATGTACATATATTATTTATTTTGCTAGTTTTTCCTGTTATTATTGTGTTTCCACTTTCCACAGTCCCAAAAGAGACTAACGTACCCTTCAAGATGTAACACTTTGACTCTACAATATTCTGCAAAGTTATTGACCAGGAACCTATTTTATTGGTCGCTAAATGACCACAGGAAAGAAGATACAATCTGCACTGAAAAACTGTGGAAATCTATCTATTATCTATCTATCTGTCTATCTATTATCTATCTATCTATCTGTCTGTCTATCAGTCTGTCTATCTGTCCATCTGTCTTTCTGTCTCTCTCTGTCT
The DNA here is from genome assembly GCF_027579735.1 of Bombina bombina. Taxonomy (NCBI): domain Eukaryota; kingdom Metazoa; phylum Chordata; class Amphibia; order Anura; family Bombinatoridae; genus Bombina; species Bombina bombina. The sequence goes on from NC_069503.1 coordinate 1,108,626,387, forward strand.
GTCTATCTGTCCTTCTGTCTATCTATCTGTCTCTCTCTGTCTGTCTACCTGTTTATTTGTCTATCTCTGTCTATCTATCTTTATGTCTATCTGTCTATCTCTGTCTATCTATCTATCTATCTATCTATCTATCTATCTATCTATCTATCAATATATCATCTATCTATCTATCTATAATCTATCTATCTATCTATCTATCTATCTGTTATCTGTCTATCTATCTATCTATCTATCTATCTATCTACCTGTCTGTCTTTCTGTCTGTCTGTCTGTCTGTCTGCCTATCTGTCTCTCTATCTCTGTCTGTCTGTCTATCTATCTGTCTATCTATCTATCTATCTATCTATCTATCTATCTATCCATCCATCCATCCATCCATCTATCTATCATCTATCTATCATCAATCTATCATCAATCTATCATCTATCTATTATCTATCCTCTATCTATCATCTATCTATCATCTATCTATCTATCTATCTATCTATCTATCTATCTACCTATCATCTATCATACTACATATCTATCTGTCTTTTTAGCTATTAGCAAGTCTGTCTGTCTGATTTATCTCATATAACCCTTGTTTGCTAATTTGCTTTTCTAATTCTGTTCCCTATCCTGTTCTCTTCACACTCTTTCATTTTCTTTATATAAATGCCCCTCTTCTACTCTTTTTTGTCTCTGCAGTTTTCTCACCATCTCTGTAGCTACATATTCCCTGCCTCTCTCAGTAACATAAGGTAGTTTAGGTATGATAGGAGAAAATAAAGGGAGAAAATAGGGATATTTTGATTTGTGTTCACAAGTACACAATATAAGCATCTAATAAGTTTATAGTGGCTTTTGTGTGAGGATAGATATTTTTAGAAGCAGTGTGAAATCATTATATTTAGAAAGTCAAAGGAAATCTACTTTCAGACATGAAAGAGACAGGAAATATCTTTGTGTACGTTCTCACTTAAAGGGACAATCTACACCAGAATTTTTATTGTTTAAAGAGATAGATAATCCCTTTGTTACCCATTCCCTAGTTTTGCACAACTAACAAAGTTATATAAATACACTTTTTACCTCTGTGGTTATCTTGTATCTAAGCCTCTGCAAACTGCCCGCTTACTTCAGTTCTTTTGACAGACATCCATTTTAGCCAATCAGAGCTGGCTCACCAGAACTCCACGTGTGTGAGCACAGTGTTATCTATATGACACACATGAACTAACACCCTCTAGTGGTGAAAAATTGTCAAAATGCCCTGAGAGAAGAGGCGGCCTTCAAGGGCTTAGAAATTAGCATATGAGCCTCCTAGGTTTAGCTTTCAACTAAGAATACCAAGGGAACAAAGCAAAAATTGTGATTAAAGTAAATTGAAACATTGTTTAAAATTACATGCCCTATCTGAATCATGAAAGTTTTATTTTGAAACTGCCTTTTCCTCTCATAAATTTTCAACATGCTACAGCCAATTCATTTAAATATATTAAACTGGATGGTGTAGCCTTTTCTAGTTATCCTTGCATGTGGCATCTGTAAGAATACAAAATTTAAAGGGACATTTTAAAACAAAAAATACATTCTTTAACGAGTTAAACATGCATCATTTCCAGTTCTGAACCCAGCGAACTATGGGGTTTATCACAATCTATCATTTGCTATTTATTTTCGTTACTTGCTGCAGATGAGACTTTTTTATGCAATCACATTCAGCCATTTTTACTGTTTATCAGAAACACTTTTTACATTATTGATTTGTTGAAAATTGGCCATATGCTTTACATGTGATAGTCCACATTCTTGATAATTATAGTAACATTTTCAGGGTTGTTTATTACTTAGCGAATTCCACAGCGAAAGGTTTTGATAAACCGCAACATCACATCACGTTTTGGCTTATTACCCCAAAAACGTTTTGATTGTAAAATTGATTTTGTGCGCACGTGAATCAATTTGACATTACCACCCGCCATATTGGATGAAGCCAGAAAGCACAAAATTGATAGAAAGGCTATCTGCTTAACCCCTTAATGACCGCAGCACTTTTCCATTTTCTGTCCGTTTGGGACCAAGGCTATTTTTACATTTTTGCGGTGTTTGTGTTTAGCTGTAATTTTCCTCTTACTCATTTACTGTACCCACACATATTATATACCGTTTTTCTCGCCATTAAATGGACTTTCAAAAGATACCATTATTTTCATCATATCTTATAATTTACTAAAAAAACATTATAAAATATGAAGGAAAAATGGAAAAAAACACACTTTTTCTAACTTTGACCCCCAAAATCTGTTACACATCTACAACCACCAATAAACACCCATGCTAAATAGTTTCTAAATTTTGTCCTGAGTTTAGAAATACCCAATGTTTACATCTTCTTTGCTTTTTTTGCAAGTTATAGGGCCATAAATACAAGTAGCACTTTGCTATTTCCAAACCACTTTTTTTTTAAAATTAGCGCTAGTTACATTGGGACACTAATATCTTTCAGGAATCCCTGAATATCTATTGACATGTATATATTTTTTTTTAGAAGACATCCCAAAGTATTGATCTAGGCCCATTTTGGTATATTTCATGCCACTATTTCACCGCCAAATGCGATCAAATAAAAAAAATTGTTCACTTTTTCACAAATTTTTTCACAAACTTTAGGTTTCTCACTGAAATTATTTACAAACAACTTATGCAATTATAGAATAAATGGTTGTAAATGCTTCTCTGGGATCCCCTTTGTTCAGAAATAGCAGACATATATGGCTTTGGCTTTGCTTTTTGGTAATTAGAAGGCTGCTAAATGTCACTGCGCACAATACGTGTATTATGCCCAGCATTGAAGGGGTTAATTAGGGAGCATGTAGGGAGCTTCTAGGGTTAATTTTAGCTTTAGTGTAGTGTAGTAGACAACCCCAAGTATTGATCTAGGCCCATTTTGGTATATTTCATGCCACCATTTCACCGCCAAATGCGATCAAAGTAAAAAAAAATGTTAATTTTTTCACAATTTTAGGTTTCTCACTGAAATTATTTACAAACGGCTTGTGCAATTATGGCACAAATGGTTGTAAATGCTTCTCTGGGATGCCCTTTGTTCAGAAATAGCAGACATATATGACTTTGGCGTTGCTTTATGGTAATTAGAAAGTCGCTAAATGCTGCTGCGCATCACACGTGTATTATGGCTAGCAGTGAAGGGGTTAATTAGGTAGTTTGTAGGGAGCTTGCAGGGTTAATTTTAGCTTTAGTGTAGAGATCAGCCTCCCACCTGACACATCCCACCCCCTGATCCCTCCCAAACAGCTCCCTTCTCTCCCCCACCCCACAATTGTCCCGCCATCTTAAGTACTGGCAGAAAGTCTGCCAGTACTAAAATAAAAGTTTTTTTTTTTTTTTAAAGAAAAAAAAAGCATATTTACATATGCTGTGTTTAGGATCCCCCCCTTAACCCCCAACCTCCCTGATCCCCCCCAAAACAGCTCTCTACGCCTCCCTCTCAGCCTTATTGGGGGCCATCTTGGGTACTGGCAGCTGTCTGCCAGTACCCATTTTGAACAATCAAATGTTTATTTTTTTTTTTTTTAAATTTCTGTAGTGTAGCTCAATCGCCCCCCACCCCCCCACCACCTAAATCACACAAGGGCTTTTTTATTTATTTAAATTTTGTCCCACTTTGTGTTTTGGGGACACATTTTTTCCGTAGTGTAGCGGTTCCCACCCGCTCCCTCCCCGTGCACGCGCCCGCCCCCGCCCCCTCGTGCACGTGCGCACGCCCGCGCGCGCCCCCGGACTCCCCCGCCCACGATCCCGCCCCCCTCCACATGACCATGGCCATCGATGGCCGCCACCCACCTCCCATACCGGCTCCCACCCACCAACGATACCGGCCATCGATGTCCGGTGCAGAGAGGGCCACAGAGTGGCTCTCTCTGCATCGGATGGCCATGAAAGGTTATTGCAGGATGCCTCCATATCGAGGCATCACTGCAATAACCGGAAAGCAGCTGGAAGCGAGCAGGATCGCTTCCAGCTGCTTTCCACACTGAGGACGTGCAGGGTACGTTCTCAGGCATTAACTGCCTTTTTTCTGAGGACGTACCCTGCACGTCCTCAGTCGTTAAGGGGTTAATCATTTATAGTAAACAAGGTAAAAATAAACAGTTTTTCACTAATGAAAATTAGTTAAATCAATACCCCAGCAAACACATGTGCCCCTGTACCCATAATACCCCTGTTCAAAACTCTTATAGAGACATAAAAACACATTTCTATAATTTTAGAGCACAACAGGTTCACTGCACACAAGTCTCTACTGACTATTATTTTATTATTTTACTCACTATTAAACGGAATCAATCAGGATACAATCGTTAAATCCCCTATATTGCCGCTTTGTCATTCATCATGTGCATTTTCAATAAAATATAGCAACATATAGGGGCCGATTCGCGGCCAATCCATAGCTAGCAGGGGGTGTCAATCACCCCGATCATATCTGATTGGGACGATTGCTGTCTACCGCCTCAAAGGCGACTAACGAGTTAAGGAGCAGCGGTCTTAAGACCGCTGCTTCTTAACTTATGTTTCCGGTGAGCCTGAAGGATTGCGTGGAAACAGCAGCATTCGCAGCTACATAAACCTACCCCATAGACAGAGCATAACAATTTACTTCAATTATCAAATTTGCTTCATTCCCATGCTATTCTTTGTTGACGTGACATCTAGGTAGGCATCTGGAGCACTACATAGCAGGATATAGTGCTGCCCTCTAGTGCTCTTGCAAAACTGTTGCCATAGTGCTCCAGAAAGGGTCCGGCTACTAAGCATTATGTCCCTGCTTTTTAAAAAAAGATACCAAGAGAATGAATAAAAATTGAAAATAGGTCAAAAAAAAATATTTAAAAGCGCATGCTCTATCTGAATCATGTAAAGGAAGGGTTTCATATCCCAATGGGAGACAATAATTTCATGCTAGAGGGGTATTACTGACAGCGATATTCTGTAATTGTAATCACTGGAAAAACTTGCTGACGGCAGAGAGAAATCCTTATCGTCAGACATCTGCGGATACAATGCGATTAACACCTATGTGTTTAACCCTTGTTAAGTAGTTAAACATGTAAGTAAAGCCCTATGCGGAAAGATCAAGAATCTGGTGTAGGAGAAGTGCGCAGTCGCCAATCACCATCTGCATCACATGCACAGATAACTAGCAGTGCTGTTGTGAGCCGGACATGTCAGCTATTCATCGGAAGCTAGGATCAGTAATACAAAACGTACGTGTGATAACAAGTCACACTGTTTAGATTTGCATTAGAGTGACCTTTTAAAGGGACATTAAAGACTAATAAATACTGGACAGAATGACGCTTTCAAAGCAAAGATACGTTTGAGAATAATATACAGATGCATTTATGTTAGCTGTGCAAATATTGGAGAAATAACTGTACAGTTGTTCATAAAGCAGTAGGTGCCACCATGTTGTAACTTAGGTTTCCCTCGCTGCTGAGGCCGATTTACATGAACCCTTTGTCTGCTACAGGGGGCAGTGGGCTCCAATACAAGGGAGGGAGTGAGGCTATAAACCCTTTTTTTTAGCTTTGAGAGAGGACTTAAACTCTAATATTAAAGGGGCAATCCAAATTTGTGTCTATCTTGTTTCAGATAGAGCATGTTATTTTAAACAACTTTCAAGTTTACTACTACTATCTAATTTTTTTTGGTATCCTTTGTTAAAAAGCATACCTAGGTAGGCGCTCAGGAGCTGCTGATTGGTGGCTGCATCTATATGCCTCATGTTATTGGCTCACGAATGTTTTCAGCTAGACCGTAGCAGTGCATTGCTGTTTCTTCAACAAAGGATACCAAGAGAATAAGGCAAATTAGATACTAGAAATAAATTGGAAAGTTGTTTAAAATCTTATTCTTTTTCTGAATCATGAAAGAAAAATATATGGGTTTAATGTCCCTTTAAATATCTATCTATATATTAAATATATGTATATATGTATACTATATAGTAAATACATAAATAATTTAAAATGCAAACAATGGGTTTAAAGTGATTTTTTTTTCCAGTGGCAATCTGTGAATATCACTTTAATGTGGCAAATAAGTCCGGACAGTTACAAAGTATTTTGACAAACTATGTGTGCCACTGGAAAGAATTTCAGATGTTTGACTTGCAGAAACCCTGGCAGGGACCCAACACAAAGGAAATCTCTACTGATTGAGCATGAGAAAGTTTTATGTGAGCCAGAAATCATAAAGTAAAAAAGTTACATGATTAAGATGTAGTTGGTTTGAAACTTCAATGTATTAATATCGAGGGGGGGGCATAATGGTGGAGAATGAAAAAGTATCCCGCCCTCTTGAAACATACATTATTTTATTTTAGTGATTGCTGTCTCTTGTCATCTGTACATTTAAGTATATTGCTGTCCTTGAATCTATGGGTGCTCTGGCCTGGATTTACTAAATCTCTTTTGGTAAATATAGGTCTTCAAAAACTAGTCAAATTATGCAATGCAAATGTTTTATTTCACTATGGGACTTATGTAAAGGTCTCTGGGCTTGCTGTATTTTGTAAGAAATCGAGTGCTATGAAGCTAATGGCAGAATTTTCTAATGGCAGCTTTTACCTTGAATAATGTGTGTCTCACAAAATAGTGTTCCTTCCATTTAAAGGGACATTCCAGTCAAAATATACGCACATAGATTAATTAAATGTTCAAATAGAAACATATTTGCAATATACAAGTATTGGCAAAAAATGCTTCTAGTAAAAATGATCACTGTTTTAGTGGTAACATTTTTCTCTGCACGTGCACGTGAAGCATAGCTAGATATTGTCACTGCACCCACATATTAAATAAGGCAGCTGCTCAGATCATCACTGGGGCTTGTATCATGTCAGCAATTAACAAATTGAGTCATTACCAGATGGCACAAGCACCTTAGGCTCTCTGAGCAAGTGCTGTGATTAAATGCTGGTGCACGGTGCATACTTAAATACACTTTTGAAACAGCTATAGCTTTTATTAGAAGCATTTTTGCTAATGCATGTATATTATAAAAATGCTTCTGTTTAATACCGAAATGCACCCATGTGGTTTCCAATTTTGGCTGGAATATCCCTTTAAGTACGCAGACAAAATGCAGACATTGCAACAGGGCTATTTCAAAATTTAACAAAATGAATAAATAAGAATTAAAGGGATATGAACCCCCCCCCAAAAATGGGTTCATGAGTCAGATAGAGCACAACGTTTTAAACAACTTTCCAATTTACTTCTATTACCTAATTTGCTTCATTCTCTTGTTATCCTTTTCTGAAAAGCATAACTAAGTAGGCTCACAAACTTGGAGCTAGTTGCTGATTGGTGGCTGTACATATATACCTCTTATCATTGGCTTACTGATGTGTTCAGCTAGCTCCCAGTAGTGCATTTCTGCTCATTCAATAAAGGATACCAATAGAATGAAGCAAAATTGGGAGTAAATAGGAGTAAATTGGAAAGTTGTTTAAAATTGTATGCTCTATCTGAATCTTGAAAGAAAAAAAAAATATATAATATTTTTTTTTCTTATTGTATATCCATATAAACTATTTAGCTTCTCTTCATAATGAAACCATAATATTTCAATTTCTTTTTTTTTATATTTATTTTATTGAGAGAGAAAATATTGATACAACTTATTAAATACATAAGATGCTTCACAAATAATCAGCAAAAAAATACAAGCTGAGAAAAAAGGAACAAGCGAAATGAACTGACATAGCCATCAAGCCCCAAGATACAGAAATAAACCATGTAGCAAATAATAATTTAATAATTGCTTTATAGTTCTATAGATCATTTAGTCTGCCTATTTCCCCCTTCCAACCATGTGCCAATAAGAACAAACAAACAAAACAAAACACAAAGAACGAAGAGAAGAAGGGAAAACAAATAGTTTATTGAAATAAAAACACTCAGTAAAAATTGTATTATTAAATAACATTTAAATTTGTATCAAAATAGTTCTGCAAAAAATGTATTGTAGTCTATGATCAAGAGCAACCAGAGGACACAAAACGCGTATTTGTGAACCCATGTCTGCTTGTACTTTTTAATACTGATTGAATAAAGGATTATTATTTTTAAATAAATCACTGTTGTGCAACTGTTTTTCATTTTTTCAGTGTGGATAATACAGGGTGGTTCCCTGTTTTACAGGTTGCACGGAGTCTCAGCTGGTGACATCATAGACAGGCAACTGGACTGCTGGAGGTGAGCTTCCATGGGCTAGTAATTTTGCCACATAAAAGGCAGTCCATGATCTATAACAAAACACTCCAGACAGTATTTGCCCAGTATGATGAGATTCCATTCAGAACAGTATTTTTTAAAATATAATTTATGCAGGAAAAGTGCAGGTTGTCTAGACTGGGGCTTCATTTTGAAACTTTGCTGACCAAGTCGTCATTGTGCACATTCACCCAAGGGTTAGTTGTATTTTTAAAGTGTGTTTATCCTGTGCAACCGCCCTGGCATTTTGCATTTTAGCAATAATATTCATACCTATGGTATTTTATATGAAATACTGACCTCTGATTGTGCAATCTGTCGTTTTTATTTTTACAGCAGCTGCTGTAGATGATACATGCCCACCGAGCTCTCTGTAATAGGGCACAAATAGTCGCTTACTGTCTCTCCCCATCATAGAACCAACCCAAACACACTTACTTTAAGGCCGCTCTGGCTGCTCTGTCCGCATTCCTTTGGAGAAAGCGTGGCAGCCATCTTTGTTTAGGGCAAAGTAATTATCAACTATGGTGAGTGAGGGCAGAGCTGGAGAGGTGTGCAGAAAAGGCATATAGAGCAGAGAGACAGGCGGCCCTCTATGGAAGGTGCCTGTAGGCACATGCCTACTCTGCCTAATGTTTAATCCAGCCCTGTCAGTGTTATGAGGTCCATCACTAAATTCTAGGAAGGCACATTTTAACTTGAGTGCTATGTTCCTATCTAATGAGCATTTCCCATATTTCAGTATTTAAACAAGGGATGCATATCTCACAATATAGTACTCAATAAAAAAAACAGAACTGCTTGTGCAATGATAAATGCTGACAGCATTTATCGATGTGCGGTGAACATGATATGGTACATCATACCATGTTCGTCTGCACTTTAGTAAATCGGCAACATAGTATGGAATGTCAAAATTGTAAAAAAAGATTATATTAAAAATTACATTACTAATATTCTATAAAAACATAATTTATGTAAGAACTTACCTGATAAATTCATTTCTTTCATATTAGCAAGAGTCCATGAGCTAGTGACGTATGGGATATACATTCCTACCAGGAGGGGCAAAGTTTCCCAAACCTCAAAATGCCTATAAATACACCCCTCACAACACCCATAAATCAGTTTAACGCATAGCCAAGAAGTGGGGTGATAAGAAAAAAGTGCGAAAGCATAAAAAATAAGGAATTGGAATAATTGTGCTTTATACAAAAAAATCATAACCACTACAAAAAGGGTGGGCCTCATGGACTCTTGCTAATATGAAAGAAATGAATCTATCAGGTAAGTTCTTACATAAATTATGTTTTCTTTCATGTAATTAGCAGGAGTCCATGAGCTAGTGACGTATGGGATAATGACTACCCAAGATGTGGATCTTCCACGCAAGAGTCACTAGAGAGGGAGGGATAAAATAAAGACAGCCAATTCCGCTGAAAATAATCCACACCCAAAATAAAGTTTAAATCTTATAATGAAAAAAACTGAAATTATAAGCAGAAGAATCAAACAGAAACAGCTGCCTGAAGTACTTTTCTACCAAAAACTGCTTCAGAAGAAGAAAACACATCAAAATGGTAGAATTTAGTAAACGTATGCAAAGAAGACCAAGTTGCTGCTTTGCAAATCTGATCAACCGAAGCTTCATTCCTAAACGCCCAGGAAGTAGAAACTGACCTAGTAGAATGAGCTGTAATCCTTTGAGGCGGAGTTTTACCCGACTCGACATAAGCAAGATGAATTAAAGATTTTAACCAAGATGCCAAAGAAATGGCAGAGGCCTTCTGACCTTTCCTAGAACCGGAAAAGATAACAAATAGACTAGAAGTCTTTCGGAAATTCTTAGTAGCTTCAACATAATATTTCAAAGCTCTAACTACATCCAAAGAATGCAATGATCTCTCCTTAGAATTCTTAGGATTAGGACACAATGAAGGAACCACAATTTCTCTACTAATGTTGTTAGAATTCACAACCTTAGGTAAAAATTTAAAAGAAGTTCGCAACACCGCCTTATCCTGATGAAAAATCAGAAAAGGAGACTCACAAGAAAGAGCAGATAATTCAGAAACTCTTCTAGCAGAAGAGATGGCCAAAAGAAACAAAACTTTCCAAGAAAGTAATTTAATATCCAGCGAATGCATAGGTTCAAACGGAGGAGCTTGAAGAGCCCCCAGAACCAAATTCAAACTCCAAGGAGGAGAGATTGACTTAATGACAGGTTTTATACGAACCAAAGCTTGTACAAAACAATGAATATCAGGAAGATTAGCAATCTTTCTGTGAAAAAGAACAGAAAGAGCAGAGATTTGTCCTTTCAAGGAACTTGCAGACAAACCTTTATCCAAACCATCCTGAAGAAACTGTAAAATTCTCGGAATTCTAAAAGAATGCCAGGAAAAAAGATGAGAAAGACACCAAGAAATGTAAGTCTTCCAGACTCTATAATATATCTTTCTAGATACAGATTTACGAGCCTGTAACATGGTATTAATCACAGAGTCAGAGAAACCTCTTTGACTAAGAATCAAGCGTTCAATCTCCATACCTTTAAATTTAAGGATTTGAGATCCTGATGGAAAAAAGGACCTTGTGACAGAAGGTCTGGTCTTAACGGGAGAGTCCACGGTTGGCAAGAGGCCATCCGGACAAGATCCGCATACCAAAACCTGTGAGGCCATGCTGGAGCCACCAGCAGAACAAACGAGCATTCCTTCAGAATCTCGGAGATTACTCTTGGAAGAAGAACTAGAGGCGGAAAGAGATAGGCAGGATGATACTTCCAAGGAAGTGACAATGCATCCACTGCTTCCGCCTGAGGATCCCTGGATCTGGACAGATACCTGGGAAGTTTCTTGTTTAGATGAGAAGCCATCAGATCTATTTCTGGAAGTCCCCACATCTGAACAATCTGAAGAAATACCTCTGGGTGAAGAGACCATTCGCCCGGATGTAACGTTTGGCGACTGAGATAATCCGCTTCCCAATTGTCTATACCTGGGATATGAACCGCAGAAACTAGACTCCACCCATACCAGTATTCGAGATACTTCTTTCATAGCCAGAGGACTGTGAGTCCCTCCTTGATGATTGATGTATGCCACAGTTGTGACAACGATTCTCTCTTTAGAAGAGGCCATGACTGAAGAGCTCTGAAAATTGCATGGAGTTCAAAAATATTGATTGGTAATCTCACCTCCTGAGATTCCCAAACCCCTTGTGCTGTCAGAGACCCCCAAACAGCTCCCCAACCTGTCAGACTTGCATCTGTTGAAATTACAGTCCAGGTCGAAAGAACAAAAGAAGCCCCCTGAACTAAACGATTGTGATCTGTCCACCACGTCAGAGAGTGTCGTACAATCGGTTTTAAAGATATTAATTGAGATATCTTTGTGTAATCCTTGCACCACTGGTTCAGCATACAGAGCTGAAGAGGTCGCATGTGAAAACGAGCAAAGGGGATCGCGTCCGATGCAGCAGTCATAAGACCTAGAATTTCCATGCATAAAGCTACCGAAGGGAATGATTGTGATTGAAGATTTCGACAAGCTGAGATCAATTTTAGACGTCTCTTGTCTGTCAGAGACAGAGTCATGGACACTGAATCTATCTGGAAACCTAAAAAGGTTACCCTTGTCTGAGGAATCAATGAACTTTTCGGTAAATTGATCCTCCAGCCATGATCTTGAAGAAACAACACAAGTCGATTCGTATGAGATTCTGCTAAATGTGAAGACTGAGCAAGTACCAAGATATCGTCCAAATGAGGAAATACCACAATACCCTGTTCTCTGATTACAGACAGAAGGGCACCGAGAACCTTTGTAAAAATTCTTGGAGCTGTTGCTAGGCCAAACGGTAGAGCCACAAACTGGTAATGCTTGTCTAGGAAAGAGAATCTCAGAAACTGATAGTGATCTGGATGAATCGGAATATGCAGATATGCATCCTGTAAATCTATTGTGGACATATAATGCCCTTGCTGAACAAAAGGCAGGATAGTCCTTATAGTTACCATTTTGAATGTTGGTATCCTTACATAACGATTCAATATTTTTAGATCCAGAACTGGTCTGAAGGAATTCTCCTTCTTTGGTACAATGAAGAGATTTGAATAAAACCCCAGCCCCTGTTCCAGAACTGGAACTGGCATAATTACTCCAGCCAACTCTAGATCTGAAATACATTTCAGAAATGCTTGAGCTTTCGCTGGATTTACTGGGACACGGGAAAGAAAAAAATCTCTTTGCAGGAGGCCTTATCTTGAAGCCAATTCTGTACCCTTCTGAAACAATGTTCTGAATCCAAAGATTGTGAATTGAATTGATCCAAATTTCTTTGAAAAAACGTAATCTGTCCCCTTCCAGCTGGGCTGGAATGAGGGCCGCACCTTCATGTGGACTTGGGAGCTGGCTTTAGTTTTCTAAAAGGCTTGGATTTATTCCAGACTGGAGATGGTTTCCAAACTGATACCGCTCCTGTGGGTGAAGGATCAGGCTTTTGTTCCTTATTGTGACGAAAGGAACGAAAACGATTATTAGACCTAAATTTACCTTTAGATTTTTTATCCTGTGGTAAAAAAGTTCCTTTCCCTCCAGTAACAGTTGAGATAATAGAATCCAACTGAGAAGCAAATAATTTATTACCTTGGAAAGAAAGGGAAAGCAAAGTTGACTTAGAAGACATATCAGCATTCCAAGTTTTAAGCCATAAAGCTCTTCTAGCTAAAATAGCTAGAGACATATACCTGACATCAACTGTAATGATATCAAAGATGGCATCACAAATAAAGTTATTAGCATGTTGAAGAAGATTAACAATGCTATGAGAATTATGATCTGTTACTTGTTGCGCTAAAGCTTCTAACCAAAAAGTTGAAGCTGCAGCAACATCCGCTAAAGATATAGCAGGTCTAAGAAGATTACCTGAACATAAGTAAGCTTTTCTTAGAAAGGATTAAATCTTCCTATCTAAAGGATCCTTGAAGGAAGTACTATCTGCCGTAGGAATAGTAGTACGTTTAGCAAGAGTAGAGATAGCCCCATCAACTTTAGGGATTTTGTCCCAAAACTCTAATCTGTCAGATGGCAGAGGAGATAATTGCTTAAAACGTTTAGGAGTAAATGAATTACCCAAATTATTCCATTCCCTGGAGATTACTTCAGAAATAGCATCAGGGACAGGAAAAACTTCTGGAATAACTACAGGAGATTTAAAAACCTTATTTAAACGTTTAGATTTAGTATCAAGAGGACCAGAATCCTCTATTTCTAATGCAATTAAGACTTCCTTAAGTAAAGAACGAATAAATTCCATTTTGAATAAATATGAAGATTTATCAGCATCAACCTCTGAGACAGAATCCTCTGAACCAGAGGAACCATTATCAGAATCAGAATGATGATGTTCATTTAAAAATTCATCCGAAAAATGAGAAGTTTTAAAAGACCTTTTACCTTTACTAGAAGGAGGAATAACAGACATGGCCTTCTTAATGGATTTAGAAACAAAATCTCTTATGTTAACAGGAACACTCTGATTATTAGATGTTGATGGAACAGCAACAGGTAATGTAACATTACTAAAGGAAATATTATCTGCATTAACAAGTTTGTCATGACATTCATTACAAACAACAGCTGGAGGAACAGATACCACAAGTTTACAGCAGATACACTTAACTTTGGTCGATCCAGCACCAGGCAGCGTTTTTCCAGAAGTATCTTCTGACTCAGTGTCAATCTGGGACATCTTGCAATATGTAATAGAAAAAACAACATATAAAGCAAAATTGATCAAATTCCTTAAATGACAGTTTCAGGAATGGGAAAAAATGCCAGTGAACAAGCTTCTAGCAACCAGAAGCAATAAATAATGAGACTTAAATAATGTGGAGACAATAGTGACGCCCATATTTTTTAGCGCCAAAAAAGACGCCCACATTATTTGGCGCCTAAATGCTTTTGGCGCCAAAAATGACGCCACATCCGGAACGCCGACACTTTCGGTGCAAAAAAACGTCAAAAATTACGCAACTTCCGGCGACACGTATGACGCCGGAAACAGAAAAAAAAATCTGCGCCAAAAAAGTCAGCGCCAAGAATGACGCAATAAAATGAAGCATTTTAAGCCCCCGCGAGCCTAACAGCCCACAGGGAAAAAAGTCAAATTTTAAGGTAAGAAAATTTTTTATTCATATGCATTATCCCAAATATGAAACTGACTGTCTGAAATAAGGAATGTTTGAACGTCCTGAGTCAAGGCAAATAAATGTTTGAATACATATATTTAGAACTTCATAAAAAAGTGCCCAACCATAGCTTAGAGTGTCACAGAAAATAAGACTTACTTACCCCAGGACACTCATCTACATGTAGTAGAAAGCCAAACCAGTACTGAAACGAGAATCAGTAGAGGTAATGGTATATATAAGAGTATATCGTCGATCTGAAAAGGGAGGTAAGAGATGAATCTCTACGACCAATAACAGAGAACCTATGAAATAGACCCCGTAGAAGGAGATCATTGAATTCAAATAGGCAATACTCTCCTCACATCCCTCTGACATTCACTGCACGCTGAGAGGAAAACCGGGCTCCAACCTGCTGCGGAGCGCATATCAACGTAGAATCTAGCACAAACTTACTTCACCACCTCCATAGGAGGCAAAGTTTGTAAAACTGATTTGTGGGTGTGGTGAGGGGTGTATTTATAGGCATTTTGAGGTTTGGGAAACTTTGCCCCTCCTGGTAGGAATGTATATCCCATACGTCACTAGCTCATGGACTCTTGCTAATTACATGAAAGAAATGTATATTATTTTACCACACATTCAAAGTTAAATTATGCAGTAGCATTTTCGATTAAAGTATGCAAGAAAAAAAAGATATATTGAATATTCACAGTAAAATAGTATTTAACCTACAATGTAGTTTCAAACAACAAGGTTAAAATACTACAAAAAAGGTATTATTTTGTTTTTAATTATGAAATGAGTCTCACAGCCTTGGCAAGTGGGCTGAAAAGGAGAATTATTTGGATTGTCTGTAGTTCTCTCACAGGTCTAATTGTATTTTCAAAGCATTTTACTTATCACTAGCCACATCCCATTGTAAAGGGACTTTAAGCAGCTAATCAGGATGCTAGTCCCAGGACTTGCAAGGGAGCTTGCATCTAGCATATGTAGGTACAGTCATGTTATTTCCCTCCTCAATTTTTGGAAGTTTACTCACAAGATTTCAGGGAAATCTCATGAAATTACAGTAAAGCAAATTGTGACACCAACACTGATGAAGCTGATTGGCTCAGGCTGTTGCATGTTTTGTCTTCTTTTTAACATGTATCTGACAGCAGCTTAAGGATAACTGTTCAAAGAGCACTAAATATTGCAAGCTGAATACATTTTGAAGCAAAATATCTTCTTTTTTAAAAAAAGATGTTTATGTGATATTTTCTAGTCAACTTTTTACAGTTATACTGCATCTTTTAACGGATTTAGTATATAGGTATTATGTCCCTTTAACTACTATTGCGCTCAGTCTTACAATAAAAATAAAGCACACACTGGTATTTCTGTGCTCCACTTGTGATCTAGGCCTTTATTAGTAAACAGTCTGCATGAGTTTAACATAAAATACGTTTAAAACCATATAATAAAAATCAGACAGCTATGTTTTCCTATCTCATATTCATGAACACATTAAGAAATTGATTTCATCCCATCATTGTTGAAATCACTCCTACATGTCTTTCATGAGAAATTGAAAGAGGGACATTCACAAAGGGTTAATTTTTTTTTACATTCTGCAATTACCCAATGTACATAATCACATAAGAAAATGAGTTTCTCTAATAACTGGGGTTCATAAGATCAGGCATTCCTTAGCTGAAAACAATATGGTCTCATAGATCATTCATTTAAATCTTTATATTTATTGTACTACTTTTATGCAGGTAGTGGTTAATCCTTTGAAACCGAGTGTTTGTGTGCGAACATGTGAGTGTATATGTGTGAGCTTGTGTATCAACATCTGTGTGTTTGTATACGAGAGTATGTGCATACGAACGTCTATGGGGCTGATTTATCAAGTGTCTGTCCGACATTTAACATTGCACAAGCAGTTCTGGTGAACTGCTTGTGCAATGGCCCCCTGGCCGCTAGCATGGGGTGTCAATCAACCTGATCATATACGATCGGGTGGATTAATGTCCGCAGCCTTAGAGGAGGCGTACGAGTTAAGAAGCAGCGGTCTTAAGACTACTGCTTCTTAACTGCTGTTTCCGGCGAAACAGCTGCATTGGGACCGATTGACAGCTTGTTAAATCAGCCCCCAAGTGTGTATGTTCCGGTGTGTAAGGTGTACATTTGCATGTCTATGTGAAAGTGTGTCTTTGTACTGTGTGAATATGTGTATGCGAACATGTGTGTACAAGTTTAGTTGTGTACTTGTATGTATGTGTGTATCTGTGTATATAAGTGCACGTTTGTATGTTGGTGTGTGTGTTTGTATGTATGTGTGCATGTGTGGCTCTGTACTTGTTTATAAATATAAAATGCTTACACAATGATGTGAGTCACAAAAACATGTGAAATATAAAGTAATAAACGTGATTGTCATAAAGGAGCGATATGTGTTACAATAAACAAATAATGCAAAATGAGTCTCAGGTTTGTAACCCCTCCAGGGAAATTGTCCTTGAAGAAAGAGAAACAAAAACATAGCATAACTCTCTATTAGCTGAAAATCCTTGGAAAAGCCACTTAACGTGGAGAAACGTACGTCAGAGGGCTGTGTCACTAGGAGGGGTGGAGAGCCGACTCCGAGACCAATGCAATATCTCAAAGAGTGTCTAATTGATACATAGCAGCTGATTTAAACAGCAAATATATGTATATAGAACTAGAAGAGTTTTTCAATTTATATTATTACAAAACCCTGAGAGACTTTTACAAGCCTTGTTTTAGATTTGCTTGTCTATCATTGTATGCATGTAATCAATTTTAAGAAGAAGAAGGATCCACCATCTGGAGTGTTATTATCATCATTTATTTGTAAAGCACCACAATATTCTGCCGCACTGGGTACAGAGATTGGGGTATACAATGACAAAGTTTTGTGATAAGATACAAAAACACAACAGACTAAACAAATCTAGTACAGGAGGAGAGCTTACAGTCTGTCTACAGGTTGAGGGTGCAGAAGCATAAGGTTTATGGTAGCTTGTTATGTGGATTGTAGTTGCAGCAGTAAGTGAAGGCAGTTCAAGAGGAAATATGGTAAGCCTTTCTGAATAGGTGGGTTTTCAAGGAGCGTCTAAAGCTATACAAGGTTGGAGACAGTCTTATGGAGCAGGGTAGAGAGTTCCAGAGGACAGGAGTAGCCCGTGAGAAGCCTTTGAGGCAGGAGAGGGATGTAGAGATAATAGGAGTGGAGAGACATAGGTCAGAGGTTGATCTAAGAGGACAGGTCAGGGAATATTTGGAGATAAGAGAGAAAATATAGTTGAGAGTGAGGCTGTTGCGTGCTTTATAAGATAGGGTTAATACTTTAAACTGTATTCTGAAGTATACGGGGAGCCAGTGTAGAGACTGGCAGAGCGGAGCAACTCAGTAGATCAGCGACTTAGGTAGATGAGTCTAGCTGAAGCATTCATAATTGATTGGAGGGAAAAGTGGTGGTGTTTGGGAAGGCCATTTATAAGTAGTTTGCAATAGTCAATGCATGACAAAATTAGGTAATTAATTAGTATTTTTATAGTTACTTGAGGAAGGAAAAGATGAATTCTGAAAATGTTGCTAAGGTCACAGGTGTACATGGCAGGATTTGGTAAGTTCTTGTATATGTGGAGTGAATGTGAGTTCAGAGTCAAGTGTGACCCCAAAACAGCATATATGGTGTGAATTGTTGAGAAAAGAGTTTCCAACCTGTCATAGAAAGGTCAGGGGTCGGATGTCTCGAAGAGGGGATGGGGGGGACGAAGCAGTGCAGTCAGACAGATTCAGTTGGAGGTAGAGCGGGAACATCCAAGAGGAAATTGCAGAAAGGCAGCTGGTGATCTGGTTGAGTAAAGAGGGAAATATATCAGGATAGAAAAATATAGACTTGGGTATAATCAGCATAAAAGTGGTAATGTAACCCAAGGAAGTATATACGTTTTCCAAGGGAGGATGTATATAGAGAGAAAAGCAAGGGACCCAAGACAGAACCTTGTGGTACTCCAACTGAGAGAAGCAAAGGATTAGAGTATATGCTGTTAAAGGAAACTGAAAACTAGCAGTTTTAGAGATATGAAGCAAACCTGTTTCTTGGATGACAAATAAAAGTAGGATGGTCAACTGTGTCAAAAACAGCAGACAGGTCCAGAAGAATCAGTGAGGAATATTGTCCCTTTGCTTTAGCTAATAACAGATCATCATCTTTCTCAATCTTGCAGTCCTCACCTCCTGTTTCTCAACCTCCTACCCTTCTAGATTGTAAGTTCCCACGGGAATAGGGCCCTCGATTCCTCCTGTATGTGTTTGTAAATTCTGTCCTGTCTCTTAGTCTTAGAAGTTTTATACTATTGTTTTATTTAAATGATCTGTATCCATGGACAGAGCTGTGGAATATGATGGCGCTTCATAAATAAAGTATAATAATAATAATAATAATAATCATTTGTTACTTTACTGACAGTGGTTTCTGTCGAGTGTTTAGGGCAGAAACCAGATTGTAGTGGATCAAGTAAGGAGTTAGTTGAAAGAAATTGAGTTAGGCTATTATAGAGCAGTGCAATAATTAGATAGTCAGAAGGGGCGAGGGGTCAAGCAAGGACTATTTTAGGACTGGTGTAATTGATGTATGCTTGAATGTATCAGGAAATGCACAAGTGGTGAGAGACTGGTTAAAGAGATGAGTTAGGGCAGGGATTAGGGAAGCAGAGAGAGAGGGAAGAATTTGTGAAGGAATAGGATCAAGTGGGCAGGTTGTGAGATGAGCTCAATATAGAAGTATGAAGACTTCTTCCACTGTTACAGGAGGAAAATAGTAGACATGTGCACGGCTAAAAAATTTGGTTAGTTTTCGGTTCGGATCGATTCGGGCTTTTCGAATTTCGGTTCAGATCGAATTGAATTCGGCAAAATTTGAATGAATTAATTTCGGATTTATTCGGATTCGAATAAATTCGTTTCGGATTTATTCGGATTCGAATAAATTCGGCTGAATTCGGTTCTATTCGGTTCCGTAATTCGGTATGTTTTAGTACACTAACACCCATTTAGTACACTAACACCCATAAACTACCTATGAACCACTAAACCGAGGCCCCCCCTACATCGCAAACCCTATAATAAAATTATTTAACCCCTAATCTGCCGACCGGACACCGCCGCCACCTACATTATAGCTATTAACCCCTAATCTGCTGTCCCTAACATCGCCGACCCCTACATTATAGTTATTAACCCCTAATCTGCCCCCCCCCAACGTCGCCGCAATCCTAACTACAAGTATTAACCCCTAATCTGCCGACTGGACATCGACGCCACCTACATTATAGCTATTAACCCCTAATCTGCTGTCCCTAACATCGCCGACCCCTACATTATAGTTATTAACCCCTAATCTGCCCCCCCAACGTCGCCGCAATCTAACTACAAGTATTAACCCCTAATCTGCCTACCGGACATCGCCGCCACCTACATTATAGCTATTAACCCCTAATCTGCTGTCCCTAACATTGCCGACCCCTACATTATAGTTATTAACCCCTAATCTGCCCCCCCCAACGTCGCCGCAATCTAACTACAAGTATTAACCCCTAATCTGCCGACCGGACATCGCCGCCACCTACATTATAGCTATTAACCCCTAATCTGCTGTCCCTAACATCGCCGACCCCTACATTATAGTTATTAACCCCTAATCTGCCCCCCCCCAACGTCGCCGCAATCTAACTACAAGTATTAACCCCTAATTTGCCGACCGGACTTCGCCGCCACCTACATTATAGCTATTAACCCCTAATCTGCTGTCCCTAACATCGCCGACCCCTACATTATAGTTATTAACCCCTAATCTGCCCCCCCAATGTCGCCGCAATCTAACTACAAGTATTAACCCCTAATCTGCCGACCGGACATCGCCGCCACTATAATAAATGTATTAACCCCTAAACCGCCGCAATCCCGCCTCGCAAATAATATAATAAATTTTATTAACCCCTAATCTGCCCTCCCTAACATCGCCGCCACCTACCTACAATTATTAACCCCTAATCTCCCGCCCCCAACGTCGCCGCTACTATAATAAGGTTATTAACCCCTAAACCTAAGTCTAACCCTAACCCTAACACCCCCTAACTTATATATAATTTAAATAAAATGAAATAAATTTACTATAATTAAATAAATGAATCCAATTTAAAACTAAATACTTACCTGTAAAATAAACCCTAAGCTAGCTACAATATAACTAATAGTTACATTGTAGCTATCTTACGCCTAGATTTAGAGTTTTGCGGCCAAAGGGGTGCGTTAGCTACGCATACTTTTTTCTGGCCGCACCTTTTAAATACCGCTGGTATTTAGAGTTCACAGAAGGGCTGCGTTAGGCTCCAAAAAAGGGAGTGTAGAGCATATTTACCGCAACTGCAACTCAAATACCAGCGTTGCTTACGGACGCAGCCAGCTTCAAAAACGTGCTCGTGCACGATTTCCCCATAGGAAACAATGGGGCTGTTTGAGCTGAAAAAAAACCTAACACCTGCAAAAAAGCAGTGTTCAGCTCCTAACGCAGCTACATTGTTTCCTATGGGGAAACACTTCCTAAGTCTGCACCTAACACCCTAACATGTACCCCGAGTCTAAACACCCCTAACCTTACACTTATTAACCCCTAATCTGCCGCTCCGTACACCGCCGCCACTTACGTTATCCCTATGTACCCCTAATATGCTGCCTCTAATACCACCGACCCCTACATAATATTTATTAACCCCTAATCTGCCGACCCCAACGTCGCCGCCACCTACCTACACTTATTAACCCCTAATCTGCCGATCGGATCTCACCGCTACTATAATAAATGTATTAACCCCTAATCCGCCTCACTCCCGCCTCAATAACCCTATAATAAATAGTATTAACCCCTAATCTGCTCTCCCTAACATCGCCGACACCTAACTTCAAGTATTAACCCCTAATCTGCCGATCGGAGCTCGCCGCTACTCTAATAAATGTATTAACCCCTAAAGCTAAGTCTAACCCTAACACTAACACCCCCCTAAGTTAAATATAATTTAAATCTAACAAAATAAATTAACTCTTATTAAATAAATTATTCCTATTTAAAGCTAAATACTTACCTGTAAAATAAATCCTAATATAGCTACAATATAAATTATAATTATATTGTAGCTATTTTAGGATTAACATTTATTTTACAAGCAACTTTGTATTTATTTTAACCAGGTACAATAGCTATTAAATAGTTAAGAACTATTTAATAGCTAAAATAGTTAAAATAATAACAAAGTTACCTGTAAAATAAATCCTAAACTAAGTTACAATTAAACCTAACACTACACTATCATTAAATAAATTAAATACAATACCTACAAATAACTACAATTAAATAAACTAACTAAAGTACAAAAAATAAAAAAGAACTAAGTTACAAAAAATAAAAAAATATTTACAAACATTAGAAAAATATTACAACAATTTTAAGCTAATTACACCTACTCTAAGCCCCCTAATAAAATAACAAAGACCCCCAAAATAAAAAAAATGCCCTACCCTATTCTAAATTAAAAAAGTTCAAAGCTCTTTTACCTTACCAGCCCTGAAAAGGGCCATTTGCGGGGCATGCCCCAAATAATTCAGCTCTTTTGCCTGTAAGAAAAAACATACAATACCCCCCCAACATTACAACCCACCACCCACATACCCCTAATCTAACCCTAACCCCCCTTAAATAAACCTAACACTAAGCCCCTGAAGATCTTCCTACCTTATCTTCACCATGCCAGGTTCACCGATCCGTCCTCCGAAGTCTTGATCCAAGCCTCCGAAATCTTCATCCAAGCCCAAGCGGGGGCTGAAGAGTGACGTCCATCCTCCGGCTGAAGTCTGGATCCAAGCAGCAAATGAAGAAGTCCATCTTCGGGAAAAAATCTTCATCCTATCCGGGCAGAAGAGGACATCCGGACCGGCAAACATCTTCATCCAAGCCACATCTTCTATGTTGTTCCATCGGATGACGAGCGGCTGATCTTGAAGACCTCCGGCGCGGATCCATCCTCTTCGTTCGACGTCCAACTGAAGAATAAAGGTTCCTTTAAGGGACGTCATCCAAGATGGCGTCCCTCGAATTCCGATTGGCTGATAGGATTCTATCAGCCAATCGGAATTAAGGTAGGAAAATTCTGATTGGCTGATGTAATCAGCCAATCAGATTCAAGTTCAATCCGATTGGCTGATTGGATCAGCCAATCAGATTGAGCTCGCATTCTATTGGCTGATCGGAACAGCCAATAGAATGCAAGCTCAATCTGATTGGCTGATCGGATCAGCCAATCGGATTGAACTTGAATCTGATTGGCTGATTCCATCAGCCAATAAGAATTTTCCTACCTTAATTCCGATTGGCTGATAGAATCCTATCAGCCAATCGGAATTCGAGGGACGCCATCTTGGATGACGTCCCTTAAAGGAACCTTCATTCTTTAATTGAACGTCGGAAGAAGAGGATGGATTTGTGTCGGAGGTCTTCAAGATGGAAGATGCCACTTGGATCAAGATGGTTGCCGGTCCGGATCTCCTCTTCTTCCCGGATAGGATGAAGACTTTGGAGCCTCTTCTGGACCTCTTCAGCCGCCGCTTGATAGAAGACTTCAGCCGGATTATGGATCGCCAGCCCCCACTTGGGCTTGGATGAAGATTTCGGAGGCTTGGATCAAGACTTCGGAGGACGGATCGGTGAACCTGGTATGGTGAAGATAAGGTAGGAAGATCTTCAGGGGCTTAGTGTTAGTTTTATTTAAGGGGGGTTTGGGTTAGATTAGGGGTATGTGGGTGGTGGGTTATAATGTTGGGGGGGGGGGGTATTGTATGTTTTTTTTTACAGCAAAAGAGCTGAATTATTTGGGGCATGCCCTGCAAATGGCCCTTTTCAGGGCTGGTAAGGTAAAAGAGCTTTGAACTTTTTTAATTTAGAATAGGGTAGGGCATTTTTTTATTTTGGGGTTCTTTGTTATTTTATTAGGGGGCTTAGAGTAGGTGTAATTAGTTTAAAATTGTTGTAATATTTTTCTAATGTTTGTAAATATTTTTTTATTTTTTGTAACTTAGTTCTTTTTTATTTTTTGTACTTTAGTTAGTTTATTTAATTGTAGTTATTTGTAGGTATTGTATTTAATTAATTTATTGATAGTGTAGTGTTAGGTTTAATTGTAACTTAGGTTAGGATTTATTTTACAGGTAATTTTGTAATTATTTTAACTATTTTAGCTATTAAATAGTTCTTAACTATTTAATAGCTATTGTACCTGGTTAAAATAAATACAAAGTTGGGGGGCGTGTCCAAGAAGCGACTCTGAGCAGTCGCATTTTTCTAGTGCTCCGGGAGAAAAGCTAATAACTTGCCAGTTATTGCTAGATTTGCACAGCATCAAGAGCCCACACGACTGGATTCGTGAATGTTAAAGACTATTAACACTAATTATATCAGATTGCTGTATTAATGACCCCAGGGTCGGGAAAGGACACCTGAGGCCTGTAGTCGTGGCAAACTCACAGGCGGCGCTTCCCCCCCCGGTCTCTCTGGGGTGTATGACCGGAGCTGTTCACATAACTATCTACTGCTGACACACTAGAGTGCTTGCAACTTCATACAACGTAGCTGTTGAAGGTGGACGGCTACGCAACATAACAGAAAATTGAAAGGCTACTGAATATCACAGCTACCATGAGAGGTAATCCACTCCCTGACAAATGGGACGTAATTCTCATAAGATTAGAGGGACTATTTCAACCTCTCATAGAGAAGGCGTTGTCTGAGAGTGAGCTGCAGCTTCTTATAGACAGACTACCTATGGATACATCTCCGGTGAAAACTACGCAGCAAACTATGGGCCATAGACCTGAATCTCACACGAAGCCCGCGAAATTGGAAATCCTCGGCACACAGATAAAAGGAGAGCCTCTACAGCGAGCTGACACCCTACTACCTATGCTCCTGCCAACTGAACAGAGCGAATGGGCAGACGATGCTTACCAGGATTCTCCTAATACAGAGCACCTTTCCCCAACGCAGAGAGATGCGCTGCTGCAGTGCAACCATCAAATTAAGATGGCGCCCGGAAAAATGGACACATCAAGCCGCAGTGGCGGAGGCCGCAAAGAAGGAGCGAAAGAGCCACATCGCCATCATTTGATGATAGCACACTTATTATACCTGAGCGGGTACAAGCCGGGACCGGCGGAGCTGCCCTGGAGCCTGGGGGGGAGCTCTGAGGGGTCTGGGAACCTCGACATCTCAAGTCTCCCGCTATTTCACGATCCTCCAGAAATCTTCAAGACCTGTAACCAGCAAACTGAAATAGCGCACAGTGACCCGGGAACCATCTACAAAAAAGAATCCTCCAAAATACTGGAACAAGATCGAGCAGGGTTAGCAGGAAAAAGCTTTAGCCTCACTTTGACCACACCGGGCTCAAGATCTGTGACAGGACATCTATCATGGGGTTCAGTTGTTACCTAGCAAAATCTATGCTAGATAAGCAGAGAGAAGACCCATAGGACTATAGCTAAGTACTATAAGCTTACCAGATTCTAAGTTAAAAAAAAAAGAAAAAAGTTTTGTTCTGTTTGGGAATGTTGTTCTATATGCAAATAGGCCCTAAGAATTGTTCATGTGGCATTAACTGTTTAATAATGTTTACATCACTTTTTATGTAAAAATCATATAAGATATGCAGAGTCAAGAATCCTAGGACTGTAGCTAAGTGCTATAATCTTGCTATATTTTAAGTTTTTAAAAAAACAAACAAAAAAAACAGAAAAGTCTTATTTTGTCTTGGAATGTTGTTCTTTATGCACATAGGACCTGAGAATTGTCTATGTGGCATTGTCAGATAAATTTTGCATATCTCAATTTTTATGTATATAAATTTATTATAGAACCATATACACATTAGATGGGTAAAGAAAAGTAGAATCATCAGTAGGGTGACTGCATCACACGCATTTATTTTAACTGGAGCTCTCAACTAGTATGTCGCTAGGCAAAGTGCCCACATCTTTCCTCAAACTATGTAAATAGGTGTGTGCCTTGGGGGTTTGTGGGGGGGCCCTGGGTAGAAACTACTCAAGCCATACAGAAGGTGGGACATAAGAATTCACGAAAAGATATTTCAATGGGTGGTGTAGATTCATACATGCTGTCTTGTCTGGCAGTCTGCGGCCGGGACTGCGAGGTGGACACAACATGTGCAGCATTTTGCACCCATGATAATATAGCCAACTTTCAGGCATATATATATATAATTTATTAAGATAGCAAGTCACCCATAGTTAACCAGCCTTCTCCTTTTAGTCTATTTTTACAAACATGGTAACCCAATCTTCACTTTCAAATTGAGCCCACAGATCAACTCGTATAAATGGGAAGTTTGTTTTTCCCAAACGGATATGCACTACTTTCCTAGGAAAAATGCAGCAGGTGTAGTTTCTAATTTGTACACTATTGGGTCACAATAGAGAATCTTATTAATCTATATCGCAACTGTTCAATGGTTAAATAGATTGTGTCAAAATGTTATGCACACCCTATGTTCAGCTCTGGTCTTAGTATCTGGACCATAACTTGTTTATATCACACCTACAATGATCTCATTTATGTCGGATACTTTTTTGTTTTTTTTGCATTATAAAATCCCCTGGACTTTAGCTATATCGCTTGAAAGGTCCAAGAGTGACCTAATATATTACATACGGGGAAGAAAAATGAGGACTTTAAAATACCTACTCTTGTTATAAAAGGAATATATTATTTTGTACACTGTTTATAACTGTTGTATGTCTTCTATCCTCAATAAAAATATTATAAATAAAAAAAAAATAAAAAAAAAATAAATAAATACAAAGTTGCCTGTAAAATAAATATTAATCCTAAAATAGCTACAATATAATTATTCGTTATATTGTAGCTATATTAGGGTTTATTTTACAGGTAAGTATTTAGTTCAAAATAGGAATAATTTATTTAATAATAGTTAATTTATTTAGTTAGATTTAAATTATATTTAACTTAGGAGGGGTGTTAGTGTTAGGGTTAGACTTAGCTTTAGGGGTTAATACATTTATTATAGTAGCGGTGAGATGCGGTCGGCAGATTAGGGGTTAATTATTGTAGGTAGCTGGCGGCAACGTTGTGGGGGGCAGATTACGGGTTAATAAATATAATATAGGGGTCGGTGGTGTTAGGGGCAGCAGATTAGGGGTACATAAGGATAACGTAGGTGGCTGCGCTTTGCGGTCAGCAGATTAGGGGTTAATTATTGTAGGTAGCTGGCGGCGACGTTGTGGGGGGCAGGTTAGGGGTTAATAAATATAGGGGTCGGCGGTGTTAGGGTCAGCAGATTAGGGGTACATAAGGATAACGTAGGTGGCGGCGCTTTGCGGTCGGCAGATTAGGGGTTAATTATTGTAGGTAGCTGGCGGTGACGTAGTGGGGGGCAGATTAGGGGTTAATAAATATAATATAGGGGTCAGCGGTGTTAGGGGCAGCAGATTAGGGGTACATAAGGATAACGTAGGTGGCGGTCGGCAGATTAGGGGTTAAAAAAATTTAATCTAGTGGCGGCGATGTGGGGGGGCCTCGGTTTAGGGGTACATAGGTAGTTTATGGGTGTTAGTGTACTGTAGAGCACAGTAGTTAAGAGCTTTATGAACCGGCGTTAGCCCAAAAAGCTCTTAACTCCTGTTTTTTTTCTGCGGCTGGAGTTTTGTCGTTAGATTTCTAACGCTCACTTCAGCCAAGACTCTAAATACCGGCGTTAGAAAGATCCCATTGAAAAGATAGGATACGCAAATGGCATAGGGGGATCTGCGGTATGGAAAAGTCACGGCTGCAAAGTGAGCGTTAGACCCTTTCCTGACTGACTCCAAATACCAGCGGGCGGTAAAAACCAGCGTTAGGAGCCTAACGCTGGTTTTGACGGCTACCGCCAAACTCTAAATCTAGGCCTTAGGGTTTATTTTCATTTTACAGGCAAGTTTGTAATTATTTTAACTAGGTACAATAGTTATTAAATAGTTAATAACTATTTAATAACTACCTAGCTCAAATAAATACAAATTTACCTGTAAAATAAATCCTAACCTAAGTTACAATTACACCTAACACTACACTATCATTAAATTAATTAAATAAATGAATCCTATTTAAAACTAAATACTTACCTGTAAAATAAACCCTAATATAGCTACAATATAACTACTAGTTACATTGTAGCTATTTTAGGATTTATATTTATTTTACAGGCAACTTTGAATTTATTTTAACTAGGTAAAATAGCTATTAAATAGTTATTGACTATTTAATAGCTACCTAGTTAAAATAATTACAAAATTACCTGTAAAATAAATCCTAACCTAAGTAACAATTAAACCTAACACTACACTATCATTAAATAAATTAACTACAAGTACCTACAATTGTCTACAATTAAATAAACTAAACTAAAGTACAAAAACCCCCCACTAAATTACAAAAACAAACAAACACTAAATTACAAAAAATAAAAAAATATTACAAGAATTTTAAACTAATTACACCTAATCTAAGCCCCCTAATAAAATAACAAAGCCCCCCAAAATAAAAAAATGCCCTACCCTATACTAAATTACAAAAGTTAACAGCTCTATTACCTTACCAGCCCTTAAAAGGGCCTTTTGCGGGGCATGCCCCAAAGAAAACAGCTCTTTTTGCCTGTAAAAAAAAAAACACAATACCACCCCCCAACATTACAACCCACCACCCACATACCCGTACTCTAACCCAAACCCCCTTAAATAAACCTAACACTACCCCCCTGAAGATCTCCCTACCTTGAGTCGTGTTCACCCAGCCGGGCTGAAGTCTTCATCCAATGGGGCAGAAGAGGACATCCAGACCGGCAATTTTAAACTAATTACAGCTAATCTAAGCCCCCTAATAAAATAAATGCCCCAAAGAAAACAGCTCTTTTGCCTGTAAAAAAAAAACACCACCCCCAACATTACAACCCACCACTGATCGGAACAGCCAATAGAATGCGAGGTCAATCTGATTGGCTGATTGGATCAGCCAATCGTATTGAACTTGAATCTGATTGGCTGATTGAATCAGCCAATCAGATTTTCCTACCTTAATTCCGATTGGCTGATAGAATCCTATCAGCCAATCGGAATTCAAGGGACGCCATCTTGGATGACGTCACTTAAAGGTACAGTCATTTAGTCGTCGGATCAAGAAAGAAGAGGATGCTCCGCGTCGGATGTCTTCAGGATGCTGCCGCTCCGGATGGATGAACATAGAAGATGCCGCCTGGATCAAGACTTCTGATGGATGGATGTCCTCTTCTGCCCCATTGGATGAAGACTTTGGCCCGGCTGGGTAAACACGACTCAAGGTAGGGAGATCTTCAGGGGGGTAGTGTTAGGTTTATTTAAGGGGGGTTTGGGTTAGAGTAGGGGTATGTGGGTGGTGGGTTGTAATGTGGGGGGGGGGTATTGTGTTTTTTTTTACAGGCAAAAGAGCTGTTTTCTTTGGGGCATGCCCCGCAAAAGGCCCTTTTAAGGGCTGGTAAGGTAATAGAGCTGTTAACTTTTGTAATTTAGTATAGGGTAGGGCATTTTTTTATTTTGGGGGGCTTTGTTATTTTTTTAGGGGGCTTAGATTAGGTGTAATTAGTTTAAAATTCTTGTAATATTTTTTTATTTTTTGTAATTTAGTGTTTTTTTTTTTTGTACTTTAGTTTAGTTTATTTCATTGTATTTAATTGTAGGTACTTGTAGTTAATTTATTTAATTTATTTAATGATAGTGTAGTGTTAGGTTTAATTGTAACTTAGGTTAGGATTTATTTTACAGGTAATTTTGTAATTATTTTAACTAGGTAGCTATTAAACAGTAAATATCTATTTAATAGCTATTTTACCTAGTTAAAATAAATACAAAGTTGCCTGTAAAATAAATATAAATCCTAAAATAGCTACAATGTAACTATTAGTTATATTGTAGCTATATTAGGGTTTATTTTACAGGTAAGTATTTAGTTTTAAATAGGATTCATTTATTTAATTAATTTAATGATAGTGTAATGTTAGGTGTAATTGTAACTTAGGTTAGGATTTATTTTACATGTAAATTTGTATTTATTTTAGCTAGGTAGTTATTAAATAGTTATTAACTATTTAATAACTATTGTACCTACTTAAAATAAATACAAAGTTGCCTGTAAAATAAATATAAATCCTAAAATAGCTACAATGTAACTATTAGTTATATTGTAGCTATATTAATAGCTAGTAGGGGGCTTAGATTAGGTGGAATTAGTTTAAAATTATTGTAAAATTTTATTATTTTTGGTAATTTAGTGTTTGTTTGTTTTTTGGTACTTTTCTGATGGATGGAAGACCTCTTCTTGCCCCGCTTGGATGAAGACTTCTGCCGGTCTGGATGTCCTCTTCTGCCCCATCGGATGAAGACTTCGGCCCAGCTGGGTGAACACGACTCAAGTTCGGGAGATCTTCAGGGGGGTAGTGTTAGGTTTATTTAAGGGGGGTTTGGGTTAGAGTAGGGGTATGTGGGTGGTGGGTTGTAATGTGTGGGGGGGTATTGTGTTTTTTTTTTACAGGCAAAAGAGCTGTTTTCTTTGGGGCATGCCCCGCAAAAGGCCCTTTTAAGGGCTGGTAAGGTAATAGAGCTGTTAACTTTTGTAATTTAGTATAGGGTAGGGCATTTTTTTTATTTTGGGGGGCTTTGTTATTTTATTAGGGGGCTTAGATTAGCTGTAATTAGTTTAAAATTGCCGGTCTGGATGTCCTCTTCTGCCCCATCAGATGAAGACTTCGGCCCGGCTGGGTGAACACGACTCAAGGTAGGGAGATCTTCAGGGGGGTAGTGTTAGGTTTATTTAAGGGGGGTTTGGGTTAGAGTAGGGGTATGTGGGTGGTGGGTTGTAATGTTGGGGGGTGGTATTGTGTTTTTTTTTACAGGCAAAAGAGCTGTTTTCTTTGGGGTATGCCCCGCAAAAGGCCCTTTTAAGGGCTGGTAAGGTAATAGAGCTGTTAACTTTTGTTATTTAGTATAGGGTAGGGCATTTTTTTATTTTGGGGGGTTTTGTTATTTTATTAGGGGGCTTAGATTAGGTGTAATTAGTTTAAAATTCTTGTAATATTTTTTTATTTTTTGTAATTTAGTGGGGTTTTTTTTGTAATTTAATGGGGGGTTTTTTGTACTTTAGTTTAGTTTATTTCATTGTAGATAATTGTAGGTACTTGTAGTTAATTTATTTAATGATAGTGTAGTGTAAGGTTTAATTGTAACTTAGGTTAGGATTTAATTTACAGGTAATTTTGTAATTATTTTAACTAGGTAGCTATTAAATAGTCAATAACTATTTAATAGCTATTGTACCTAGTTAAAATAAATACAAAGTTGCCTGTAAAATAAATATAAATCCTAAGATAGCTACAATGTAACTATTAGGGTCTATTTTACAGGTAAGTATTTAGTTTTAAATAGGATTCATTTATTTAATTAATTTAATGATAGTGTAATGTTAGGTGTAATTGTAACTTAGGTTAGGATTTATTTTACATGTAAATTTGTATTTATTTTAGCTAGGTAGTTATTAAATAGTTATTAACTATTTAATAACTATTGTACCTACTTAAAATAAATACAAAGTTGCCTGTAAAATAAATATAAATCCTAAAATAGCTACAATGTAACTATTAGTTATATTGTAGCTATATTAATAGCTAGTAGGGGGCTTAGATTAGGTGGAATTAGTTTAAAATTATTGTAAAATTTTATTATTTTTGGTAATTTAGTGTTTGTTTGTTTTTTGGTACTTTTCTGATGGATGGAAGACCTCTTCTTGCCCCGCTTGGATGAAGACTTCTGCCGGTCTGGATGTCCTCTTCTGCCCCATCGGATGAAGACTTCGGCCCAGCTGGGTGAACACGACTCAAGTTCGGGAGATCTTCAGGGGGGTAGTGTTAGGTTTATTTAAGGGGGGTTTGGGTTAGAGTAGGGGTATGTGGGTGGTGGGTTGTAATGTGTGGGGGGGTATTGTGTTTTTTTTTTACAGGCAAAAGAGCTGTTTTCTTTGGGGCATGCCCCGCAAAAGGCCCTTTTAAGGGCTGGTAAGGTAATAGAGCTGTTAACTTTTGTAATTTAGTATAGGGTAGGGCATTTTTTTTATTTTGGGGGGCTTTGTTATTTTATTAGGGGGCTTAGATTAGCTGTAATTAGTTTAAAATTGCCGGTCTGGATGTCCTCTTCTGCCCCATCAGATGAAGACTTCGGCCCGGCTGGGTGAACACGACTCAAGGTAGGGAGATCTTCAGGGGGGTAGTGTTAGGTTTATTTAAGGGGGGTTTGGGTTAGAGTAGGGGTATGTGGGTGGTGGGTTGTAATGTTGGGGGGTGGTATTGTGTTTTTTTTTACAGGCAAAAGAGCTGTTTTCTTTGGGGTATGCCCCGCAAAAGGCCCTTTTAAGGGCTGGTAAGGTAATAGAGCTGTTAACTTTTGTTATTTAGTATAGGGTAGGGCATTTTTTTATTTTGGGGGGTTTTGTTATTTTATTAGGGGGCTTAGATTAGGTGTAATTAGTTTAAAATTCTTGTAATATTTTTTTATTTTTTGTAATTTAGTGGGGTTTTTTTTGTAATTTAATGGGGGGTTTTTTGTACTTTAGTTTAGTTTATTTCATTGTAGATAATTGTAGGTACTTGTAGTTAATTTATTTAATGATAGTGTAGTGTAAGGTTTAATTGTAACTTAGGTTAGGATTTAATTTACAGGTAATTTTGTAATTATTTTAACTAGGTAGCTATTAAATAGTCAATAACTATTTAATAGCTATTGTACCTAGTTAAAATAAATACAAAGTTGCCTGTAAAATAAATATAAATCCTAAGATAGCTACAATGTAACTATTAGGGTCTATTTTACAGGTAAGTATATAGTTTTAAATAGGATTCATTTATTTAATTAATTTAATGATAGTGTAGTGTTAGGTGTAATTGTAACTTAGGTTAGGATTTATTTTACAGGTAAATTTGTATTTATTTTAGCTAGGTAGTTATTAAATAGTTATTAACTATTTAATATCTATTGTACCTAGTTAAAATAAATACAAAGTTGCCTGTAAAATGAAAATAAACCCTAAGATAGCTACAATGTAACTATTAGTTATATTGTAGCTAGCTGAAGGTTTATTTTACAGGTAAGTATTTAGTTTTAAATAGCATTCATTTATTTAATTATAGTAAATGTATTTCATTTTATTTAAATTATATTTAAGTTAGGGGGTGTTAGGGTTAGGGTCAGACTTAGGTTTAGGGGTTAATAACCTTATTATAGTAGCAGCGACATTGGGGGCGGGAGATTAGGGGTTAATAATTGTAGGTAAGTGGCGGCGATGTTAGGGAGGGCAGATTAGGGGTTAATAAAATTTATTATAGTGTTTGCGAGGTGGGAGTGCGGCGGTTTAGGGGTTAATACATTTATTATCGTGGCGGCGATGTCCGGTCGGCAGATTAGGGGTTAATACTTGTAGTTAGATTGCGGCGTTGTGGGAGGGGCAGATTAGGGGTTAATAACTATAATGCAGGGGTCGGCGATGTTAGGGACAGCAGATTAGGGGTTAATAGCTATAATGTAGGTGGCGGCGGTGTCCGGTCGGCAGATTAGGTGTTAATACTTGTAGTTAGGATTGCGGAGACGTTGGGGGGGGCAGATTAGGGGTTAATAACTATAATGTAGGGGTCGGCGATGTTAGGGACAGCAGATTAGGGGTTAATAGCTATAATGTAGGTGGCGGCGATGTCCGGTCGGCAGATTAGGGGTTAATACTTGTAGTTAGATTGCAGCGACGTTGGGGGGGGGGGCAGATTAGTGGTTAATTAAATTTATTATAGTGTTTGCGAGGCGGGAGTGCGGCGGTTTAGGGGTTAATACATTTATTATAGTGGCGGTGATATCCGGTCGGCAGATTAGAGGTTAATAAAATAATGCAGGTGTCAGCGATAGCGGGGGCGGCAGATTAGGGGTTAATAAGTGTTAGATTACGGGTGTTTAGAGACTCGGGGTACATGTTAGGGTGTTAGGTGCAGACTTAGTGTTTCCCCATAGGAAACAATGGGGCTGCGGTGTTAGGTTTTTTTTCAGCCGAAACTCCCCATTGTTTCCTATGGGGAAATGCTGAATTTTACCGAGCTAATTCGGATTTATTCGGAGATACGGCAGCTATTTTGGATTCATTCGGTAGATTCGGAAGTATTTTAATTCGGAAATTCGAATCGATCCAAATCTCCGAATTTACCGAATTTCCGAATAAATCCGAAACGAACCGCACATGTCTAGAAAATAGCAGAGAGTTTTGTTAGAAGAAGGGGTGGGTAGGAAGGCTTGGTTTGAGGGCTGTGAGGGGAGATGTATTTTCTAAGTGTTGATTTTATTTTTGAAGCAATAATCTGAGCAGTGAGTTTGGTAGTGGACAAAGATGCAGGCGGATGAAAAAAAAGGTTGAGAAAAGCCTTCTGGGGTTGGATGTGTGAGTTAACACAAGGGAGGAGTAATAAACTTGTTTGGCCAGGCTGAGTTTTATGACTTAAGGTTGAATTTTTAATACAAGAAATCAGCATGGGTGTGTGATTTCCTCCACTGACGTTCAGCAGTCTGTGAATATCGCTGAAGATATCAGGTCTGTTTGTTGTGCCACAAATGTCATTTAGTGCATAATGCACGGCAAACAATGAAGGGCGCAGGTTTGTCAAGTGTTGATTTTAGTGATGAACAATACTGTAAGGCCACAAGGTTTGGACAAGAGAGGGATGAAATGTTGGAGAACCAAAAATGTCAAACTTGGATTCGTCACTCCATAATACTCTTTTCCACTGATCTTCAATCCAAACTTTGTGAGCTTTAGCATATCTTAGCCTTTTCACCCTGTTCCTCTTCAGAAAAAGTGGTTTCTTGGCTGCTACCCTTTCACAAAGACCATTCCTGATCAAGCTTCTTTGGACTGTAGAAGGGTCAACTTGGCATCCGGATGAATCTGCCAGATGCTGAGCCAGGTCCTTGCTGTACTTCCTCTGGTCTCTCAAAGAAGAAACTGAAAAAACTTCTCACCTGATTTTGAAAGTTTTCTTGGCCTTCCAGTCCTTTATTTGTCCTTGGCCTCTCCTGATTCTTCAACTTTCTTTATGACAGCTTGAATACCACATCTTGAGTATCCAGTGTTTGCTGATTACCCTTTGAGAGTGTCCTTACTGATGCTAAAGTATTATTTTTTTTGTCTGTCAAATTCAGGGATCTATGGCATTTTGAAAACTGGTGTAATAGACCTTTTTCACAGAAGTCATTTAGATATGAAATAGTGGGACAAATACAGGTGTTTACAATGACATTAATTAGAAATTCATTCCATTTACGAGAGCCGGGTTCCTGCTATTGCTCAAGTGTAAGGGGAGGTAACACTAAATACTTGATACTTTAGCCTATAGAAGCATTTTTTTCTGTTTTTTTTTAATACTGCATACAAGTATCTTGTATTTTCTGTTTGTATTCTAATAAAGAGACAGATAAATAATTATAGATGGTCATTATACCATTGCTAAAGCAACAAATCGAAGTCTTTTGCACAATACTGTACATACAGGTATTTAGACATGTATATGTATGTATGTATGTCTATGTTAACGCTATTTGCCTGCCTTTATTTTCTTTCTATCACCTGAGATCTCATATCTTTGAGCCTTTATAACGTTTTTGTGCATTTAAAAAAAAAAAGAATGTTTATTAGATGGTGTTATTATGAGTGTATGTGTACCTTTACATGTAACTTTGAAGTGATTTGTGTAACTTTTTTTAATCAAGCATAACAGTTAAAGGGACACTGAACCCAAATTTTTTTCTTTCGTGATTCAGATAGAGCATGCAATTTTAAGCAACTTTCTAATTTACTCCTATTATTAATTTTTCTTCGTTCTTGCTATCTTTATTTGAAAAAGAAGGCATCTAGGCTATTTTTTTGGTTTAGAAATCTGGACAGCACTTTTTTATTGGTTGATGAATTTATCCACCAATTAGCAAGAACAACCCAAGTTGTTCACCAAAAATGGGCCGGCATCTTAACTTACATTCTTGCATTTCAAATAAAGATACCAAAGAGAATGAAGAAAATTTGCTAATAGGAGTAAATTAGAAAATTGCTTAAAACTTCATGCTCTATCTGAATCACAATAGAATTTTTTTTTTGTTCAGTGTCCCTTTAACCAGAGCTATGAGGTCAATCTAACCCTACGCGTGTTAACTTCAATTGCGCTTAAGCAATTGCGTTTACTTTCAACTCGTAATACACGCGTTCTTCTGACACGCGCGAACAGTGTGATAAATCCGATTGCGTGTTACTGTTAGCGGGCCACTGGCAATCTGGCCCAAAAGACATTTTATAAGTATAGTATTGAAGTTAGTCCCCATCTCCCTCTGGTCTTGGGCCACTGCTGATGTGTTTGCACATGTGCAGCAACTCTCCTTCAGACACCTGCAGTGCAACCTAGGTTTCAAAATAATGGCACCAATGATTAGAGGGAAGTGCATGAAATGTATTTAGTGGTAAATATCTCTTAAAGAGACATTCCCGTCAAAATTTAAATGCACATAGAGGAATTACATCTTTAAATAGAAACATATTTGCAATATAAATGTATTAGCAAAAAAGTTATCACTGCTTTAAAGGTAACATTTTTCTCTTCATGTGCACGTGAAGCATAGCGAGATATTCTCAGTGCACCAACATTTTAAATACTGCAGCTACTCAGAGTGCAAGGGGGGCTCATGTCAGCAATTAACAAACTGAGCCATTACCAGATGCTACAAGCACCTTAGGCTCTCTAAGCAAGTGCTGTGTTTAACATGCTGGTGTACGCAGCATACTTAAATACACATATGAAACAGCTATATACTTAATTAGAAGCATTTTTGCTAATATGTGTATATTAAAAAATGCTTCTGTTCAAAACTGAAATACACCCATGTGGATTCCAATGTTGACTGGAATGTCTCTTTAAAGCTTTAATATAATTAATAGAGCTCCATCTCTTGTGTTCGCTTCTAGGAGCACAGAAAGAGTTCCACTGGGTATGATACCAGCATCAAAAACTTGAAAATAATCGAGATACAGCTGTGAGGCAAGATACATCCTAAATTAATATAACTTGCATCCTCCAAATTTTATAAAAAGACCTTTATTGTTTAACTGGATCCATAGGTGTTAACAAACAACAATGTTTCAGGCCTGCAATAGGACCTTAGTCATGCTGAATTTTGGAATACAA
This sequence comes from Bombina bombina, assembly GCF_027579735.1. NCBI lineage: Eukaryota > Metazoa > Chordata > Amphibia > Anura > Bombinatoridae > Bombina > Bombina bombina. The sequence continues at coordinate 1,108,663,273 of NC_069503.1, forward strand.
TTGGGACTTGGCAAGTCTTCTTCCGTGCCCCATATATCAGATGTGCTGTCTTCCTACTTGGGATATTAATCTCCGCATTCTTGCCTGGCATATAGGTTAAAAAACCTGAGAGCACATTCAGAACACAGATGGTTAACAGCTGGATCTGACACCATTTGATTTATCCAGCAAGATAAACTGTTGTGGGAGTAATTATTGATTTTGTCCACATTGTTAGCAATTCTTCTCTGATGTGCGAGATATCATGTAATGGGCACCTCAAGTAGGGTTGCCACCCGTCCCTTAAAATACAGAACACTTATAAGTTACACATGCAGCAGGGTGTGCAGGGAGGAATATGAATAGTGCTGTACAGAAACACAATACATGTTCCTCCCTGCACACCCTGCAGCATGTGTAACTCATAAGTGTGCAGGAAAACATAGCTGAGGTGACAACCTTACCCTCAAGCCTCTATAGATGGTAATTGCTGGAACACCTAATATCAAAATGGTGGTAAAGATAGGTGATGTTCAATAAATTTCAGACATGATTTCCTTATAGTGCAACCTTGTAAGTGTCTGTGAATTAAGCCAATGTTAGCAAATTATTAGAAGAAATGTATTTTCCCTCAAAAATATTACTGCAAAAAATACATTTATTTTTTCTCTCTCAAATGTCTGAAATGGGTTGTATCTTAAATGCTCAGTTTTAATAAACTCAATTCTTAGCCCAATAAATGTTTTTGTCAAAATGCCATAACTTTATGAGTTGTGTACAGTCTCAATGGGAAGTCTGTGCTGGAACTGCAAACCTTAGCTTACCTGCTTCCTGCTTATACACTGTGTCACAATGACAAGGAACAGAAGATTGGAAAGTTTAGATTTAACAACAAGGAGTGAGAATCTGCATGTGTTAGCGACATGACAGAATTTACAATATTCAGTGGGACAAATGCAGCTGATCATCTAGCCTAGTATTAATAGAGTAATCTGCAAGCATTAAAGGGAAATTAAAGGGACATTAAAATGCTGGGTACAGTAACAGTAGGATGGTTACTACTTGCGCTTTTCCCCTTCTTCCTGTAGTTGTCTTCAAAGCTATTCTGTTTTAACCCCTTAAATTACTAGATGGTACCAGTTTCCTTGTTTTACGGGTGCTGCCATCTTGGAGCAAAAGTATTTTTGAACCCTGTGACAGGAGCAGCATTTACAGATCAGTGAGATTGCTGTTTTTTTTACAACTGTATATTGTGCTTCAGTTTAGGTATATGATACAGTGCAGGAGCTTTATATTTTTACAGCAGCTGCATTGCTTAGACATGTGCAATTCGATTCGGTCCGAATCGAAATTCGGACGAATTAGTCGAATTCGGAGATTCGGATCGATACAAATTTCCGAATTGCGGTAGTGCCGAATCTACCGAATAAATCCGAATCGATTTGAATTTATACGGTAGATTCGAATGGATTCGGATGGCCGTGTATTACACTAGTATTGTACAGTATACTAGTGTAATACACAGCACATCCCACTTAACACTGATCGAAATTCCGAAATTCTGAATCGATTCGAACCGAATCGAACCGAATCGAACCGAATTTCCCATGAATACAAAAGAATCCGAATGAATCTGAAACAAATTCATTTGATTTCTTCCGAATTCGAATCGGTCCGAACCGAAATTCGAATCGGTCCGAATTGAACCGAATTTTTCGCAGCTGCACAAGTCTAGCATTGCTCTATATTAATGACAAGTGTGTGTATTTTTATTTATTTATTTATTTATTTATTTATCTATCATCTATCATATATCTATCTTTCTTTCTGTCTGTCTGTCTATCTTTGTCTATCTATTTATCATCAGTTTCCTTTAACAACATATCTTCTGACCCTATGCCTCTCTCAGTTCCAGTACCGTAAGGCTCTGTCTTGGGTCCCTTGCTTTTCTCTTTCTATACATCCTCCCTTGGAAAACTTATAGGAGGGGGAGCTAGTTACAATTTTTAAACTTTCACTCGCTGGCAACAATAATTTAACTAGAACCTGTTGTTAACCTTGATCTAGACGCTTAACTGGTGACACAGTAACTACAATAATTTATAGTATATTTGAGACTGCATGAAGCAGCTAATATAGTAGCCTGTGAATCTGGGTACTCACACGGAGCAGCGAAGCGTCTCTTAAGTGGCTATGTTCCGCATTACATTAACGCTGTTAGTACAGGTAGTCATCGACTTACGACCGCATTACGTTCTGACCGTCCGGTCGTAAGACGATTTGGACGTAAGTCGGCCGATATATCTACGGCATGTAAATAAAATGGTCTAATGTAGGGTTTAGGCAGATAGGTCTGCTGCTACACATCACAGGTATTTTGGACTGCAACATGGTGAGAGGCTGCGACACATGCGAAGGCTGCTGCTGCTGCTTACGACAGTCACTCTCGTATGGCCTGCACACAAGCACTGCTGTCTGCAGTACGACACATGGTCGTAAGTATGGATGGTCATAAGTCGCATAGGTTGTAAGTCGACGAGTATCTGTATATAAAATTATTTGAACACGCTGGTAATTTAAAAGCTAAGAAGTTTTCGGTTGACATAATAATCAGAATTATCCATAACTGATTTGAAGCTGCAACGAAGCGGCTAATACAATATTAAGTGTCCTCCGAAACTGATACTTAGTATCAATGCGTGTTACCGCTGGCAGCGTTCTATATCACATGAACGCTGACAGGATGTTAATATAATGTTCTCAATCTAAAAAGCTACTGGCTGTCTAAATTATTTTATAGGACTTAGACTAAAGGCTCAATGCGAGCCAATATAGTGTATACAAACACTTCGTTACACTTTTTGTGTCCTTTCAAACTAGATACTGAAATTTGGGTTTAAGTGTGAGCAAATCCAAACATCATATTGTTTGGCAAGTTAACATCAAGCATTACAGACAACTACCCTTGTTTATCCTTATACTATACAACCAAGGTTATTTATTTAATTTGAATTTGTTGGAATCATGAGCTGAATTATAGTATTAACATTACTGTTAAGTTATACCTACTACTTAACCAATGTAAACGTGTCAATATTAACCCTTTATGACATCAATGTATACACATTGATATGTTATACATTATTTAATACATCAATTCTGCCAATACTACTACTTATAGCACAGTCACTTAGACAGGTTGATATATGGAATATAACGATCATTTAGGTTCAAGTATCTAAGGGACTGTCCTAAGTACAGTTCGTTTACCTATGTGTTTATAAGCAGACGCTAGTTACACCAATCTCTTACTCAATCCCTTGTATAGGGATAGTAGATATTACTTTTACAACTAGGGATCGTTATTAAAAACAAAAACAAAAATAGATGTGGTGCTAAAGACAGCTCGGTATATCTAAAAAACAAGATTCCCAATAGAACAAAGATAATACCTAATATTAAAGGGCCATAATACCCAAATGTTTAAACACTTGAAAGTGATGCAGCATAGCTGTAAAAAGCTGACTAGAAAATATCACCTGAACATCTCTATGTAAAAAAGAAAGATATTTTACCTCAAAAGTTCCTCAGTAGCCACCTCCCATTGTAAAGGATTTCTAAGCAGCATTTTAGTATGTTTGTCCCGGGACATCTGAAGGGACTAGCATCGTGCACTCTCATATTATTTCACCAATCAGGTAAAGGAAGCTTACTATGAAATCTCATGAGAGTTATGTCAAATCTCATGAGATCACAGTAAGAGTTCATGACCTCAGCACTGCTGATGCTGATTGGCTGCTGTTCATTTCTTCATTTTTTTTTTATTTTTACCTGCAGCTGGGAGCAGGTGAAGTATAACTTTTTACACAGAACTTACTCTGCTGAGCTGAGGAGATTGTGAGGTAAAATATCTTCCTTTTTTACATAGAGATGCTCAGGTGATATTTTCCTGTCAGTTTTTTACAGCTATACTGCATCAGTTTCAAGTGATTTAGCATATGAGTATTATGTCCCTTTAATAAAACGTTATACAAAAAACGGACTAAAATGTTATTAATAAAATCACATAATCTTTATATTGGATATTAAAATTAAACTGAGTGTTAAAATAAATCATTCAATAGCATAAGTTAATAGTACATATAAATACACATACATAAATTGATATATAATGACATTAAATGAACCACCGGTGGTTTAATTAAATCCTATAAAACTAATACATTCTAATAATAAAAAGAAAAAACTATTCTTAGGCGTATATCAGTGTAGATTCCACTAAAAGTTCCACTTTGCAAAAAATGTCCTATGTGAAATCCAACAGTAAAAAAGGTGTGTGATTTAGAAGGTCAGATAAGCCAAAAGGACCCGTTGTTTTTCTGTATTATTTCAATGTGTCCAGACAGTCACAAGGATCCCCAATCCAATTTGACAAGTGATAAAAGTAAATGAAAGTACCTTTTTCGCTGCAGGACAAGTACCTCCGGGCAGGCTCTCTTTGGGTTCAGAGACTCAACCGGTACTTCGATCACTTTTCTTGTATGTAGTGACCGGGTATTCAAGTCCCTTCTCGCAGCTGTTTTTCCTGTCTGCTGTGGTCCTTCGTCGGCAAACGTTTGGCATGTGACGTCAACTCGAACGTCACGTGGCTGAAGTCCTCCAATCAGTGAGGGGATTCCCCGCTGTCAGTATTGCTGCGGGAAATTTGAAATCCGGACAATCTCAGAGCGCTCTGGTAGTTAGTGGTAGCAGTTCAATGGTGCATCTACGCGTTTCAGCCGTATACCGGCCTTTGTCAAGATGATAAATCCATAGTGAACTCTACCCTTATATAGTAATTTCAATTTCCTTTTTTTTTTTTTTGTTCTTGGGTCATATCTTATTGGCTAGTCACCATTTGACCTTCAATACATTGTAGAAAATTGGGTCGCCAGCATTCTGTCCTTACCAATAAGCCTACTGTTTAGTTCATTATATCTAGAATAATAAAGTGATCATACAAATTATTAAACTACACACTTCTATAGTTATATGTAAAGTTAAACAACTTAATTAATTCATAATACTATATAGTGGATCATACTGGTGATCAATTATAAATCCTATCTATCATTACGTCCAAATAGTGATAAAAAATATGTATAATATAGAGAAGTACATAATGAATTCTAAAAAATAAATATTATTATTCATTAAAAATATATATATACCATTGCTAAAAATAAAATTATATTTATAGCAAAAAGACTCACTTCAATTTAATATAAAGCAATCAAACTAACAAATCTCATGCAATCTATTAATAAACAATCCATTTAATAAAAATATATGTATAAAAGGCTATTATAAAAAGCTATTATAAAAAGGCCCCTGCCAATAAAAATCTAAATATATATGTAGGTCAACATAGATAACCAACATAGGAAAAAAGTTTTTTGTATTCTAAAATTAATGTGAAAACATATATAAAAGATACAAAAACCCAATTGATTTATATTCCATTAGAGTTGGATCTAGTTCAAAATCTTTTTAACTTATATTATATATAAACTTCATAAATTTATTTAAAAAATTTAATAAAAAATTTTTTTATTTGAGAATTTTATATATTTTAAAAAAGGGGGGATTTATTAAAACTAGCACTAGCTAATAGCTTCTATCAATGTATAAATGGATTCAAGTCTAATTCTGCGTTTAACCCCTCTGGTACCAGTGTACCAAAATTAAAAATCAATTCAGCTTCTTTGTATAAAATTAATCTTTCAAAGTCACCTCCCCTACCATCATGTTTTACCTTTTTTATACCCCACCAGCTTAGTTCGCTAGTGTTGCTATTATGACACTCTTTAAAATGTTTAGAAACAAAATGCCCCTCAAAACCATTTTTAATGTTATTTATATGATCTCTTATCCTATCCCTTAATTTTCTTTGGGTTTGAGCTAGGTACTGCTTTTTGCAAGAACACTGGAGGAGGTAGACGACCCCCTTATCGCTACATCTGATTATATCTTTTATGGTGTGTGTATAGTTTCTAGTGATTGAACCTATTTCCTTTAGTTTTGTGCTGTGTTTACATGCTACACAGCTATAGCATGGAAAAAAACCTTTTATTTTAGACCCCATTAGGTCCACATCTATTGTATTTTTACTTCTTTTGTACATGCTTGGAGCTAGCTCATTCTTCAAATTTTTTGCTTTAGTGTAAATTATATCTGGGTGTTTTTTCACATGGTCTCCTAGTATGTGGTCTTTTCTTATAAGGTGCCAGTGTTTATTTAAAATAGATTTTATGTGGCCATGTTGGGCATTATACTTTGTGATAAAAGGTATGTTCAATTTCTGTACTTGGTCATTTTTTTGAGTGCTACTCTCTTTACCTCTAAGTAGTTCTTCCCTATCTCTCAACCTAGCTTTCTCGATTGCCTTATTCACATTATTTACTTCATATCCTTTATCCAGGAACCTATCTTTTAAGACCAAAGATTGAGTTTCAAAGTCTTCTGTGTTACTGCAGTTTTTTTTAATCCTAGTAAACTGGCTAGTAGGAATATTCTCAATCCATTTAGTTAAGTGACAGCTTTCCATGTGTACATAATTGTTAGCGTCTACTTTTTTTTAAAAATGTCTTTGTATGAATTTTTTGATCAATAATATTTATCTCTAGATCCAGAAAATGTAAGGATTTACTGTTTATTTCACTTGTAAATTTTAAACCCAAACTATTTTGATTGAGATCTTCTAAGAATAGATTAAGCAATTCATAATTACCATTCCAGATTATGAAAATATCATCTATAAATCTTTTGTAGGCTACCAAGTTCGCACCCCACACTCCATTATAGATAAAAGACTCTTCTAAGTAACCCATAAAAATATTGGCATAGCTGGGTGCGAACTTGGTGCCCATCGCAGTGCCCTTTTGTTGTAGATAATATTTCCCATCAAAAATAAAATAGTTATTGTTTAAAATAAATTCAATACATTTCAAAATAAAATGACACTGATCTGTTTTTAGATTTATATCCTTTTTTAGAAAATGTTTTACTGCCAGCAAACCCAAATTATGTTCAATATTTGTATACAAGCTAGTTACGTCGCAAGTGACCATCAAATATTTATCATTCCAATCTATTTGGTTTAATATATTCAGCAGATGTGTAGAATCTTTAAGGTAAGCTGGCAGATTAATTACATATTTCTGAAGGAATTGATCTATATACTGGGATAAGTTGGAGGTTAATGAGTTGATTCCGGATATTATTGGGCGACCTGGTGGGTTAGTGAGTGATTTATGGATTTTTGGCAAAAAGTAGAAAGTTGGGGTTCTGGGAAATTTTATTGTCAGAAAATTGAATTCCTTTAAATTAAGTAAACCTTTGGATTGTGCTTCAGTCAAGATTTTATCTAGATTTTGCTTTTGTTTAATTATAGGATCGTTTAATAATTTCTTATAAGTATTCTTATCATCTAAAATTCTCTCAGCTTCCTTAAGATAATCCTTAGTATTCATTAAAACTACCCCCCCACCCTTGTCCGCCTGCTTTATAACAATATCCCTATTGTTTCTTAAGTCTTGGAGTATTTTATGTTCCTCTTTAGATAAATTAAAATTTAAGTACTTACTCTTACCATCCCATTTTTCTAGATCTTTTTTGACTTTATTTTCAAACAAAGTTAGATTGTCTCCTTTATCTTTAGTCGGGTAAAAATTTGATTTATTTTTTAGGGTGGTATGTTGGTAGCAAGGTAAAGTATCTTCATTATTCTTATTTTGTGACTGGTTTTCCAGGGGATTTTTTATAAAATACCTTTTGAGTGTTAACTTTCTAATGTACTGGTTGATGTTAATTAGTGTTTCAAACTTATTTAATTTTGCAGTTGGTGCGAAAGTCAAACCTCTACTTAGAACTTTTTCTTGTATGTTATTGTGAGGGATCTGTATAACCCCTAGGTCAAAGGTCAGTTTTGGTCTCAGATGCGGAATTATTTGAGATCGTAAGTAAATAGTAAATTGATGATTTGTTTCACTTAAATAATTATTACCAGTATTGTGGAATGGCAACAGTATTACCGTAGTGAGTTGTTAAGTGGTTACTGAATGAACAGTAAGTATCAGTACAGCTATGTGCAGTACTAAAATAGATTGCAATTTGGATAACAGTGGGTTTGCCGGATTGGCACTTTACACAGAGTGTATAAAGAGTCACAAAAGTAATAGTTCTCCTTATTTAGTATATATAGTGAAAGTACCTTTATTGCGGTAATAGGATCCTCTGTCGTGTGCAGCAGACTGCGTTTGATACAAGCCGTTACGTCACAAGTGTGGGCGTGACTGGAATAAGCTTTCAGTTTGTTAGCGTTGAAGATGAAATGACTTACTCGCAAATGTGGATCAAGTTAGGAGCCGTCTGTTTAATGTAAGAAGAGGTGTTGAGCTTGTCTGTGTGCCTGAGGGCTGAGCTGGTAATAAAGTCCTGGCGGAGACTGAAGCTGTATGACGGTTGCGCTCGCTGTGGAAGTGAGAGCTGACAGGTGCTGCGTATGAGCGGGTCTCTGTGTGATGATAGTTGAGTTGAAATACAAAGTAACTCCTGATGAAGTTGTGTTATAATCCTCTGAAGAGATCAAGGTAGAAATCCTGAGTTGAGAGTATTCTCTAAGTTGAGAAATAACGGGAATCTATGAAATATTGCGTTTAGGCAATAGGAGCTCAGTTTAAAGATCAAACTCTAGTTAGGTTGCAAACAAAATACTAAGCACCTGTGTGCAGGTGCGCATGGGTTATAAAGGTATTGTAGGAGGGGACTGCTTAAAGGGATAGTCCTGACATCACCCCCTCTTCAAGCAAGTGGTCCCAACACTTGAGGTCTGGGTCTATCAGGGTAACGTCTATGGAAGAGGCTTATAAGCCTGGGTGCATGGAGGTTGGTGGAGGGTTCCCATGAATCTTCCTCATCAGAATAACCCTTCCAACGTACCAGATATTCAAGGAGACCATTACGAATTCGGGAATCAAGTAGTTTCTGTACCTCGAATTCATCCGACAATGGTTGGATGGGATCAGGTGGTAGGACTGGATTAGTGTCCCTTAATCGACCTGCTGGTTTTAATAGGGAGACATGAAAGCTGGGATGAACACGTAGAGAAGGTGGAAGATCAAGAGACATAACATTTGGGTTGATCACCTTGAGAATTCGGAAAGGACCGATGAATAGTTTTCCCAATTTCTTGGAGGGAATCTGTAGACGTAAGTTCTTCGTTGATAGCCAGACGTAATCACCAACCTTGTATTCTGGGGTTGGACGGTGTCTAAGATTATAGTAATGAGACTGGGTCTCTTGAGCTTGTTTGATGTTACGACGAAGCACTGAGAATGTCTCCTTTAAGTTATTGGTGTAATCATCAACAAGTGGTGAAGGAGAAACTGAATGTGATGAGAAAGTGAAAGATGGGTGGAATCCGTAGTTGGCATAAAAAGGGGTCATGTTAGTGCTGGAGTTAACTGAATCATTGTAAGCATATTCTGCTAAGGGAAGTAGGTCTGACCAGTTGTCTTGATGTTGTGTGCAGAAGCAGCGGATGTATTGCTCCAGCCATTGGTTTACCCTTTCAGTCTGTCCATTAGTTTGGGGGTGAAAGGAAGTGCTATAACGGTGAGTGATGTGTAATTGTTGACAGAGTTGTCTCCAGAATCTAGAGGTAAATTGAGTGCCTCGGTCAGAGGTGAGAATAGGAGGAATACCATGTAATCTAATAACATGTTGTATGAATAACTGGGCTGTCTCCAGAGATGTAGGTAGCTTTGTGAAAGGTATAAAATGTGCCATTTTACTGAAAAGGTCAACAGTGACGAGGATAGTATTGTATTTGTTGGATCTGGGTAGATCAACAATGAAGTCTAACCCTACATGTTGCCAGAGTCTCTGTTGGATTTGAACTGGCATGAGGTATCCGTATGGTTGAGCGGACTGAGACTTTGATGATGCACATACCACACAACTTTGAACGTATTCGTAAACAGACTTCTTCATGTGTGGCCACCAATAGTTTCTAGCGATCTTTTCAAGGGTGCGATTTATGCCCTGATGTCCAGCAGTTGGAATGTCATGGTTATGGTATAATATTTCTTGCTGTAGAGATGGAGGAACATAAAGTTTATTATCATGGTAGTATAGACCGTCTTGTTTTTTCTGTAAATTATGTTCTTTGATACAGTCATTGTCAACCTTATAATTCTTTAAAGAACAGGAAAAGGTGCTTGAGAGACCTAAAAACCTTTCTGGGGGAATAATATGCTGTGGTTCAGATGGAGTTCTATGCTCACTATCTTTTCGAGATAGAGCATCAGCCTTACCATTCAGTTTTGCTGATCTGTAAGTGATGGTAAAGTTGAATCGGGTGAAATAAAGACACCAGCGTGCTTGGTGAGAAGAAAGGGTCTTACTATCTTGTAAGTATTGTAAGTTTTTATGAACTGTTATGATCTGGATGGGTATTGCTGTGCCTTCTAGAAGGTGTCTCCAATGTTCGAGCGCTCTTCTAATCGCCAATAGCTCCTTTTCTCCTATGGGGTAGTGCGACTCCGCAGGGGATAATGCTTTAGAGTAAAAAGCTATTGGATGTATGGGTGAAGAGTCCGTAAGTCTTTGAGAGAGAACAGCACCTATCCCATAGTCGGAGGAATCGACTTCTAGGATATATGGTAAGGAGGGGTCTGGATAGTGTAGAATGGGAGCTGTAGTGAATCTTTTCTTGAGGAGTTCAAAAGCCTTGTTGGCATCTTCGTTCCAAGAGAAAGGGATATTAGTCCCAGTTAGACGTGTAAGAGGCTTAACTATTTGAGAGAAGTTCCTAATGAACTTTCTATAATAATTGGAAAATCCTAGAAATTGTTGGAGTTGTTTTCTATTCTGAGGCTGTTTCCACTCAGTTACTGCAGTCACCTTTGTATCTTCCATGTTTATGCCTTGTGGACTGATGTGATAACCGAGAAAAGATAGTTCAGTTGTGTGGAAAATACATTTCTCGAGTTTCGCATATAGATGGTGTTTCCTGAGTCTCTCCAAAACTTGGCGTACATGAAGTATATGGTCCTGTAAATTGCTAGAATATATGAGAATATCGTCCAGATAAATGATCATACATGTGTCTAACAGATCCCTGAAAATGTCATTTACGAAGTGCTGGAAAGTTCCGGGGGCATTACAGAGCCCAAAAGGCATAACCAGATACTCAAAATGACCGTATCTGGTCCTGAAGGCGGTTAGCCACTCTTCACCCTTTCTAATCCGTACCAGGTTATAGGCCCCCCGGAGATCGAGCTTTGTGAAGATGGTTGCTTGATGGACTCTCTCGATCAATTCTGGAATGAGGGGTAGTGGGTAGCGATTCTTGATGGTCTTCTTATTCAGTTCGCGGTAATCAATGATAGGTCTGAGAGACTTATCCTTGTTCCGGACAAAAAAAATCCCTGCACCAGCAGGTGATGTTGATGGACGTATGAAGCCCTTTTTTAGGTTCTCATCGATGTACTCTTTCAAATGGTCGAGTTCTGGTTTGCTGAGCGGGTATAAACGACCGAAAGAAATTGTTGCCCCTGGTTGTAGCTCGATAGGACAGTCGTACTGTCTGTGAGGAGGTAGTGTTTCAGCATGTTTCTTACTAAAGACATCAGAGTAGTCGGAATAAACAGTAGGCAGTTTATTTAAGACATCTGACTGTTGTAAAAGACAAATGTGGGGAGAATAGCAAGAGCATTGACAAAAAGTAGAATTGAGGGTTACCTGTAAATCCTTCCAATTTATGGTGGGTTGGTGTAACTGCAACCATGATAATCTTAGAACAACTGGAAAGAGAGGAGAAGGCAAAATATCAAACACTAGATATTCAGAATGACCATTTGGAGTCTGTACCATGAGAGGTTTAGTTTGATGAATTATTGGACCAGTTTTAATAGGTGTACCATCAATGACTCTAATGTAGACAGGTTTTTTCTTGCACACATAAGGTATTTTATTAGTTTTCACTATATTTGAATCTATATAACAGCCACTAGCACCGGAGTCAACAATTGCTTCAAAGTTGATCTTCTGCTGCTGCCACTGTAGAGACAAAGGAATATGACAGTAAATAGGATTATAGCTGACTGTAGAATGTTTAGTAAAGGCTATTGACTTACTTCTCTTAGACTTGAGAAGAACAGGACAGTCCTTGACGATATGGGAAGGGCAGGCACAATACATGTAAAGCTGTAAGTTTCTTCTCCGTGTTCTTTCTTGAGTCGAAATAGGGCCTCTGATGATACCTAGATCCATGGGTTCCTCAGTAGTTTTTCTTGAAGGAGAAGGGTGAGTGTATGAGGTGGCAGCAGTGGTTTGTGAGACAGCATATGAACGTTCAAGTTTTCTCTCCCTCAACCTCCTGTCGATTTGTATGACAAGTTTGAACATGGAGTCTAGACTATTTGGCATCTCCATTCTTGCAAGCTCATCTTTAATCTGATCGGACAGTCCTAGCCTGAATTGGTTTCGAAGCGAAACATCGTTCCACTGAGAATCTGTACTGTACTGCTTGAAGTCAGTGATATAATCTTCTACGGCCCTGCGGCCTTGCTTAAGAGCCCTCATCTTAGCTTCTGCGGTGAGTTGGACATCTGTGTCCTGATATAATTCATCCATGCTAGTGAAAAATGATTGCAGTGATGACAGAATGGGGTCATTATTCTCATAACAGGTGTCAGCCCAGACACGTGGTTCACCCCTGAGGAATGACACGATTGTGAGAACTCTTATCCTGTCTGTACAATAAGTTTTGGGTTTGAGGGAAAAAAGCAAAGTGCAGGCATTTTTGAACTGTCGGTAATGTTTCCTATTACCAGCAAATGTTTCTGGCAAAGATACCTGGGGTTCTGGGGAAAACTTAGAGGTAGGACCCCTTTGAGTCATGGTATCTTTTAGTATACCACGGAGGGTTTGATTTTCTAGTTGGAGTTCTCTGAGTCCCTGAGAAAGCTGGTCAACTTTTTGTGTAAGGTTGTATACAATCTGAGGTAATTCCGCTGAATCCATTCTTTTTAGGCTTAGTATTATGTGAGGGATCTGTATAACCCCTAGGTCAAAGGCCAGTTTTGGTCTCAGATGCGGAATTATTTGAGATCGTAAGTAAATAGTAAATTGATGATTTGTTTCACTTAAGTAATTATTACCAGTATTGTGGAATGGCAACAGTATTACCGTAGTGAGTTGTTAAGTGGTTACTGAATGAACAGTAAGTATCAGTACAGCTATGTGCAGTACTAAAATAGATTGCAATTTGGATAACAGTGGGTTTGCCGGATTGGCACTTTACACAGAGTGTATAAAGAGTCACAAAAGTAATAGTTCTCCTTATTTAGTATATATAGTGAAAGTACCTTTATTGCGGTAATAGGATCCTCTGTCGTGTGCAGCAGACTGCGTTTGATACAAGCCGTTACGTCACAAGTGTGGGCGTGACTGGAATAAGCTTTCAGTTTGTTAGCGTTGAAGATGAAATGACTTACTCGCAAATGTGGATCAAGTTAGGAGCCGTCTGTTTAATGTAAGAAGAGGTGTTGAGCTTGTCTGTGTGCCTGAGGGCTGAGCTGGTAATAAAGTCCTGGCGGAGACTGAAGCTGTATGACGGTTGCGCTCGCTGTGGAAGTGAGAGCTGACAGGTGCTGCGTATGAGCGGGTCTCTGTGTGATGATAGTTGAGTTGAAATACAAAGTAACTCCTGATGAAGTTGTGTTATAATCCTCTGAAGAGATCAAGGTAGAAATCCTGAGTTGAGAGTATTCTCTAAGTTGAGAAATAACGGGAATCTATGAAATATTGCGTTTAGGCAATAGGAGCTCAGTTTAAAGATCAAACTCTAGTTAGGTTGCAAACAAAATACTAAGCACCTGTGTGCAGGTGCGCATGGGTTATAAAGGTATTGTAGGAGGGGACTGCTTAAAGGGATAGTCCTGACAGTTATTTAATTTAATATTACTTAAATTAAAAATTCCTTCTGTATTTATCTTATCCTCATTTGTTTCTCCCTTTCGTCTGTAACCTCTTCCTCTTCTTCCTCTCTGTCCCTTTTTTCCCTTCTGAACTTTGCATTTGTTTTCTGTTCCACTTCTAAAAAATCCTTAGAGGTTCCTGGTCTATTAGAGTGCTCATTTTGCCTATATTCAATATCTGAATCTAGTCTTCTTCTTAAAGGGCTAAAACTATTAGATGTGTGGATTTTCCAGTTAGTATGTTGACTATTGTATCTATAATTGTTTGGGTTTTCATTTCTCTGAGGATAATTTCTAAAATTATTCTGATTTTCATTTCTTTGGGAATAATTATTATCTGAGTGGGTACAGTGGCCTCTATTCCATCTGTACTCCCTATCTCTGTTGTAATAATTCCCTCTATTGTATTGATAAGCAATTCTTCCCTGATTATTGTAATAGGGGCCTGATCTTCTATTCTCTGAATAGTTAGAATGGTGATTCTGTCCATACGGTCTATTTTGATAAAGGTTATTTATTTCTCTATAATTCCCTTCATTATGGTTATCTTTTTCTTTCTGTTTTTTCTGAAATACTTTGAGATGATTTTTATTCAGATTTGTAGCTGTTTCTCTTACTAATACAGGATTAAAAGTATCTGATGTGTCATTTGCGTTCGTGCTTTCATTATACACCAATTCTGTGTTTGTTTGTGAATAATCTTGCTCATCTCTATTCTTTTTCCTTAATTTCCTCTCAAGGATATCTTTATTTAACTTTTGTAAATTTTGGATAATGTCTTTCTGCTTATCCTCATATAATTTAGTTTTTTTAGATGGATCAAGGCGTTTTCTAAATTCTTCCACTTTTAGTTTACTCTCTTCCAAAGTTATCATTCTTGATTTTATAATGATATTCATTAAATTAATGGAAGCATTTTCTAATGTCTCATACCACTCAACTGATAAAAGATCTTGTAACTCAAAATTACATTCCTTTTTTAAACGTAAACCTCTTGGCACAATTTTGGATTCCACATACTTTTTCATGAAAGTTAATTCAATTTTGTGTCTAAGTTCTTTAGTTAGAGTTTTTTCAAAATCATTCAATGTGGTTTCTAAATCTTCTTCTATATGGTACATATTATTCACATTTGTGCCCTCTATTTCTAAGAGGAGAGAATCTCTTAAACTAAAAAGATCCATATTAAACAACACAAGAGTAACGGAGAAGTTTTAAACCAGAGTATTGAAATGGATAACAATATTAAAATGTATTAAAACTTCTAAGTACTAAGAATACCTGCACACATCAAACTAAGATTGCACTCTGGAAACAATTAAGGGGAGACCCAAAAGATAAAAACAAAAATAGATGTGGCGCTAAAGACAGCTCGGTATATCTAAAAAACAAGATTCCCAATAGAACAAAGATAATACCTAATATTAATAAAACGTTATACAAAAAACGGACTAAAATGTTATTAATAAAATCACATAATCTTTATATTGGATATTAAAATTAAACTGAGTGTTAAAATAAATCATTCAATAGCATAAGTTAATAGTACATATAAATACACATACATAAATTGATATATAATGACATTAAATGAACCACCGGTGGTTTAATTAAATCCTATAAAACTAATACATTCTAATAATAAAAAGAAAAAACTATTCTTAGGCGTATATCAGTGTAGATTCCACTAAAAGTTCCACTTTGCAAAAAATGTCCTATGTGAAATCCAACAGTAAAAAAGGTGTGTGATTTAGAAGGTCAGATAAGCCAAAAGGACCCGTTGTTTTTCTGTATTATTTCAATGTGTCCAGACAGTCACAAGGATCCCCAATCCAATTTGACAAGTGATAAAAGTAAATGAAAGTACCTTTTTCGCTGCAGGACAAGTACCTCCGGGCAGGCTCTCTTTGGGTTCAGAGACTCAACCGGTACTTCGATCACTTTTCTTGTATGTAGTGACCGGGTATTCAAGTCCCTTCTCGCAGCTGTTTTTCCTGTCTGCTGTGGTCCTTCGTCGGCAAACGTTTGGCATGTGACGTCAACTCGAACGTCACGTGGCTGAAGTCCTCCAATCAGTGAGGGGATTCCCCGCTGTCAGTATTGCTGCGGGAAATTTGAAATCCGGACAATCTCAGAGCGCTCTGGTAGTTAGTGGTAGCAGTTCAATGGTGCATCTACGCGTTTCAGCCGTATACCGGCCTTTGTCAAGATGATAAATCCATAGTGAACTCTACCCTTATATAGTAATTTCAATTTCCTTTTTTTTTTTTTTGTTCTTGGGTCATATCTTATTGGCTAGTCACCATTTGACCTTCAATACATTGTAGAAAATTGGGTCGCCAGCATTCTGTCCTTACCAATAAGCCTACTGTTTAGTTCATTATATCTAGAATAATAAAGTGATCATACAAATGATTAAACTACACACTTCTATAGTTATATGTAAAGTTAAACAACTTAATTAATTCATAATACTATATAGTGGATCATACTGGTGATCAATTATAAATCCTATCTATCATTACGTCCAAATAGTGATAAAAAATATGTATAATATAGAGAAGTACATAATGAATTCTAAAAAATAAATATTATTATTCATTAAAAATATATATATACCATTGCTAAAAATAAAATTATATTTATAGCAAAAAGACTAACTTCAATTTAATATAAAGCAATCAAACTAACAAATCTCATGCAATCTATTAATAAACAATCCATTTAATAAAAATATATGTATAAAAGGCTATTATAAAAAGCTATTATAAAAAGGCCCCTGCCAATAAAAATCTAAATATATATGTAAGTCAACATAGATAGCCAACATAGGAAAAAAGTTTTTTTTGTATTCTAAAATTAAGGTGAAAACATATATAAAAGATACAAAAACCCAATTGATTTATATTCCATTAGAGTTGGATCTAGTTCAAAATCTTTTAAACTTATATTATATATAAACTTCATAAATTTATTTAAAAAATTTAATTAAAATTTTTTTTATTTGAGAATTTTATATATTTTAAAAAAGGGGGGATTTATTAAAACTAGCACTAGCTAATAGCTTCTATCAATGTATAAATGGATTCAAGTCTAATTCTGCGTTTAACCCCTCTGGTACCAATGTACCAAAATTAAAAATCAATTCAGCTTCTTTGTATAAAATTAATCTTTCAAAGTCACCTCCCCTACCATCATGTTTTACCTTTTTTATACCCCACCAGCTTAGTTCGCTAGTGTTGCTATTATGACACTCTTTAAAATGTTTAGAAACAAAATGCACCTCAAAACCATTTTTAATGTTATTTATATGATCTCTTATCCTATCCCTTAATTTTCTTTGGGTTTGAGCTAGGTACTGCTTTTTGCAAGAACACTGGAGGAGGTAGACGACCCCCTTATCGCTACATCTGATTATATCTTTTATGGTGTGTGTATAGTTTCTAGTGATTGAACCTATTTCCTTTAGTTTTGTGCTGTGTTTACATGCTACACAGCTATAGCATGGAAAAAAACCTTTTATTTTAGACCCCATTAGGTCCACATCTATTGTATTTTTACTTCTTTTGTACATGCTTGGAGCTAGCTCATTCTTCAAATTTTTTGCTTTAGTGTAAATTATATCTGGGTGTTTTTTCACATGGTCTCCTAGTATGTGGTCTTTTCTTATAAGGTGCCAGTGTTTATTTAAAATAGATTTTATGTGGCCATGTTGGGCATTATACTTTGTGATAAAAGGTATGTTCAATTTCTGTACTTGGTCATTTTTTTGAGTGCTACTCTCTTTACCTCTAAGTAGTTCTTCCCTATCTCTCAACCTAGCTTTCTCGATTGCCTTATTCACATTATTTACTTCATATCCTTTATCCAGGAACCTATCTTTTAAGACCAAAGATTGAGTTTCAAAGTCTTCTGTGTTACTGCAGTTTTTTTTAATCCTAGTAAACTGGCTAGTAGGAATATTCTCAATCCATTTAGTTAAGTGACAGCTTTCCATGTGTACATAATTGTTAGCGTCTACTTTTTTAAAAAATGTCTTTGTATGAATTTTTTGATCAATAATATTTATCTCTAGATCCAGAAAATGTAAGGATTTACTGTTTATTTCACTTGTAAATTTTAAACCCAAACTATTTTGATTGAGATCTTCTAAGAATAGATTAAGCAATTCATAATCACCATTCCAGATTATGAAAATATCATCTATAAATCTTTTGTAGGCTACCAAGTTCGCACCCCACGCTCCATTATAGATAAAAGACTCTTCTAAGTAACCCATAAAAATATTGGCATAGCTGGGTGCGAACTTGGTGCCCATCGCAGTGCCCTTTTGTTGTAGATAATATTTCCCATCAAAAATAAAATAGTTATTGTTTAAAATAAATTCAATACATTTCAAAATAAAATGACACTGATCTGTTTTTAGATTTATATCCTTTTTTAGAAAATGTTTTACTGCCAGCAAACTCAAATTATGTTCAATATTTGTATACAAGCTAGTTACGTCGCAAGTGACCATCAAATATTTATCATTCCAATCTATTTGGTTTAATATATTCAGCAGATGTGTAGAATCTTTAAGGTAAGCTGGCAGATTAATTACATATTTCTGAAGGAATTGATCTATATACTGGGATAAGTTGGAGGTTAATGAGTTGATTCCGGATATTATTGGGCGACCTGGTGGGTTAGTGAGTGATTTATGGATTTTAAGCAAAAAGTAGAAAGTTGGGGTTCTGGGAAATTTTATTGTCAGAAAATTGAATTCCTTTAAATTAAGTAAACCTTTGAATTGTGCTTCAGTCAAGATTTTATCTAGATTTTGCTTTTGTTTAATTATAGGATCGTTTAATAATTTCTTATAAGTATTCTTATCATCTAAAATTCTCGCAGCTTCCTTAAGATAATCCTTAGTATTCATTAAAACTACCCCCCCACCCATAACGATCATTTAGGTTCAAGTATCTAAGGGACTGTACTAAGTACAGTTAGTTTACCTATGTGTTTATAAGCAGACGCTAGTTACACCAATCTCTTACTCAATCCCTTGTATAGGGATAGTAGATATTACTTTTACAACTAGGGATCGTTATTAAGGTCCAGCTTGTTAAATCCCTACCTCTAGGAATTTATTTTATCTAGTAGATTCTCCTATGTAATAGTTACAGGCGAATATTAGTTTTTCTACCACTAGTTGTTAACTCCTGATAATAAAATAGGATTAACACATTATATTCAATAATTTAGGTGGAATTTCCATATACAGCTGTTCTATTTACACTACTTTACCTATGTGTTTAACATCAATACTCTCTAAAGGTTATAATTTCCCCAGCAATTAATTATGCCATAATAGGAGGGAGTTCAATCTAGTAAGATCATTTATTAATACCACTATACACCTTTTGACCCTATTCCATATTTTCTAGTATAACACACTTAAGCCAGTAACCTTATATTGGCCATTGATAGCAGGTGGATTAATATAACAGGTTCTAGTGTATGATATTCAGTTTTCTTACTGGAAATTCTAGTCCAGCATTTTAGTTTTAACATACCCAGGTTTTAATACGTTCTAATAAAGTTTTATGTTTTAATTGGTGTGATTCTTTTTTTCAAACTCCAACAAATTAGGGGTCCTTTGAGTGCTTATAAGGTATCTTTTTTCGGTTAGTTTCTATAGCTAACCAATCTGTAATGAATCTTTGTTGATACATAGCACCTAACCACGTTCTATTATAAGATAGTAAGGCCAGTGACCTTAATACAGAACGGTAATTGACCCAAATAGTACATTCATGAGTAGTGCCATCAATCTAATCTGAATTCAATCTCTCCCTCTTTACTCAACCAGATTTCCAACTGCCTCTCTGCAATTTACTCTTGGATGTCTTCACACTACCTCCAACTCAATCTGTCCAAAACTGAGCTACTTCTTATAACCCCCTCTTCAAGACATCCAACACCTGACATTTCTCTGACCGTTTGAGACTCTATTCTCAACATCTCACCCCAGGTCCACTGTCTTGGGGTCAACACTAGACTCAGAGCTCACATTCAACCCACATATACAAGCACTTACCAAAACCTGCCGTTCACACCTACACAACATTTCCAGAATTTGTCCCTTCTTTACTCAAAAAACTACAAAAATACTTATTCATTCCCTCATTCTGTCACGCATTGATTATTGCAATTTACTCCTAAATGGCCTTCCAAGACACCACCTCTGCTCCCTCCAATCTATTATGAATGTTTCTGCTAGACTCATCCACCTAAGTCGCCAATCAGCTGCTCCGCTCTACCAGCCTCTACACTGGCTCCCCATACACTCCAGAATAACATTTAAAGTATTAACCCTAACTTACAAAGCACTCAACAGTCTAACTCCCAACTATATTTCCTCTCTCATCATGAAATATTCCCCATCCCGTTCTCTTCGATCAACCTCTGACCTACGTCTCTCACTCCTGTTATCTCTATGTCCCACTCCTGTCTCCAAGATTTTGCACGTGCTGCTCCTGTCCTCTGGAACTCTTTACCCGTAGCTTCGGACACTTCATGAAAACCCACCTATTCAGAGAGGCTTATGATCTCTCTTCTATCCCTCATCTGAACCAAACTAATACATGAACTGCCTGACTCACTGCTGCAACTACAGCAACAACCGATGTAACAAGCTGCCCCCAACCTTATGTCTCTGCACCCTAAACCTGTAGACTGTGAGCTCTCCGGAGCAGGGCCCTCTTCATCCTGTACTAGATTTGTTTAGTTTTGTTATGTTTTGTATTTTATCACAAATCTTTGTCATTGTATACACCTATCACTGTACCCAGCACTACGGAATCTGGTGGCACTATACAAATAAATGATAATAATATCTATCTATCATCTATCTATCTATCTATCTATCTATCTATCTGTATGTCTGTCTATCTATTTATCTATATATCTCTCTATCTATCTCTCTTTCTATCTCTCTCTGTATCTATCTATCTATCTATCTATCTATCTATCTATCTATCTATAAATCAATCTATCTATCTATCTATCTATCATATATCTATCTTTCTATCAATCTAATTATCATCAATCTATCTACCCATCCATCCATCTATTATGTATCTATCTAACTGTGTAGAAAAACACTAACCCAAAACATCTATCTATCTATCTATCTATCTATCTTTCTATCAATCTATCATCTATCTATCTATCCATCTATCATCTATCTATCTATCTATCTATCTGTATTGCAACTTTAAAACTGTGTAGAAAAAAAACTAACCTAAAACAAATTATACAGCTGTAACAAAGCTGATAAAGTCACTGCTCTGCACCACTTTTGTTGCAGGGTGTGATAAGCTGCAAGTTGGCAGTGCCCATTATAAAGAGGTGGAACTGGCACCTTTAAGCTATTAAGATAGGAGAACAGTTTTGAAAAGAGCTACAAGCAAAGGAGGAAATGGAATAACATTGTGAGTATTGACCTTTCTTCTGTTGTTCTGCGCAGCAGTTTAATGTCCCTTTAAACAAAGTCCCATCATGGACAGAAGTCTCTAACACTTGATGTTAAGTAGTGAAATCATCACACCGACCCCCAATAACATATGTTATTCAATTCTCTAAAAGTACTAACCCCCCTGGAATGTAGAATCTAGTAGGGGGGAGTGAATTGATGAGACCTGTGAAAGACATGCCAAGTCCCCAGGATTAATTAATATTAATATTAGAACATTTTCATTTTAAACAATTCATTTTTTGTACGATTTTTGAAAGTACATTAAAGGGACAGTCTAGTAAAAAATAAACTTTCGTGATTCAGGTAGGGCATTTAATTATAAACAACTTTCCAATTTACTTTTATCAACAATTTTGCTTTGTTCTCTTGGTATTCTTAGTTGAAAGCTAAACTTAGGTATGTCATATGCTAATTTCTTAGCCCTTGAAGGCCACCTCTTATCTGAATTAATTTTGACAGTAGAGGGTGTTAGTTCATGTGTGCCATATAGATAACATTGCGCTCACGCATGTGGAGTTACCTAGGACTAGGAGTCAGCACTTATTGGCTAAAATGCAAGTCTGTCAAAAGAACTGATATAAGGGGGCAGTCTGCAGAGGCTTTGATACAAGGTAATCACAGAGGTAAAACTTGCATTATTATAACTGTGTTGGTTATGCAAAACTGGGGAATGGCTAATAAAGGGATTATCTATATTTTAAAACAATAAAAATTCTGGTGTAGACTGTCCCTTTAAATAAGATTTGTACTGTTTATATTTAAAGGGATATGAAACCCCCCAAAAAATGTGTAACTAAGACAGAGCATATAATTTAAAAAAAGTTTCCAACTTACTTCCTTTATCAAATTTGCTTCGTTCCCATGATATTCTTTGTTGAAGAGATACCTATGTAGTCAGGAGCACTATATGGCAGGGGATAGTGCTGCCATCTAGTGCTCTTGCAAAGCTGTTGCCATATAGTGCTTCATAAATGGGCTGGCTCCTAAGCATACGTCCCTGCTTTTCAACAAAATATTCCAAAAACACAAAGGGGCCTACGTATCAAAGATCTTGCGGACCTGATCCAACAGTGCGGATCAGGTCCGCAAGACCTCACTGAATGCGGAGAGCAATACACTCTCCGTATTCAGCATTGCACCAGCAGCTCACAAGAGCAATAGAGCTAAATGCCCTTTTAAGGGCAATCCCCATCCAAATGCCCTTTTCAGGGCAATGGGGAGCTTAGGTTTTTTTAGATAGGGTTTTATTTGGGGGGTTGGTTGTGTGGAGGCAGCAGATTAGGGGTTAATAAATGAAGGTGGGTTTTACTGTTGGGGGGTTATTTGTATTTTTTTTACTGGTAAAAGAGCTGATTTATTTGGGGCAATGCCCCACAGAAAGCCCTTTAAAGGGCTATTGGTAGTTTAGTTTAGGCTAGGGTTTTTTTTTTATTTTGGGGGGCATTTTTTATTTTGATAGGGCTCTTAGATTAGGTGTAATTAGTTTAAATATCTGTAATTTGTTTTTTATTTTCTGTAATTTAGTGTTTGTTTTTGTACTTTAGCTAATTTAATTTAATTTTTTTATTTTTTTTTTTAATTTAGTTAATTTATTTAATTGTAGTGTAAGTTTAGGTGTTATTGTAACTTAGGTTAGGTTTATTTTACAGGTCAATTTGTATTTATTTTAGCTAGGTAGTTATTAAATAGTTAATAACTATTTAATACCTATTATACCTAGTTAAAATGAATACAAACTTGCCTGTAAAATAAAAATAAACCCTAAGCTAGATACAATGTAACTATTAGTTATATTGTAGCTATCTTAGGGTTTATTTTATAGGTAAGTATTTATTTTTAAATAGGAATTATTTAGTTATTAATAGTAGGTTTTCTTTAGATTTATTTTAATTATATTTAAGTTAGGGGTGTTAGGGTTAGGGTTAGACTTAGGTTTAGGGGTTAATAAATTTAGTATAGTGGCGGTGACGTTGGAGGCAGCAGATTAGGGGTTAATAAATGAAGGTAGGTGGCGGCGATGTTAGGGGCGGCAGATTAGTGGTTAATAATATTTAACTAGTGTTTGCGGGGCAGGAGTACGGCGGTTTAGGAGTTAATATGTTTATTATAGTGGCGACAATGTCTGGAGCGGCAGATTAGGGGTTAATCATTTTATTTTAGTGTTTGCTATGCGGGAGGGCCTCAGTTTAGGGGTTAATAGGTAGTTTATGGTTGTTAGTGTACTTTTTAGCACTTTAGTTATGAGTTTTATGCTACAGCGTTGTAGTGTAAAACTCATAACTACTGACTTTAGAATGCGTTACGAATCTTGACAGGATAGGCTGTACTGCTCACATTTTGGCCTCCCAGGACAAACTTGTAATACCGGCGCTATGAAAGTCCCATTGAAAATAGACTATAAGCAAATATTGATTTGCGGTTAGGCCAAAAAAGTGTGCGGTGCCCATAAATCTGAAAGACTCGTAATAGCAGCGGTAGTAAAGAAGCAGCGTTATGAGGCTTAACGCTGCTTTTTTACTCAAAACTAATAAAACTTGTGTTGCAACACAGAAATACCAGCTCATCTTAAGCCAGTTACAGAATACAAAATTAAAAGCTCGTAATATGTGTCAAGCTAAGTCTCTAGTGGAAAGTCTAAGGGGGATATTTATCAAAGCATCAACTATGTTGCATTGGCGGGCATCAATACGCTCGACTACAATCGACAAACATTGCGGCCGCGGATCTGAATACGATCTCCATATTCATAAAAAAAGCCGTTAAAAACATGCGCACCAAGTACGGGGCGATGAGCATCAGACTGTTGTTAACTAACAGTCATCGATGCAAAGCTGTTGCCATATAGTGCTTCATAAATGGGCTGGCTCCTAAGCATACGTCCCTGCTTTTCAACAAAATATTCCAAAAACACAAAGGGGCCTACGTATCAAAGATCTTGCGGACCTGATCCAACAGTGCGGATCAGGTCCGCAAGACCTCACTGAATGCGGAGAGCAATACACTCTCCGTATTCAGCATTGCACCAGCAGCTCACAAGAGCAATAGAGCTAAATGCCCTTTTAAGGGCAATCCCCATCCAAATGCCCTTTTCAGGGCAATGGGGAGCTTAGGTTTTTTTAGATAGGGTTTTATTTGGGGGGTTGGTTGTGTGGTTGGTGGGTTTTACTGTTGGGGGGTTATTTGTATTTTTTTTACTGGTAAAAGAGCTGATTTATTTGGGGCAATGCCCCACAGAAAGCCCTTTAAAGGGCTATTGGTAGTTTAGTTTAGGCTAGGGGTTTTTTTATTTTGGGGGGCATTTTTTATTTTGATAGGGCTCTTAGATTAGGTGTAATTAGTTTAAATATCTGTAATTTGTTTTTTATTTTCTGTAATTTAGTGTTTGTTTTTGTACTTTAGCTAATTTAATTTAATTTTTTTATTTTTTTTTTAATTTAGTTAATTTATTTAATTGTAGTGTAAGTTTAGGTGTTATTGTAACTTAGGTTAGGTTTATTTTACAGGTCAATTTGTATTTATTTTAGCTAGGTAGTTATTAAATAGTTAATAACTATTTAATACCTATTATACCTAGTTAAAATGAATACAAACTTGCCTGTAAAATAAAAATAAACCCTAAGCTAGATACAATGTAACTATTAGTTATATTGTAGCTATCTTAGGGTTTATTTTATAGGTAAGTATTTATTTTTAAATAGGAATTATTTAGTTATTAATAGTAGGTTTTCTTTAGATTTATTTTAATTATATTTAAGTTAGGGGTGTTAGGGTTAGGGTTAGACTTAGGTTTAGGGGTTAATAAATTTAGTATAGTGGCGGTGACGTTGGAGGCAGCAGATTAGGGGTTAATAAATGAAGGTAGGTGGCGGCGATGTTAGGGGCGGCAGATTAGTGGTTAATAATATTTAACTAGTGTTTGCGGGGCAGGAGTGCGGCGGTTTAGGAGTTAATATGTTTATTATAGTGGCGACAATGTCTGGAGCGGCAGATTAGGGGTTAATCATTTTATTTTAGTGTTTGCTATGCGGGAGGGCCTCAGTTTAGGGGTTAATAGGTAGTTTATGGTTGTTAGTGTACTTTTTAGCACTTTAGTTATGAGTTTTATGCTACAGCGTTGTAGTGTAAAACTCATAACTACTGACTTTAGAATGCGTTACGAATCTTGACAGGATAGGCTGTACTGCTCACATTTTGGCCTCCCAGGACAAACTTGTAATACCGGCGCTATGAAAGTCCCATTGAAAATAGACTATACGCAAATATTGATTTGCGGTTAGGCCAAAAAAGTGTGCGGTGCCCATAAATCTGAAAGACTCGTAATAGCAGCGGTAGTAAAGAAGCAGCGTTATGAGGCTTAACGCTGCTTTTTTACTCAAAACTAATAAAACTTGTGTTGCAACACAGAAATACCAGCTCATCTTAAGCCAGTTACAGAATACAAAATTAAAAGCTCGTAATATGTGTCAAGCTAAGTCTCTAGTGGAAAGTCTAAGGGGGATATTTATCAAAGCATCAACTATGTTGCATTGGCGGGCATCAATACGCTCGACTACAATCGACAAACATTGCGGCCGCGGATCTGAATACGATCTCCATATTCATAAAAAAAGCCGTTAAAAACATGCGCACCAAGTACGGGGCGATGAGCATCAGACTGTTGTTAACTAACAGTCATCGATGGCGCTGTTATTTGGGTTTATCCTAACTTTATTTATACCAACTAAACTGCTACAAAGTACACTAACACCCATTAACTACCTATTAACCCTTAAACTGCCACCCTCCTTCATCTCTGCCACTATAATAAACCTATTAACCCTTAGTCTGCCGCTCCCGACATCGCCGCCACTAATATAAATATTAACCCCTATTCCGCTGGCCTCCCACATCACCACCACTAACTAAACCTATTAACCCCTAAACCGTCAGCCCCCCACATCGCCAAAAACTAAATTAAGCAATTAACCCCTAAACCTAACAACCCCTTAACTTTAAATTAAAAATACAAGATCCCTATCTTAATATAAATTAAAACTTGCCTGTAGAATTAAAATAAATTAAATAAACTAAATTACATATTAAAAAAACCTAACACTACAAAAAATATTTAAATATACAATTAAACATTATTACAAAGTACTAAATAACAAACAAAAGAACACTAAGTTACAAAAAAATAACAAACACTAAATTATGAAAAATAACAAACGAAATTATCCAAAATAATTTTTTTACACCTAATCTTATAACGCTATCAAAATAAAAAAGATGGCATTCTTTGCATTCCTATTGGTTGATTTGAGTGTTAAATTCAAATCAGCCAACAGGAGGCGAGCTTCTGAAATCCTATTGGCTGTTCAAATCAACTAATAGAATTTTAGTAGCTCTGTATGATGTAAGCATCGATCTGCGTCAGATTGAGATCGCGGGATAGTATGTTACATCACAATTTCAACATTTGCCGATCTTGACGCTTTGATAACTAGGTCGGATCAATCTCGCAACAATTACAATATGGAATTCCAGCGTATTTTCGGTTGACACTTTCATAAATAGGCCCCTAAGCCTTTATGTGTGAAACCATATCTAGGACCTTAGAGAAAAATATCAAGTGTCCAATAACGTATCCAGTAAGATGGAATTCAATTATGTTTGGATCGTAAAGTGAGATGAAAATCTTCGCTAGCAATCTTTAAATGGTATAAGTTGTTACAATGTATATGGTGCTTCCAGTATGGTGTTTTAATGCGTGTCAATATGTATCAATAGTTGTGTCCGGCAACTATTATACCATGACTGTTTATGAGATTGTCAGTGTGGTCTTGGATCCCTCATGAGTAGTTTACCCTTTTCTTTGCATGGTAGACTTTTTGTCTGCGTCAGTCTGAGTGGGCGTCTGGGAACCTGGAGGTAAGAATAAGGAAGACCTGTCGTGCAGGTTATCTTACCGTCCACAAGATCTCCCGCACTCTGCAAAGCTTGCACGCTGTAGTAGAGGCGTCTTTAGATGACATCACAATTTGACAGGTTTGAATTTTTGAAACTTGTGCAAATTTTCCTGTTCGAAGTGGGTCAGTCTGTGTCCTGCTCTTAGTACATTATGTACGCAGGAGTAGATTTTCTCCCCAAATTACGAAAGTCTTTGAACAAGAGTTGGTCTTTTTTAAGTGCAGATAATCTTTTAGATGCTTTTCTTTGCTGCATCTATACTGACAAGTGCTTTCTTTGTTTACACAGCTGATCTATGCGTTTTACCCCACGTTTGGGCTTTTTCAAGAAAAAAAAAGTCAAAATGTGGGGTGAAATGCGTAGATCAGCTGTGTAAACAAAGAAAGCACTTGTCAATATACCTGCGGGTGGCGTATTTAGGTTTTGTGCTGCCCAGGACACTTACAGTAGCACAAAACCTAAATACGTCACTGCCACTCAGATCGACGCAGACAAAAAAATCTGCCACGCAAGGAAAAGGTAAACTACTCATGAGGGATCCAAGACCACACTTACAATCTCATAAACAGCCATGGTATGATCGTTGCCGGCCACAACTATTGAAACATTTTGACACGCATTGAAACACCATACTGGAAGCACCAGATGCATTATAACAACTTATACCATTTAAATATTGCTAGCGAAGATTTTCATCTCACTTTACGATCCAAACATAGTTGAATTCCATCTGACTGGATACGTTATTGGACACTTGATAGTTTTCTCTAAGGTCCTAGATATGGTTTCACACATAAAGGCTTAGGGGCCCATTTATCAAGCTCCTTATAGAGCTTGAAGCCCCGTGTTTCTGGCGAACCCGATCGAATACGATTGGGTTGATTGACACCCCCTGCTAGTGGCTGAATGGCCGCGAATCTGTAGGGGGCAGCGTTGCACCAACAGTTCACAAGAACTGCTGGTGCATTGCTGAATGTGGAGAGCGTATTGCTCTCCGCATTCAGCAATGTCTGTCGGACATGATCCGCTGATCGGATCATGTCGGACAGACATTTTATAAATAGGCCCCTCAGACTTCCCATCAGAAACTTAGCTTGACACATATTACAAGCTTTTTAATTTTGTATTCTGTAACCGGCTGGTGATGGAGCTGGTAACGGAGCTATATTTCTGTGTTGCAACACAAGTTTTATTATTTTCAGTTTTTATTCGGATCATATGAATTTCTTGAATGCTTAGTTTTTATATTATTATATATATTTATTTAATAAATTGTGAATATACCACACGTAGCAAATTACCTATCTCACTATCTGTGACATAAGTGTGTACTCCTCTGATTTTAACCCCTAGAGCTTTTGAGCGCCTCCCTTTATACATTAACCTTCATTCATTCCACTCACTCTCCAGGAAGCGGATGGACTTTAGAGAGGCATAGGCGCTTTCTCACTACTTTTTATTTTCTCCTATGAGATAGTGTGACAAAATATTTGAGGTCTGTTCTTCAGATCACACTAACCAAAACCAACGCATTTGTTCGCCAACGTTACGTAGTCTATTTAATAAAAGTACATTGTACTCACTATGATTTCCCTTTTTCAAGAGTATTTCAAATGTATTACAGTGGGTTTTTTTTTCTTTTCTTTTTTTTACGTATGCACCTGTGTTAAATAAAGCAACTTTTTTTTCTGGGGGAGTTGTCCCTTTCAGCCAGTGAGCAGTAGTTAAAGGGACATGAAACACAAAATGTTTATTTTATAATTCATATAGAACATAGCTTTTTAAACAACAATCCATTTTATTTTTATCATTAACTTTGCTTCATTCTTTTGGTATCCATTATTGAAGGAGCAGCAATGCACTACTGGGAGCTAGCTGAACGCATCAGTAAGACAATGAAAAGACGTATATATGTGCAGCCACCAATCAGGAACTAGCTCCCATTTTCTGAGCCTCCCTAGGTTTACTTTCAAAAAGGATACCAAGTGAACAAAGCAAATTAGATAAGAGAAGTAAACTAGAAAGTTGTTTAAAATCGTATCTGAATCATGAAAGACAATTTTTGGGTTTCATGTCCCTTTAAATAGTTATCAGCAGAACATAAGCACATACTTTCTTTTATCATATAAACAACATATATGTTGCTCTTTCATATACATGATTGAAACATATTGACTATCTTAAGAAAATGGAAAGGTGAGGAACTTTAGTACGGTTTTGTTTAGCATAAAGTATATTAGTATTTCTAGCCCATTGCGGACTAGATTACAAGTAGAGCGCTAATTTATCACACACTCATTAACTGGCAAATTCGCGATTAATAACCAGCCATTACAAGTTTGCGGTTCATTTTCTAAATGTCCCCTAACTGCCCCCAAAATAAAATATAGTGTGGTTTATTAAAATTAAAAAGGAGTAGCATTTTTATTTTTTAAAATAATAACTGCATGAAGCAGTTATAAGGGATTAAAGTGAGTGGGTCTGAGGTGCCTTTACATTATGGGGAACTGTGGGTCCTCCATAAATATATATGTCTATGCTTATATACATATTTATTTATGTGTTAATATATGTATATACACATATAAACACATAAATATATATATATATATATATACACATATAAACACATATATATATATATATATATATATATATATATACACACACACATATAAACACATAAATATATATATATACACATATAAACACATAAATATATATATACACATATAAACACATAAATATATATATATATATATATATATACACACACACACATATAAACACATAAATATATATATATATATATATATATATATATATACACATATAAACACATAAATATATATGTCTATGCTTATATACATATTTATTTATGTGTTCATATATGTATATACACATATAAACACACACATATATATATATATATATATATATATATACACACATATAAACACATAAATATATATATGTATAACCTTATATACATATATACACACATATAAACACATAAATATATATGTCTATGCTTATATACATATTTATTTATGTGTTAATATATGTATATACACATATAAACACACATATATATATATATATATATAAACACACATATAAACACATATATATATATATATATACACATATAAACACATAAATATATGTATATATATACACATATAAACACATAAATATGTATTTCTATGCTTATATACATATTTATTTTTGTGTTAATATGTGTATATACACATATAAACACATAAATATATATGTCTATATTCATATACATATATATTTAAATTTGCTGATGACATCAGAACGAGGCTCCTATTTGAGCCTATGGAAGCGCACTCTCGTGAGCGCAAAGCTTCTCTACAATGCGAATGGTCGTGTTCGCAATGCACCTAACTTGTAATACCAGTGCACATTTGCATGGGCTGGGATTACTGAGTGGAGAGCAAATATTGTGCTTGTGTAAGCGATATTTTGTGCTCCACTAGTAATCTGGCCCTCTATTTGTTAATTTCTACTCCTGTCCATTGTTCCTCAAAAACATCAGAAATGCTCTATTTCTTGGTATAATAAGTATTTTTTTTATTCTTATTTTTAAAGGCATTCCCACGTGAATATGTTTTATTGCCAACCCTATATGTATAGAAAATGTGACACTGAGGCGGTTGAGCAGCAAAAAGAAAAAAAGAACACAGATTGCATAACATTGTAAGCATTCTGAGATGTTCTTTAATGACTGGAAATGCTCTATACATCTGAACGAATCCTATAAAAAAAACCCTATAAGCAGCAGTTCACTGTTCCCCAGAGCCATTACACTGATCTGTGCTTTTTATTGCAATATGAGCTATGTAAAAGAATAATTCAACAAGATGTAACGTTGTAGTCTGATACTGTAGTGATGAATTTAAATATTACCTTCCTGTTTATCCTGTCTGTGTTCCTGTAATATTCATTGTTATAGTCAAACTTCCCCTGCAGATAATTCAGTAAGTTTTGTCTCCTGTTGCTCTGTACCTCAGTAATGTTTCAAACAAAATTACTTTTTGATAGTCCCTTGTAAAGAGCACTCTGTTTTCTGTCTCTTTATTAGAGAGATGAATACTATGGAGTAGCCATTTTTATCCTTAATCATATTTATTTTAACCCCTGATGTTTCAATTCTTCTTTGTATTTGATGTTATTTTTTTCAACAGACCATGAACTAAGATTTTATCTTGCCAATGTCCTCTACAATGGCAAAATGCAACCATCTACAATGCAAAAAATGTATTCTTGTGTTATGGTTTTAGTAGTAAACAAAAACACGGAGGAGGACTTCACCCTTAAACCAGAGTGGGTACACTTTACTGAGCACTGACACCACAAAGCAAATAATCCACTCCCTTGTAAGTTCTGACTTGACTATAACCTGCTTACTGGCCTTCCTCTCTCTCGCGTCTCCCCCCTTCAATTCATCCTAAATGCCTCTGCCAGGCTAATACACCTTTCCCACCATTCTGTATCTGGTGCACCTCTCTCTGAGTCCCTTCACTGTCTCCCCATTCACAGCAGAATTACATTCAAAATTCTCACGCTGACCTACAAAGCCCTCACCAACACCGCTCCCCACTACCTGTCCTCACTAATCAACAAATATACCCCAGCACACCCACTAAGGTCCAACAATGACCTGCTCCTTTCATCTTCTATCATCACCTCCTCCCATGAAAGACTACAGGACTTCTAGCAGGTAGCACCTACCCTCTGGAACGCACTCCCTTGTGCTGCCAGACTTTCCCCAGATCTGCCTTCTTTTAAATGTTGCCTCAAGACATTTTTGATCAGGGAAGCCTACCACCCAACTCAGTAATAAATTAATTACAGCAACAGAGGGCTCTGGTGCAAAAAATGTTCTGGGCCCCCAAAGGTAACTCAGTAGTAAGCACTACCTCTACTACTGAACTCATTGATTTTGAGGATGGATAGATGGACCTGCAACCTTCACTAATAATAGGCTCCCATGTATTACAATTGTGCACATTCTGCACAGGTATATATGTATAGACAGGCTGTTATGGGCCCCCCAGCACCTGGGCCCTGGTGTCATTGCACCTGCTGCAGCAATGGTAGTTCTGCCCCAATCCCATTTACCTAATAATTTCTCTCCTCTAACTCTGTATTAACATCATTCTCATCCTCACCTCCTGTTTGTCACCTTCCACCTCTTCTAGATAGTAAATTCCCATGGGAATAGGACCCTTACTTCCTCCTGTATGTGTTTGTCAAATTTTGTCCTGTCTCTTACAAGTTTTTTTTTATCATTGTTTTATTTAAATTAATTTTACCCATGGACAGCGCTGCAGAATATATTGGTGCTTCAAAACTAAAGTATAAAATTAATAATAATCCCATGCCACTTGCAAAACTCACAGCTCTGGGTGCTCACCTGGCACTCTCGGACCTCTTATCACAAACTATTTTCTTGGAAAATACCATGAAATCCTATTGTAGGGTAATAATTTCCTACTCTGACCTAATTACCTCCGACAATTTAGTATCCTGTGCAGAAGTAGATATGTTTCAATCTAAGCCTTCTTTTTGGTCATTTATAGAAACATTAAAAATGCCAAACCTTGAAGGACCACATTTATTAATTGTGTCCAATTTGGGTACAATCAATTTATTACAACCCTTTTTTCCCTGTCTTTAAACCAATCATATATGCAAGTGAACAAGTGTAAAAAAAGCTATTCATCACAGTCCTTGAATATTATACAACAAAGTGAATTTACCTTTATTTATGTTTTATACAATTATGATAATTCTAGTTTTGATCCAGAAGAATTTTATTATTTTATTTTGAATCAATGCCTCCCTTCAGTCCCTCTCTTGTCTACACAGGAAAAATAATAAATTTTGCACCTTAAAGGGACACTGAAACCAATTTTTTTCTTTCATGATTCAGAAAGAGCATGCAATTTTAAGCAAATTTCTAATTTACTCCTATTATATTACATTAATTTTTCTTTGTTCACTTGCTATCTTTATTTGAAAATGAAGGCCGCTAAGCTTTTTTGGTTCAGAACTCTGGACAGCAGATTTTTATTGGTGGATGAATTTTTCCACCTATCAGCCAAGGTTGTTCACCAAAAATAGTCTGGCATCTAAACTTACATTCTTGCATTTCAAATAAACATACCAAGAGAATGAAGAACATTTGATAATAGGAGTAGATTAGAAAGTTGCTTAAAATCTCATGCTCTATCTGAATCACACACACACAAAAAAAATTGGGTTCAGTGTCCCTTTAATCTTATCCTGCTCACTTTTAATCATACTGTTGAATTGCCATTCGGCATTCTTTACTATTTTATATACTACTAGTCCTAAAGCCCATGTACACAGGCCATTTTTTGCAGTAGAGCGGTCCCACCACTTGCTCTCTCTCTATCCCCCCTCTATTTTGCTCTCTCTTTCTCCCCTCTCTTTTGCTCTTTCTTTCTCCCCTCTCTTTTGCTTTCTCTCTCTCCCCTCTCTTTTACTCTCTCTTTTGCTCTCTCTCTCCCCCCTCTCTTTTGCTCTCTCTCCCCCCTCTCTTTTGCTCTCTCTCTCCCCCCTTTCTTTTGCTCTCTCTTACCCCTCTCTTTAGCTCTCTCTCTCTTCCCCCTCTCTTTTGCTTTCTCTCACCCCCCTCTCTTTTGCTGTCTTTCTCCCTCCCCCTCTTTTGCTGTCTCTCTCTCTCTCTCTTTTGCTCTCTCTCTCTCCTCTCATTTTCTCTCTCTCTCCTCTTGTTTGCTCTCTCTCCCTCTCTTTTGCTGTCTCTCTCCCCCCTCTCTTTTGTGCCCTCTCCCCCTATCTTTTGCGCTCTCTCCCATTCTCTTTTGCGCACCCTCCCCCTTTCTTTTGCGCTCTCACCCCTTTCTTTTGCGCTCTCTCCCCCTCTCTTTTGTGCTCTCTCCCCCTCTCTTTTGTGCACTCTCCCCCCTCTCTTTTGTGCACTCTCCCCCCTCTCTTTTGCTGTCACTCTCCCTCTCTTTACCCCCTCCTCTGCTCTCTCTATCCCCCCTCTTTAGAGCTCTCTCCCCCTCTCTTTTGTGCTCTCCCCCTCTCTTTTGTGCTCTCTCCCCCCTCTCTTTTGTGCTCTCTCCCCCCTCTCTTTTGTGCTCTCTCCCCCCTCTCTTTTGTGCTATCTCTCCTCTCTCTTTTGTGCTCTCTCCCCCCTCTCATTTGTGCTCTCTCCCCCCTCTCTTTTGTGCTCTCTCCCCTTCTCTTTTGTGCTCTCTCCCCCTCTCTTTTGTGCTCTCTCCCTCCTCTCTTTTGTGCTCTCTCCCCCTCTCTTTTGTGCTATCTCTCCTCTCTCTTTTGTGCTCTCTCCCCCCTCTCTTTTGTGCTCTCTCCTCTCTCTCTTTTGTGCTCTCTCCCCCTTATCTTTTGTGCTCTCTCCCCCTCTCTTAGTGCTCTCTCCCCTCTCTCTTTTGTGCTCTCTCCCCCCTCTCTTTTGTGCTCTCTTTTGTGCTCTCTCACCCTCTCTTTTGTGCTCACTCCCCCCTCTCTTTTGTGCTCTCTCCCCCCTCTCTTTTGTGCTCTCTCCCCCCTCTCTTTTGTGCTCTCTGCCCCTCTCTTTTGTGCTCTACTAATTGTGACACAAAGTTATATTTTTGCATCTTCAAAAATCTTCTACTTTGATTACAGAGATGGGCTGGTGACTAATGCAAACCGACCACCATTTTTTTTACAGTCTTGAGTCCCCATCTAATACCAAGGGGTTCATGAAAAAAACAACTAATTCTTAATGTTATCACTTTAAAGCACATTTTTAAAAAGTGTGTAAATTATAATTGTTTAAGACAAAGCTAAATAAGTCAGTTAAGTTTGTGTTTTGTAGGTACAGTTATTATTTATAACGACTTATGGTGATTTAAAGGGACATTGTACACTAGATGTTTTTTTGCATACATGTTTTGTAGATGATCCCTTTATATAGCCTGTCTGGGAGTGTTTATGTAACAATCTATAGTTTTGCTTATTTTTAAATAACATTGTGGTGATTTTCAGACTCCTAACCAAGCCCCAAAGTTTTAGATGTATACCGATGTATACAGACTTCAGATTGCTTTTGTTTGTATAATGGGTCTTTTCATATGCAGAGGAGGGGGGAATGGGGAGGGTCTGCTCTCAGCCCATTTCACTGGGTGTCCCACCATAGCCTCATCAACAGTGCTAAACTGGTAGCTTCTAAGTAGGCATGTGTGTTTTGTTTCAGCCAAATTTCGTTTTCAGACAAATTTTGGCCGATTCGGAGATTCGAATGCATCCGAATTTCTGAATCGGAAAATCCCAAAAAATTCCAAAAATGAATAAATCAGTTTCTGAATTTTCGGCTCCATTATTCATATTCAGAATTTTTCATTGTTCTAATTTAATCTAAACCGCAGTTCCCCAACACCTATTAACCCCTAAACCGCAGTTCCCAAACATCGCCAACAAAAACTAAACCTATTGACCCCTAAACTGCAGTTCCTAAACATCGCCGACACTAACTAAACCTATTAACCCCTAAACTGCAGTTCCCAAACATCGCTGACACAAACTAAACCTATTAACCCCTAAACCGTAGTTCCTAAACATCGCGGACACTAACTAAACCTATTAACCCCTAAACTGCAGTTCCCCGACATCGCCAACGCAAACTAAACCTATTAACCCATAAACCACTGTTCCCAAACATCGCCAAAACTAACTAAACCTATTAACCCCTAAACGGCAGTTCACAAACATCGGCGACACAAACTAAACCTATTAACCCCTAAACCGCAGTTGCTAAACATCGCCAACGCTAACTAAACCTATTAACCCTTAAATCGCAGTTCCCAAACATCGGCGACACTAACTAAACCTATTCACCCCTAAACTGCAGGTCTTAAACATTGCCGACACTAACTAAACCTATTAACCCCTAAACTGCCATACACCCACATCACCAACACTAACTAAACCTATTAACCCCTAAACCACCAGCCCCCACATCGCAACAATCTAAATTAAACTATATTAACCCCTAAACCTAACACCCCCTAATTTTAACATAATTAAAATGCCCTTTTTCAGGGCAATGGGTAGATTAGTTTTCTTTTAGTTAGTTTTTTTTTTATTCTGTGGGTTTGGTGGGGGTTTGTAATGTTAGGGGGTGTTTGTTTTTATTTTTTAGCAAAAGAGCTGTTAACTTTAAGGCAATGCCCTACAAAAGGTCCTTTTAAAGGCTATTGGAAGCTTATTATAGATTAGGGTTTTTTTTATTTTGGAGTGGGTTTCTTTTTAAACGGGGTATTAGAATAGGAATAATTTTTATTATTTTGGATAATTTCGTTTGTTATTTTTTGTAATAGGATTTTTTTTTTATTTTTGGGTGTTTTAAAAAAAAAATTTGATTATTATACAAACTTCAAAGTAGGAGCGCCGTCTTCATAAGAAGAGTGGCTTAAGTGCGGCTTAGAAATGTATTATATATGTGTAACTTTATATAGAACTTTATATAGAACATGCAAACAGTACCTGGCAATATGTCTGACCATGTGCAATTACAGGATGCGCAAATTATATCAGTTATATTCAATTATAAGCAAGAGCACGTGCTTGAGAAACTTATTAACCAAAGAGTTATACACAAATCAGCAGAAGGTGCAAAATCATTTTTTTTTTTTTTTTTAAATTAAACAATAAAGAAATAAATCATAAAGGCTCCACTGTGTGCGATCGTGCACAGTGTGCTAGAAATAATAAGTGGTTTGTGTATATAAAAAAGTAACATATATAAAAAGGAAAGAAAAAGAGTGCCTTAGGGCTACTTTGTAGCAATGTGAAAAATGCAACACTGTCTATTGTAGATCACTGCATGTGCTAACAAACATACAGCTAGATTTAGAGTTTTGTCAGTAAAAAGCCGCGTAGCTAACGATTCTTTTTTTTTTTCCCAACGCACCCTTCCAATAACGCTGGTATTTAGAGTTGTCTAAGGGGCTGCGTTAGGCTCGAAAAAGGGTGCATTGAGCCTAACTTAGCTCCACTTCAACCCTCAATACCAGCGTTGCTTATGGTAGCAGTAAGCTGGGAAAACATGCTCATGCACGATATCTCCATAGGAAACAATGGGGTTTACCTGGCTGAAAAAAACCTAACACCTGCAAAAAAGCAGCGTTCAACTCCTAACACAGCCCCATTGTTTCCTATGGGGAAACACTTTCTAAGTCGTCACCTAACACCCTAACATGTACCCCGAGTCTAAACACCCCTAACCTTACACTTATTAACCTCTAATCTGCCGCCCCGCTATCGCTGACACCTGCATTATACTATTAACTCCTAATCTGCCGCTCCGGACACCGCCGCAACCTACATTATCCCTATGAACCCCTAATCTGCTGCCCCTAACACCGCCGACCCCTATATTATATTTATTAACCCCTAATCTGCCCCCCAACATCGCCGCTACCTTACCTACGCTTATTAACCCCTAATCTGACAACCGGACCTCACGGCCACTATAATAAATGTATTCACCCCAAAACTGCTGCACTCCTGCCTCGCAAACACTATAATAATAAATAGTATTAACCCCTAATCTGCCCTCCCTAACATCACCGCCTCCTACCTACAATTATTAACCCCTAATCTCCCGCCCGCACCATCGCCGCTACTATAATAAAGTTATTAACCCCTAAATCTAACTCAAACCCTAACCCTAACACCCCCTAACATAAATATAATTTATATTAAATGAAATAATATTCCTAAAATTAACTAAATTATTCCTATTTAAAACTAAATACTTACCTATCAAATAAACCCTAATATAGCTACAATATAACTAATACTTACATTGTAGCTATTTTAGGATTTCTTTTTATTTTACAGGCAAGTTTGTATGTATTTTAACTAGGTACAATAGCTATTAAATAGTTAAGAACTATTTAATAGCTACCTAGTTAAAATAAATACAAAATTACATGTAAAATAAATCCTAACCTAAGATACAATTAAACCTAACACTACACTGTCATTAAATTAATTAAATAAATTACATACAATTATCTAAGCTAAAATACAATTAAATAAACTAATCTATAACACAAAAAAACAAACACTAAATTACAAAAAATAATAAAGAATTACAAGCAAACTAATTACACCTAATCTAAGCCCCCTAATAAAATAAATAAGCCCCCCAAAATAAAAAATTCCCTACCCTATTCTAAAATACAAAAGTAATCAGCTCTTTTACCAGCCCTTAAAAGTGTTTTTTGCGGGGCCCTGCCGCGAAGTAATCAGCTCCTTTGCCTGAAAATAAAAATATAATAACCCCCCCAACATTACAACCTACCGCCCACATACCCCTACTCTAACCCACCCAAATCCCCCTTAAAAAAACCTATCGCTAACCCCCTGAAGATCTCTCTACCTTGAGTCATCTTCACTCAGCCAAGCCGAATTCTTCATCCAAGCGGAGCAAGAAGATGTCCTCCATCCGGTAGAAGTCTTCATCCAAGCGGGGCAAGAAGACGTCCTCAATCCGGGCGAATTCTTGATCCAAGCGGCAAAGAAGAGGTCTTCCATCTGGGCGATGTCTTCTTCCAAGCGACACCTTCTATCTTCTTTCTTCCGGATCCATCTTCATCCCGTCGACGCTTAACATCCTCCTTCCCCGACGGACTAACGACGAATGAAGGTTCCTTTAAGGGACGTCATCCAAGATGACGTCCCTTTAATTCTGATTGGCTGATAGAATTCTATCAGCCAATCGGAATTAAGGTAGACAAAATCTGATTGGCTGATGCAATCAGCCAAACAGATTGAAGTTCAATCCAATCGGCTGATCCAATCAGCCAATCGTATTGAACTCACATTCTATTGGCTGATCGGAACAGCCAATAGAATGCAAGATCAATACGATTGGCGGATTGAACTTCAATCTGATTGGCTAATTGCATCAGCCAATCAGATTTGTTCTACCTTAATTCCGATTGGCTGATAGAATTCTATCAGCCAATCGGAATTGAAGGGACGCCATCTTGGATGACGTCCCTTAAAGGAACCTTCATTCATTGTTGGTCCGTTGGGGAAGGAGGATGCTCCGCGTCGGCAGGATGAAGATGGATCTGGAAGAAAAAAGATAGAAGATGCCGCTTGGAAGAAGACATCGCCCGGATGGAAGACCTCTTCTTTGCAGCTTGGATCAAGACTTCGCCCGGATGGAGGACCTCTTCTTGCCCCGCTTGGATGTAGACTTCGCCCGGATGGAGGACCTCTTCTTGCCCCGCTTGGATGTAGACTTCTACTGGATGGAGGGCATCTTCTTGCTCTGCTTGGATGAAGAATTCGGCTCGGCTGAGTGAAGACGACTCAAGGTAGGGAGATCTTCAGGGGGTTAGTGATAGTTTTTTTTATAAGGGGGGTTTGGATGGGTTAGAATAGGGGTATGTGGGTAGTGGGTTGTAATGTTGGGGGGAGGTACTGTATTTTTATTTTTAGGCAAAAGAGCCGATTACTTTGGGGCAATGCTCCGCAAATAGCCCTTTTAACGGCTGGTAAAAGAGCTGATTACTTTTGTATTTTAGAATAGGGTAGGGAATTTTTTATTTTGGGGGGCTTTTTTATTTTATTAGGGGGCTTAGATTAGGTGTAATTAGTTTAAACTACTTGTAATTCTTTATAATTTTTTGTAATTTAGTGTTTTGTTTGTATTATAGATTAGTTTATTTAATTGTTTTTTAGTTTAGATAATTGTATGTAATTTATTTAATTAATTTAATGATAGTGTAGTGTTAGGTTTAATTGTAACTTAAATAAAAAGAGAGAAACTCTCAACCTGGGAACGAACAATAGCATAATAGCTTGTTCTATGGCTAGTTACCACCCTAGAAGCAGCCTCTTTTTGCTCAATATGTGCCTTTCACAGAGAAGAACTTTTCTGTAGCATATCAGTCTGATCCTGACTTAACAGTACAGTCCAGCCCCGAAAAACCAGGCAATCCCTCTCTGAACGAGAGAAACAGCAAAACCCCAGACGTACGTTTCGGCCTATTGTGGGCCTCGTCAGTGAGGTGCAGCCATATCTCTCTAGGCACACTGAGCAACGGGTCCACGTCTGGATTCCCACATCACACTTAGGGAGAGTTCCCTAAGTGTCATAATTTGCATAAATAAAAAGAGAGAAGCGCTCAACCTGGGAACGAACAATCTCATAATAGCTTGTTCTATGGCTAGTTACCACCCTAGAAGCAGCCTCTTTTTGCTCAATATGTGCCTTTCACAGAGAAGAACTTTTCTGTAGCATATCAGTCTGATCCTGACTTAACAGTGCAGTCCAGCCTCGAAATACCAGGCAATCCCTCTCTGAACGAGAGAAACAGCAAAACCCCAGACATACGTTTCGGCCTATTGTGGGCCTCGTCAGTGAGATGCAGCCATATCCCTCTAGGCACACGGAGCAACGGGTCCACGTCTGGATTCCCGCATCACACTTAGGGAGACTTCCCTAAGTGTCATAATTTGCATAAATAAAAAGAGAGAAGCGGTCAACCTGGGAACGAACAATAGCATAATAGCTTGTTCTATGGCTAGTTACCACCCTAGAAGCAGCCTTTTTTTGCTCAAAGAGAGCGCTTCTCTCTTTTTATTTATGCAAATTATGACACTTGGGGAAGTCTCCCTAAGTGTGATGCGGGAATCCAGACGTGGACCCGTTGCTCATTGTGCCTAGAGGGATATGGCTGCACCTCACTGACGAGTCCCACAATAGGCCGAAAGAACTTTTCTGTAGCATATCAGTCTGATCCTGACTTAACATTGCAGTCCAGCCTTGAAATACCTGGCAATCCCTCTCTGAACGAGAGAAACAGCAAAACCCCAGACGTA
This sequence comes from Bombina bombina, assembly GCF_027579735.1. Taxonomy (NCBI): domain Eukaryota; kingdom Metazoa; phylum Chordata; class Amphibia; order Anura; family Bombinatoridae; genus Bombina; species Bombina bombina. Next base: position 1,108,704,655 of record NC_069503.1, read on the forward strand.
CGTTTCGGCCTATTGTGGGCCTCGTCAGTGAGATGCAGCCATATCCCTCTAGGCACACGGAGCAACGGGTCCACGTCTGGATTCCCGCATCACACTTAGGGAGAATTCCCTAAGTGTCATAATTTGTATGAATAAAAAGAGAGAAGCGCTCAACCTAGGAACGAACAATAGCATAATAGCTTGTTCTATGGCTAGTTACCACCCTAGAAGCAGCCTCTTTTTGCTCAATACGTGCCTTTCACAGAAAAGAACTTTCCTGTAGCATATCAGTCTGATCCTGACTTAACATTGCAGTCCAACCCCGAAATACCAGGCAATCTCTCTCTGAGCAAGAGAAACAGCAAAACCCCAGACGTACGTTTTGGTCTATTGTGGGCCTCATCAGTGAGGTGCAGCCATATCCCTCTAGGCACACTGAGCAACGGGTCCACGTCTGGATTCCCGCATCACACTTAGGGAGACTTCCCTAAGTGTCATAATTTACATAAATAAAAAGAGAGAAGCGGTCAACATGGGAACGAACAATAGCATAATAGCTTGTTCTATGGCTAGTTACCACCCTAGAAGCAGCCTCTTTTTGCTCAAAGAGAGCGCTTCTCTCTTTTTATTTATGCAAATTATGACACTTGGGGAAGTCTCCCTAAGTGTGATGCGGGAATCCAGACGTGAACCCGTTGCTCAGTGTGCCTAGAGGGATATGGCTGCACCTCACTGACGAAACCCACAATAGGCCGAAATGTACGTCTGGGGTTTTGCTGTTTCTCTCGTTCAGAGAGGGATTTTCCTGGTATTTCGGTGCTGGACTGTACTGTGAAGTCAGGATCAGACTGATATGCTACAGGAAAGTTCTTCTCTGTGAAAGGCACATTTTGAGCAAAAAGAGGCTTCTTCTAGGGTGGTAACTAGCCATAGAACAAGCTATTATGCTATTGTTAGTTCCCAGGTTGAGCGCTTCTCTCTTTTTATTTATGCAAATTATGACACTTGGGGAAGTCTCCCTAAGTGTGATGCGGGAATCCAGACGTGGACCCATTGCTCAGTGTGCCTAGAGGGATATGGCTGCACCTCTCTGATGAGGCCCACAATAGGCCGAAATGATCAGCTGAGGTTGCTTCTCTGGCCTTTGGCTTTGATCAAGTGCAAGTTTTCTGTGCTTGGTCTTGGTTGAAAGATTTGCTGCCTGGAGACCTGCTCCTTCGGCCTGGGATCCTTTCCCTTCGGGGTTTGGGCTCCTGCTGCTATTGGGGGGGTGGCTACTCCTTAGGCGTAGAGCAACTGGGTAGTAGGGCTGTCCCCTTGGCCTTGTGGCATCGTCCCTGAACTTCAGCCACATTCTGCTTTTGGGGGGGCACTCTGAAATCCAGCCTAAAGAGGCAATAGGACAATTATGGCTACCAATGTGCCAAACGTTCCCCATACACTTCGGGTGTTGAGTTCTGAGGACTTCTGAGAGAAGATTGGTTTGGCTCATGTCCAGCAGGTTGTTTTGGAGGGTGTTTTGAAGATGCCAAGAGCAAGTTTGCATTGTGTTCAGTCTTTCCCTTCAAAAGGGATTTTTGATGTGGCTTTCACCGATGAGCATCATTTACAGACCTGCTATCAACGGACTATTGATATGGCTGCTGCTCCAGAGTTGGTGGGCATGAGATTTGTTGCCTGTGTGCAGAGGGAGAGAAGAATCCCGGTGACAGTACATATGTACAACCCTTGGGTCACTGATGTAGAAATTCATCTGTTTCTTTGTCGCTACTTTGATTATGTTCAAGGAGGTAGCAAGCTGAAGAATCAATTTGGGACTTTCAATGGAAAGCGCAGGTTCTGGGTATGGTTTGTGCCAGATGAATTAGGTATTGGTGGAAAGAAACACCCTCCACAGACTTTCGCCATTGGTGGAAATAGAGGTTTCCTATACTATGATGACATGCCTCTGTTTTGCCATAGTTGCAACCTGTTTGGTCACATTGCTGAAAATTGCCTAGGTGTCAGATGTTGAAATTGTGGTGAGGAGGATCATCTTGTTGCCCACTGTAGTAAACGCCGGACCTGTGACCTGTGTGGTTCTTCAAGTCATCTGTGCAGGATGTGTCCTTTGATGATGTTGCAGGGGCTTGATAGAGTGAAGCCTTCCTACGCTGATGTTGCAAAAAAAACATCTTCAGTTGCAGTTGAGCCATCTGTGAATGAGGAGGAGGTCTCTGATGAGGCATTGATCTCTATATTACCTCTTTTGTGTAAGAAAACTGCAGAGGTGTCTGATGCTCCTGTGGTGGTTCCTGTGGCTGAGAAGGTGGAGGAAGCCCAATCTAATCTTCAGGAGGTGGATCTTGCTACATCTAATGTGATAGCTGCTTCCGATGTTCTTGAAGCCCTGTTGCCTAATTCTGTGGATGATACTGTTGCTGTTCCTGGGACAGAGAATTTTTCCTTCACTGAGTCATCTTGTGATCCTGCTCCTGATGCTGTTCTTGGTGAAGGGGAGAACATTGATTGGTCTGCTGTTGTGTCCTCTGGTTCTGAGGAGGATATGGACACTGCAGGGGAAAAATCTGCCTCCAAGCGGAAAAAAGGTGTGGATTCTGATGGATGAGAGAGTCCTGATTTGGATCTACCAGTAGTTAAGAGTGTAGATCCAGATACTGCAAGTGATGCTGACTCTTTAATTTCAGAGTTTCCCTCTGTCTCTACTAAAGACATTCCCTCTGACTCAAGCCAGTGTATAGGTGACTTTTCTGATACCTCTTCTGTTGGTTATCTAGATAAAAGAGATGTGAACCAACTTGCTGAAGTTACTGGTTATGAGGCTGGCAAGGGGGAGCCTAGGAGGTCGGCACGTCACAGAGGCAGATTTAAAGGATCTCCTTTGAGTCCTAAGAAAAAGAAAGAAAAGAAGAAGTCCTGATGTTAATTTTTGTTTTTTCCTTAAAAAAAATGTATGATGTTTCTGACCATTTCTTCCCTTAATGTCAGGTGTATGAAAACTATAGCAAGGAGAGCTGCAATTTTTAAGTTATTATCTGTATGTTCTGCTAATATTTTTGTTTGCAGGAATGTGGTCTCTCTGAACATCCTAAATGTGCTGACTGGGAATATGGTCCTAAAGTATGGTCTTGTTCTTCTGATAGGGATGGGAGTTTTGTTTAAGGGGTTTTGTTTTTCTATCCTTAATGTAGTTCATATTGTCCCAGGTCGGGTTCTTTTTGTTAGTTTTAGTTTTTGTGGGACTGTTTTTCGTTTGTTTAATGTATATGCTTCTCCAAATAGGGTAGAACGTTTGCTTAATTTTGAAACATTAAAGTTTTTTCTGCCAGGTCGAGAGCCAACTTTTTTGGTTGGAGATTTTAATTGTATTATTAAGAATGGGGACAGAGAGGGTGGGAGTAATTGTAGGGTGGATAGCTCAGGGAAGTTTTTAGTTGATCGGCTTAAATCTTTCGGTTTTGATGTGTAAGGTAAATTGTGATTTGAAGATCACGTATGGTAAGGGTGTTTGGAAGCTGAATGTGGATTTGTTAGAAGATCAGAAGATTAAGGGTCAATTTGTTTGGATGTATGAAAGGTGGCGTGAAAGAAAGTGTGATTTTAGTAATGTGCTTATGTGGTGGGAATGGTTGTAGGTGGAAATAAAGAGGTTTTTTATTAAGAAAGGCTGTGAGAAAGCTATAATGGAAAGGGAGTTGTATGATAAATGGTATCTGAGGTTGTTGTATTTGTATGAATTGAGAAATTGTGGTATTGATGTGCATGAGGAAATTGCTGAAGCAAGAAAGATAATTAAAAAGTGTATGCATGAAAAAGGAAAGAAAATTGTTTTTATGGCAAGATTGGAGAAAATGGAAAAGGATGAGTCTTGTAGTAAATATTTTTTCAAGAAAGCTTTTGAAGGAAAGACTGGTTTTGTTAGTGTTTTTGATAAGGTTGAGTGTGAAATTAATGGTACGGATGGTGTTTTGCGTGAAGTTCATGCGTTTTACAGTGAGCTGTATAAAGAAAAAACACGAGATGTTTTATTGGAAAAGGAGTTGTTGGAAGACATTGAGGTTAAGTTGGAAAAATATGATAATGATTTGTTAGAAAGGGATCTAAGTTTGGATGAGATTGCAGAGGTTGTTAGAAGTTTTAAGAATGGGAAGGTACCTGGTTGTGATGGTTTGCCTGTTGAATTTTATACTTGTTTTTGGTATTTGATTAGGGTGGATATGTTGGATGTTTGTAAGTTTGTTTTTAGATTGAATATTTTGCCTGTTTCAATGAGGAAAGGTTTGATTGTTTTGTTATTTAAAAAGGGTGATAAGAGAGATTTGAGGAATTGGAGGCCGATTATGTTGTTGAATGTTGACTATAAGGTTATTGCAAAGGTGTTGGCAAATAGAATGCGTGGAGTGATTGGTAAGGTTGTGGGTCAAGAGCAAGTGTGTGCTGTTCCTGGGCATCAGATTTCTGAAAGTTTGTTGTTACTACGTGATGTACTGTGGTATGTGATGGAGAGGATGAGGTCTTTTGCTGTTGCTGTTGTGGATTTTGAAAAAGCGTATGATAGGGTAGTGCATGATTTTATGTTTCATGTTTTAGAACGTTTAGTTTTTTCTGGTAAGATTATTGGATGGTTTAAATGTTTGTATTGTGATATTGTGAGTCAAGTTCAGGTTAATGTTTTTTTGACTGAGGAATTTTGTGTTAAATCTGGAGTGCGTCAAGGATGTCCTTTGTCTCCTGTGTTATTTGTGTGTGTCATTGAGGTTTGAGTGTTCCTGGTAGTAATGGAAGTTGTTTAAAAGTGATTGGGTATATGGATGATGTGAGTGTGGTATGTGAGACTCAGGCTGATTTGAGGAGGGTGAAAACTTTAGTTGAATGTTTATGTATGGCAAGTGGTTTCAGAGTTAATTGGAATAAGTGTAAAGTTAAAGTTTTTGGTAATGATAGGGAGATTGATTCCTGTGGATGGCCTGTGACTGACGGTGCAATTGAGGTGTTGGGTGTGAAATTTGATGTGGATTTGAAAGGTTTGGAAAGTTGGGAGAATGTTTTTGATAAAGTGAGTAGAAAACTTCAGTTTTGGTCTTTAAGGACTTTATCTTTGGAAGGAAAAATGTTAGTTATTAAATCAGTTTTTATCCCTATTATGTTATATTTGGCGTTAGTTTTTCCGCCTCCTGAGAGGATTTTTCGGAGAATTTTGAGAGTGTTGTTTTCTTTTTTCTGGAGTTCTGGTATGGAGCGTTTGAAAAGAAATGTTGTTGTTAAGAGTAAGAATGTTGGTGGTAAGGGTTTTCCAAATGTGGAGAGATTTTTGGCTGTGAAATATGTCAGTAGGTGTGTGGTTCTGAGTGGTAAGGATAGCATCGCTGGTTTTATGGTAAAATATGCTTGTGGAAATGTTTTAAGACGATATGGTTTGTTTGAGATTGATAGAAAGAAACCGGTATGTTTTGCTGTTCCGTGGTTTTATGTAAGGGTGGAATGTTGGATTAAAAAATAGGGTTTGGAGAATGTTAGTAGGGAGATGTGGTGTGCAAACAGAATGGTGTTGAAAATGTTGGAGAAGAAGGAAGGTCTTGAGTTGATTGGGGGTTTGAATGAAAATGAATGTGTGTTGGAAAAATGTGTGTAATAAGTATTTGATGAATAGGCAGAAAGATATTAGTTGGATGAGTGTGCATAAGTGTTTGCCAACAAGGTATTTTCAGAGAATGCATCGTTTAGTGGCTTCAGAAGTATGTCCTAGAGATGTTTGTTGTCAAAGCGAGACTGTTATTCATTTGTTTTGGAATTGTGAGTATGCTAGGGATGTTTGGAGAAGTTTGAAACGGATGAATAAAGGTCTGACTGGAGTGCAGTTTTTTACTTTTAATATGATGATGTATGGTTTGTATGGAAGTGGTGTGGAAAAGGAGAAAGCAAGATTGCTATGGTTGTTGTCATGTTGTGTGAAGGAGGTGTTGTGGGATGTGCGTAATTTTTTTATTTTTAAGAAAGAGGTAGTTAATGTAGGTAATTGTTTGGGTATGATCCGTGGGAAGTTGTTTTTGTATTTTTCTTTTGATAGGAGGCGATATGGGGAATTAGATTCTGAAGGCATCTGGAAGACAAAGAAGTGGAAGGATTGGATTATTTAGTTTTTTTTTTTGTTTTTTTTTCTCCAGTTTGTTTTTGTCTGTATTTGAAATATGTTTAATTTTATTTTGTGTGATTATTTAAGTTTAATGTTTGCATTTTGATTTTTTTCTGATGACAAAAATTTGGGTCAATATTTCAGTTTTGTAACAAAAGATATTTTGTTTGCATTTGTTATTATGATTTTATTTTGTATATATGCATATATGATTATTTTTCTAATAAAAGAATTACGAAAACGTACGTCTGGGGTTTTGCCGTTTCTCTCGTTCAGAGAGGGATTGCCTGGTATTTCGTTGCTGGACTGTACTGTGAAGTCAGGATCAGACTGATATGCTACAGGAAAGTTCTTCTCTGTGAAAGGCACATTTTGAGCAAAAAGAGGCTGCTTCTAGGGTGGTAACTAGCCATAGAACAAGCTATTATGATAATGTTCGTTCCCAGGTTGAGCGCTTCTATTATTTTATTTATGCAAATTATGACACTTGGGGAAGTCTCCCTAAGTGTGATGCGGGAATCCAGACGTGGACCCGTTGCTCAGTGTGCCTAGAGGGATATGGCTGCACCTCACTGACGAGGCCCACAATAGGCTGAAACCTACGTCTGGGGTTTTGCCGTTTCTCTCGTTCAGAGAGGGATTGCCTGGTATTTCTGTGCTGGACTGTACTGTGAAGTCAGGATCAGACTGATATGCTACAGGAAAGTTCTTCTCTGTGAAAGGCACATTTTGAGCAAAAAGAGGCTGCTTCTAGGGTGGTAACTAGCCATAGAACAAGCGATTATGCTATTGTTCGTTCCCAGGTTCAGCGCTTCTCTCTTTTTATTTATGCAAATTATGACACTTGGGGAAGTCTCCCTAAGTGTGATGCGGGAATCCAGACGTGGACCCGTTGCTCAGTGTGCCTAGAGGGATATGGCTGCACCTCACTGACGAGGCCCACAATAGGCTGAAACCTACGTCTGGGGTTTTGCCGTTTCTCTCGTTCAGAGAGGGATTGCCTGGTATTTCTGTGCTGGACTGTACTGTGAAGTCAGGATCAGACTGATATGCTACAGGAAAGTTCTTCTCTGTGAAAGGCACATTTTGAGCAAAAAGAGGCTGCTTCTAGGGTGGTAACTAGCCATAGAACAAGCGATTATGCTATTGTTCGTTCCCAGGTTCAGCGCTTCTCTCTTTTTATTTATGCAAATTATGACACTTGGGGAAGTCTCCCTAAGTGTGATGCGGGAATCCAGACGTGGACCCGTTGCTCAGTGTGCCTAGAGGGATATGGCTGCACCTCACTGACGAGGCCCACAATAGGCTGAAACCTACGTCTGGGGTTTTGCCGTTTCTCTCGTTCAGAGAGGGATTGCCTGGTATTTCTGTGCTGGACTGTACTGTGAAGTCAGGATCAGACTGATATGCTACAGGAAAGTTCTTCTCTGTGAAAGGCACATTTTGAGCAAAAAGAGGCTGCTTCTAGGGTGGTAACTAGCCATAGAACAAGCGATTATGCTATTGTTCGTTCCCAGGTTCAGCGCTTCTCTCTTTTTATTTATGCAAATTATGACACTTGGGGAAGTCTCCCTAAGTGTGATGCGGGAATCCAGACGTGGACCCGTTGCTCAGTGTGCCTAGAGGGATATGGCTGCACCTCACTGACGAGGCCCACAATAGGCCGAAACGTACGTCTGGGGTTTTGCCGTTTCTCTCGTTCAGAGAGGGATTGCCTGGTATTTCGGTGCTGGACTGTACTGTGAAGTCAGGATCAGACTGATATGCTACAGGAAAGTTCTTCTCTGTGAAAGGCACATTTTGAGTAAAAAGAGGCTGCTTCTAGGGTGGTAACTAGCCATAGAACAAGCTATTATGCTATTGTTCATTCCCAGGTTGAGTGCTTCTCTCTTTTTATTTATGCAAATTAATTGTAACTTAGGTTAGGATTTATTTTACATGTAAGTTTGTATTTATTTTAACTAGGTAGCTATTAAATAGTTCTTAACTATTTAATAGCTATTGTACCTCTTTAAAATATATACAAAGTTGCCTGTAAAATAAAAATAAATCCTAAAATAGCTACAATATAATTATTAGTTATATTGTAGCTATATTAGGGTTTATTTGATAGGTAAGTATTTAGTTTTAAATAGGAATAATTTACGCCTAGATTTAGAGTTCTGCGTTAGCCGTCCAAACCAGCGTTAAGGGGTCCTAACGCTGGTTTTTACCACCCACTGGTATTTAGAGTCAGTCAGGAAAGGGTCTAACGCTCACTTTCCAGCCGTGACTTTTCCATACCGCAGATCCCCTTATGCCAATTGCGTATCCTATCTTTTCAATGGGATCTTTCTAACGCTGGTATTTAGAGTCTTGGGTGAAGTGAGCATTAGAACTCTAACGACAAGACTCCAGCCACAGAAAAAAGTCAGGAGTTAAGAGCTTTATGGGCTAACGCCGGTTCATAAAGCTCTTAACTACTGTGCTCTAAAGTACACTAACACCCATAAACTACCTTTGTACCCCTAAACCAAGGTCCCCCCACATCGCCGCCACTCTAATAATTTTTTTTTTTTTTTATTTTTTTTTTTTTTATATATAAAGTTTTTATTGAACAGGTTCATAAAACATGACATAAGATACACAGTACAAAGTATAATAGTGTGCTATTAAATTCCATCTGATTGCTATTACAGGTTATGAACATGCAGCTTCCGCTGTGTATCCGTAAGGACAAGAAAAAAGAGAAAAGAAAATCTATTATATATAAACCGCATAGGCCTCTAAATAGGCCAACTTTAGCATCTTGTCCAGTTATATTTGAGGGAACCTTTTTCAAAATAATTAAATAAGAAGAAAAAGAAAGAAGGGGAGGAAGGGGAAGAAAAGGGGAAGAAGAAAAAAGAAAAAAGAAAGAAGAGAAAAGGAAGAGGATAACCGTAGTGATGTAGAAGGGGTGAAGCAGTAGAGGGGAGAGAAAGAGGAGAAACATAGGAGGAAGTATAAGAAGAAGAGGGGAAATCCAGAAGAGTGGGTAATGAAGTAATCTCTCCAATATCACCTGTCCCATAGCATAATGTAGCATCATTGGTCAGAAGCTCGAGTAAGGTCGAAATTATGTTGGTACCTGCAGTGATTCCCAATAAAGTTTTATATTTAAAAACATGTCATGTCTATTTCGTTTAAGATAAGAGTATTCTTCCAAAAGAATAAGTTCTTGTGTTCTAGCTGCCCACTCCGTAATTGTTGGGACATTTTGGGATTTCCATTTTCTGGCAATTAGGGATTTTGCTCCATTTACGCAAATTTGAAGTAGGGAAAGTCTAAGTTTACAGGAGATCCTAGGCCTAGCGTTAAACAGTATGATCATTGGGTTAAAATTAAATGTAGTACCTAGTAACGGGTGTAATATCTTTTCTAAGGAGTCCCAAAAGGTCCGCAGGCTAGGGCACGACCACCATATGTGCGATAAAGTTCCCTCACCCCCACACCCCCTCCAACACAGAGAAGAAACCTCAGGGTATATCATTTTCAGTCTGACTGGTGTCATATACCACCTTGAAAGAATTTTATAGTTCATTTCGAGGATCTGGGAAGAAGACGACGTTTTGCCAGTAAATTCAAACTCTAATAAGTTTTTTAACCCCTAATCTGCCGACCACACACCGCTGCAACCTACATTATCCCTATGTACCCCTAATCTGCTGCCCCTAACATCGCAGACACCTACATAATATTTATTAACCCCTAATCTGCCCCCCCCAACGTCGCCGCTACCTACCTACACTTATTAACCCCTAATCTGCCGACCGGACCTTGCTGCCACTATAATAAATGTATTAACCCCTAAAGCTAAGTCTAACCCTAACCCTAACACCTCCCTAAGTTAAATATAATTTAAATATAACGAAATAAAATAAATCTTATTAAATAAATTAATCTTATTTAAAGCTAAATACTTACCTGTAAAATAAACCCTAATATAGCTACAATATAAGTAATAATTATATTGTAGCTATTTTAGGATTTATATTTATTTTACAGGCAACTTTGTATTTATTTTAACTAGGTATAATAGCTATTAAATAGTTAGTAAATATTTAATAACTACCTAGTTAAAATAATTACAAAATTACCTGTAAAATAAATCCTAACCTAAGTTACAATTAAACCTAACACTACACTATCAATAAATTAATTAACTAAACTACCTACAATTATCTACAATTAAATCAACTAAACTAAATTACAAAAAAAAAACCACTAAATTACAAAAAATAAAAAAAGATTACAAGAATTTTAAACTAATTACACCTACTCTAAGCCCCCTAAAAAAATAACAAAGCCCCCCAAAATAAAAAAATGCCCTACCCTAATCTAAAATAAAAAGTTAACAGCTCTTTTACCAGATTGAGCTCGCATTCTATTGGCTGATCGGAACAGCCAATAGAATGCGAGCTCAATCTGATTGGCTGATTGGATCATCCAATCCGATTGAACTTGAATCTGATTGGCTGATTCAATCAGCCAATCAGATTTTTCCTACCTTAATTCCGATTGGCTGATAGAATCCTATCAGCCAATCGGAATTCGAGGGACGCTATCTTGGATGACGTCACTTAAAGGAACCTTCATTCGTCGGGAGTCGCCGGAAGAAGAGGATGGATCCGCGTCGGCTGCTTCAAGATGGTCCCGCTCCGCGCCGGATGGATGAAGATAAAAGACGCCGCCTGGATGAACATGTCTACCAGTCTGGATGTCCTCTTCTTGCCGGATAGGATGAAGACTTCGGAGCCTCTTCTGGACCTCTTTTTGCCGGATAGGCTGAAGACTTCGGACCCTCTTCTGGATGGATCAGTGATACCCGGCGTGGTGAAGATAAGGTAGGGAGATCTTCAGGGGCTTAGTGGTAGGTTTTTTAAGGGCAGTTTGGGTTAGATTAGGAGCATGTGGGTGGTGGGTTGTAATGTTGGGGGGGGGGTATTGTATGTTTTTTTTAAATGCAAAAGAGCTCATGATTTTGGGGCATGCCCCGCAAAAGGCCCTTTTAAGGGCTGGTAATGTAAAAGAGCTGTTAACTTTTTATTTTAGATTAGGGTAGGGCATTTTTTTATTTTTGGGGGCTTTGTAATTTTTTAGGGGGCTTAGAGTAGGTGTAATTAGTTTAAAATTCTTGTAATCTTTTTTTATTTTTTGTAATTTAGTGTTTGTTTGTTTTTGTAATTTAGTTTAGTTGACTTAATTGTAGATAATTGTAGGTAGTTTAGTTAATTAATTTATTGATAGTGTAGTGTTAGGTTTAATTGTAACTTAGGTTAGGATTTATTTTACAGGTAATTTTGTAATTCTTTTAAATAGCTAACTATTAAATAGCTATTGTACCTAGTTAAAATAAATACAAAGTTGCCTGTAAAATAAATATAAATCCTAAAATAGCTACAATATAATTATTAGTTATATTGTAGCTATATTAGGGTTTATTTTACAGGTAAGTATTTAGCTTTAAATAGGATTAATTTATTTAATAAGATTTATTTTATTTCGTTAGATTTAAATTATATTTAACTTAGGGGGGTGTTAGGGTTAGGGTTAGACTTAGCTTTAAGGGTTAAAACATTTATTAGAGTAGTGGCGAGGTCCGGTCGGCAGATTAGGGGTTAATAAGTGTAGGTAAGGTAGCGGCAATGTTGGGGGCGGCAGATTAGGGGTTAATAAATATAATATAGGGGTCGGCGATGTTAGGGGCAGCAGATTAGGGATACATAGCTATAATGTAGGTTGCGGCGGTGTACGGAGCGGCAGATTAGGGGTTAATAATAAAATGCAGGGGTCAGCGATAGCGGGGGTGGCAGATTAGGGGTTAATAAGTGTAAGGTTAGGGGTGTTTTGACTCGGGGTACATGTTAGGGTGTTAGGTGCAGACTTAGGAAGTGTTTCCCCATAGGAAACAATGGGGCTGCGTTAGGAGCTGAACGCTGCTTTTTTGCAGGTGTTAGGTTTTTTTTCAGCTCAAACTGCCCCATTGTTTCCTATGGGGGAATCGTGCACGAGCACGTTTTTGAAGCTGGCCGCGTCCGTAAGCAACGCTGGTATTGAGAGTTGAAGTGGCGGTAAATTATGCTCTACGCTCCCTTTTTGGAGCCTAATGCAGCCCTTCAGAGATCTCTCAATACCAGCATTGTTTAAAAGGTGCGGGGGGGAAAAAACACGTGTAGCTAACTCACCCATTCTAACGCAAAACTCTAAATCTGGCGGTTAGTTAATTTTAGGAATATTATTTTGTTTAATATAAATTATATTTATGTAAGGGGGGTGTTAGGGTTAGAGTTAGGTTTAGGGGTTAATAACTTTATTATAGTAGCGGCGACGGTGCGGGCAGGAAATTATTGGTTAATAATTGTAGGTAGGCGGCGATGTTAGGGAGGGCAGATTAGGGGTTAATACTATTTATTATAGTGTTTGCGAAGCGGGAGTGCAGCGGTTTTAGGGGTTAATACATTTATTATAGTAGCGTCAAGGTCCGGTCGGCAGATTAGGGGTTAATAAGTGTAGTTAGGTAGCGGCGACATTGGGGGGAGCAGTTTAGGGGCTAATAAATATAATATAGGGGTCGGCGATGTTAGGGGCAGCAGATTAGAGGTTCATAGGGATAATGTAGCTGGCGGCGGTGTCTGGTCAGCAGATTAGGGGTTAAAAATTTTGTGGCGGCGATGTGGGGGGCCTCGGTTTAGGGGTTCATAGGTAGTTTATGGGTGTTAGTGTACTTTAGAGCACAGTAGTTAGGATCTTTATATTCCGGCGTTAGCCCATAAAGCTCTTAACTATTGACTTTTTTTGCCGTTAGGAGTCTTGTCGGTAGAGGCTCTACCGCTCACTTCTCCCAAGACTCCAAATACCAGCGTTAGGCAGATCCCATTGAAAAGATAGGATACGCAATTGGTGTAAGGGGATCTGCGATAGGCTGGAATCGCGGTAGGGAAGTGAGCGGTAGACCCTTTCCTGCCTAACTCTAAATACCAGCAGGCGGTGAAAAGCAGCGTTAGGACCCCTTAACGCTGCTTTTGATGGCTAAAGCCAAACTCTAAATCTAGGCGATAGTGTTATAAGAAATATACGGGTCGATTACAAGTTTTGTTGGTAAAGCTGTGCGGTGCTAATGAGCAGTTTTCACTCACCGCTCACCTAGAGACAACGCTGGTATTACAGGTTTTTTTAAACCCGGCGTTAGCCGCAGAAAAGTGAGCGGAGAGCAAAATTTAGCTCCACATCTCACTGTAATACCAGTGCTGCTTGCGGTAGCGGTGAGCTGGCTAAACATGCTCGTGCACGATTTCCCCATAGGAATCAATGGGGGAGAACCGGCTGAAAAAAAAAAACCTAACGCCTGCAAAAAAGCAGCGTTCAGCTCATAACGCAGCCCCATTGATTCCTATGGGGAAATACATTTTACGTCTACACCTAACACCCTAACATGAACCCCGAATCTAAACACCCCTAATCTTACACTTATTAACCCCTAATCTGCCGACCCCGACATAGCCGACACCTGCATTATATTATTAACTCCTAATCTGCCGCTCCGCACACCGCCGCCACCTACATTATACTTATGAACCCCTAATATGTCGCCCCCAACATTGCCAACACCTACATTATATTTATTAACCCCTAATCTGCTGCCCCCAATGTCGCCACAACCTACCTACAATTATTAACCCCTAATCTGCCGCCCCCAACGTCGCCGCCACTATAATAAAGTTATTAACCCCTAACCCTAAGTCTAACCCTAACCCTAACACCCCCTAACTTAAATATAATTTAAATAAATCTAAATAAATATTACTATAATTAACTAAATTATTCCTATTTAAAACTAAATAAACCCTAAGATAGCTACAATATAACTAAAAGTTGCATTGTAGCTAGCGTAGGGTTTATTTTTATTTTACAGGCAACTTTGTATTTATTTTAGCTAGGTACAATAGTTATTAACTATTTAATAGCTACCTAGCTAAAATAAGTACACATTTACCTGTGAAATAAAATCTAACCTAAGTTACAATTACACTTAACACAACACTATAATTAAATCAATTCCCTAAATTAACTACAATTAATTACAATAAAATAAAATAAACTAAAGTACAAAAAAAAAATAATTACACCTAATCTAATCCCTCTAATAAAATAAAAAAGCCCCTCAAAATAATAAAACCCCCTACCCTATACTAAATTACAAATAGCCCTTAAAAGGGCTTTTTGCGGGGCATTGCCCCAAAGTAATCAGCTCTTTTACCTGTAAAAAAAAAATACAATACCCCCCAACATTAAAACCCACCACCCTCCAGACGGGCAGAAGTCTTCATCCAAGCCGGGAAGAAGAGGTCATCCAGACGGCATCTTCTATCTTCATTCATCCGGACGGAGCGGGTCCATCTTCAAGACATCCGACGCGGAGCATCCTCTTCTTTCTTGATCCGACGACTAAATGACGGTACCTTTAAGTGACGTCATCCAAAATGGCATCCCTTCAATTCTGATTGGCTGATAGAATTCTATCAGCCAATCGGAATTAAGCTTGCATTCTATTGGCTGATTGGAACAGCCAATAGAATGCAAGCTCAATCCTATTGGCTGATTGGATCAGCCAATAAGATTTTTTATACCTTAATTCTGATTGGCTGATCGGATCAAGAAAGAAGAGTATGCTCCGCGTCGGATGTCTTGAAGATGGACCCGCTCCGCTCCGGATGGATGAAGATAGAAGATGCCGTCTGGATGAAGACTTCTGCCTGTCTGGAGGACCTCTTCTTCCCGGCTTGGATGAAGACTTCTGCCCATCTGGAGGACCACTTCGCCCGGCTTCGTTGAAGACTTCGGCCCGGTTGGGTGAAGACTTCTCAAGGTAGGGTGATCTTCAAGGAGTTAGTGTTAGGTTTTATTAAGGGGGGATTGGGTGGGTTTTAGAGTAGGGTTGAGTGTGTGGGTGGTTGGGGGATATTGTTTTTTTTTAAAGAGCTGATTACTTTGAGGCAATGCCCCGCAAAAAGCCCTTTTAAGGGCTATTTGTAAATTAGTAAGTTTAGGGGTTAATATATTTATTATAGTGGCGGCGATGTCCGGTTCGACAGATTAGTGGTTAAAAATTTTATTATAGTGTTTGCGATGCGGGAGGGCCTCGGTTTAGAGGTTAATAGGTAGTTTATGGGTGTTAGTGTACTTTTTAGCACTTTAGTTAAGAGTTTTATACTACGGCATGAGACCATAAAACTCTTAACTACTGACTTTCAAATGCGTTAGGGATCTTGGAGGTAGAGGGTGTACCGCTCACTTTGAGGAAGACTCGTAATACCGGCGTTAGGAAAATCCTATTGAAAATATAGGATACGCAACTGATGTAAGTGGATTTGCGGTATTTTCGAGTCGTGCAAAAAAGTGAGCAGTACACCTTTACCTGCAAGACTCGTAATACCAGTGGGCATTAAAAAGTAGCGTTGGGACCTCTCAACGCTGCTTTTTAACTCTAATGCAAGACTCGTAATCTAGGCGATAATGCTATAAGAAATATAATGTTATAGGAAATAGTGGGTAATAAGAGCTGAGATGAGAATAGAAAGTAGAAAAATAAAGGCATGATGTCTAAAAGAGTGTAATGTCTCTTGATCTAATATTGAATAATTGAGAATATCAGTCTTGGCAGATATCTAATAAACATACAACTAGTAATACAATAGTTTATTTTTAACCCTTTATTGGATAAAATGCAGAATGAGTATGCTATAGCTCATACAGGGAGTGCAGAATTATTAGGCAAATGAGTATTTTGACCACATCATCCTCTTTATGCATGTTGTCTTACTCCAAGCTGTATAGGCTCGAAAGCCTACTACCAATTATGCATATTAGGTGATGTGCATCTCTGTAATGAGAAGGGGTGTGGTCTAATGACATCAACACCCTATATCAGGTGTGCATAATTATTAGGCAACTTCCTTTCCTTTGGCAAAATGGGTCAAAAGAAGGACTTGACAGGCTCAGAAAAGTAAAAAATAGTGAGATATCTTGCAGAGGGATGCAGCACTCTTAAAATTGCAAAGCTTCTGAAGCGTGATCATTGAACAATCAAGCGTTTCATTGAAAATAGTCAACAGGGTCGCAAGAAGCGTGTGGAAAAACCAAGGCGCAAAATAACTGCCCATGAACTGAGAAAAGTCAAGCGTGCAGCTGCCAAGATGCCACTTGCCACCAGTTTTGCCATATTTCAGAGCTGCAACATCACTGGAGTGCCCAAAAGCACAAGGTGTGCAATTCTCAGAGACATGGCCAAGGTAAGAAAGGCTGAAAGACGACCACCACTGAACAAGACACACAAGCTGAAACGTCAAGACTGGGCCAAGAAATATCTCAAGACTGATTTTTCTAAGGTTTTATGGACTGATGAAATGAGAGTGTGTCTTGATGGGCCAGATGGATGGGCCCGTGGCTGGATTGGTAAAGGGCAGAGAGCTCCAGTCCGACTCAGACGCCAGCTAGGTGGAGGTGGAGTACTGGTTTGGGCTGGTATCATCAAAGATGAGCTTGTGGGGCCTTTTCGGGTTGAGGATGGAGTCAAGCTCAACTCCCAGTCCTACTGCCAGTTTCTGGAAGACACCTTCTTCAAGCAGTGGTACAGGAAGAAGTCTGCATCCTTCAAGAAAAACATGATTTTCATGCAGGACAATGCTCCATCACACGCGTCCAAGTACTCCACAGCGTGGCTGGCAAGAAAGGGTATAAAAGAAGAAAATCTAATGACATGGCCTCCTTGTTCACCTGATCTGAACCCCATTGAGAACCTGTGGTCCATCATCAAATGTGAGATTTACAAGGAGGGAAAACAGTACACCTCTCTGAACAGTGTCTGGGAGGCTGTGGTTGCTGCTGCACGCAATGTTGATGGGGAACAGATCAAAACACTGACAGAATCCATGGATGGCAGGCTTTTGAGTGTCCTTGCAAAGAAAGGTGGCTATATTGGTCACTGATTTGTTTTTGTTTTGTTTTTGAATGTCAGAAATGTATATTTGTGAATGTTGAGATGTTATATTGGTTTCGCTGGTAAAAATAAATAATTGAAATGGGTATATATTTGTTTTTTGTTAAGTTGCCTAATAATTATGCACAGTAATAGTCACCTGCACACACAGATATCCCCCTAAAATAGCTAAAACTAAAAACAAACTAAAAACTACTTCCAAAACTATTCAGCTTTGATATTAATGAGTTTTTTGGGTTCATTGAGAACATGGTTGTTGTTCAATAATAAAATTAATCCTCAAAAATACAACTTGCCTAATAATTCTGCACTCCCTGTATGTCTCATATAAACATATTGATGTAGTAGAATGTATTAGAATGTAATAGCGTACAATAATATAACAGAGCATATAAAATGTGATAACATATGAATGTATTATAATGTATTAAAGTGTGGTAAATGATGCAGCAAAAAAATTTAAAAAATGTATTATAAAAATGCAAATGCATCAATAAAAAATATAAAAATGCCAAATGGAGAGAACAAAAAGTTCTGAACAAATCTAAATGCTGAAGGCTGAGCTGTAGTAGAGAATCAAGAGTAATTTGGATCCGGAGACCTAAAAGGAAACAAGAAATACAACCAGAAGTCTGCTACTAGGACAAAACTCATAAATGGAAATGTGTTCAATGTATGTCAGGCTGGTATGTCGAATAGGAATAATTTTTATTATTTTGGATAATTTCGTTTGTTATTTTTTGTAATGGTAGTTTTTTATTTTTTGTAATTTTAGTTTTTATTATTTTTTGTAATTTTAGTTTTAATTTTTTTAGTAATCTTTGTTTTTTTTAATTTTTAGTAATGATAGGTTTTTTAGTTTTAGTAATGTTAGGTTTTATTAGTGTAAGTTTAGGTTTAATTTTTATTTCACAGGTAAGTTTGTTTTTATTTTAACTAGGTAGTTAGTAAATAGTTATATTGTAGCTATCTTAGGTTTTATTTTTATTTCACGGGTAAGTTTGTATTTATTTTTAAATAGGTAGTTGGTTAATAATTGTAACTTTAATTTAGGTCTATTTTAATTAAAACCTTAGAGCGTGTTCGGTTTAAGGGTTAAAATAGTTTAATTTTGGTTGTTGCGATGTGGGGGCCGGCGGTTTAGGGGTTAATAGGTTTATTAGTGATTAAGTTAGTGTCAGTGATTTGGGGGGGTGTGTGATTTAGGGGTTAAAAGGTTTAGGTAGTATTGACGATGTGGGATAGTGTAGTTTAGGGGTGCTCATGCGCAAAACGCGTTAGATAGGAGCTTACCTTGTACCCATCATGGAAGCCTGCTCCTGAATAAACTTTGTACATTTACTAAAAGACTCAGCGCTCCTTTTTCCTCGTTCCATATTAAGAGTCGGACGGACATGACCTGCGGTAGCGATCATGTCCGCCCAACATCGCTGAATGCTGACAGCAAACGTAGTTAGCATTTAACTTTGCACAAGCAGTTCTGGTGTCAATCAACCTGATCATATGTGATCGTGCTGATCGCTGTATGCTGCCTCAGAGGTGGCGTACGAGTAAAGGTGCAGCGGTCTTAACTCCTGTTAAGAAACAAATGTATCTGGTCCAATAAATCGGCCCCAGAGTATAAAATTTTAAAATAGTTTCGAATGATCAAATTTGCAATGAAGAAAAACCTAGGTATCTGGAGCACTTCATGGCAAGAAATAGTGCTGCCATCTAGTGCTATTGCAAATGGATAACATTCTTGCAAAACTGCTGCCAAATAGTGCACCAGAAATGATCACCTGACTATTAAAACTTCTATAGGGCCTTTATTTTAAAGAGGGGTTTTTGGGCTTTTTTATAGTCTGTTATAACTGCCTAGAGGTCCCCTCATAAAAAAAAAAAGAGTATTACATTTTGTAAATAAAAGTGTGTGTGTGTTTTTCTTGTAACCTCTATAGTCAAAAGAAGAAGGGGTCATCCACATATAAATAAGGGCCTTTAGGTATCTATACTATAATTGCATTTGTAATGTCCATCGCCAGTTGCGCATGCATCCTCAATGGAATGTTGGCAGCGCGAGGCAGCAAACAGAATGTTGGCTGCGCGTGCATCCAACAGAATTTGCCTACATCCAGGTGGATTCACCATGCCCCCCAAAATTAAAGAACCTAACACTAAAAAAACCTAAACTACCCATTGCCCTGAAAAGGGCATTTGTTTAGGTATTGCCCTTAAAAAAATAAAAAAATATAAACAAACCCCCCCAAAAAACCCTTCAAAAACCTAAGTCTAACCCCCAGGTTGGTACTTACCGTTACTGAAGTCCGGTGAAGAAGGTCCTGTTCCAGGCGGTGAAGTATTCTTCCAAGCGGCAACCTCTTCTTTCTCCTTCCAGGAACAATCCGGCGCGGAGTGGATGGCGGAGCTGAAGACCGATGACCGCAGAGCTAAAGACTGGCGACCCTGGAACTGAAGACGGTCGACCGCAAAGCCATGGAGCGTGGAGGATCCTCTTCATATGATCGCCGCCGTACACTGAATAGTGAATTCAAGGTACGCGATTAAAGATGGCGTCCCTTGATTTCCTATTGGCTGAGTTGATTCTTCAAATTCAAATCAGCCAATAGGATGAAAGCTACACAAGCAGTCTTATGAACTGCCAATCCGCCGCTAGCAGGGGGTGTCAATCAGCCAGATCACATAGGATAGGGCAGATTGAAGACCACGGCCTCAGAGGCAGCGGATCAGTTATGGAGCAGCGGTCTTTAGACGGCTGATTCATAACTGCTGTTTCCAGCAAGCCTGAAGACGTGCGCGAAAACAGGGGCATCAAGCTCTATTCGGAGCTTGATAATTCGCCCCCAAAAATACAATTTTTTGCATTGGAATCGGATATTGGACAAGTCACCCATACGGTGCATGGGCTCAGTCCAACAGACAGCAAGTTATTGAATAAATATTAGCAACAAAACAAATACATTGAATCCCTGATAAATTGCAAAACTGCCTTTTCAACAAAAGTTTTCCAAGACTATATACTCCATTTTAGATGTATACACAAATATATGGTCTAGATTTATTAAACCTTTTTCAGCATTTTTGTTTAGTTTTTCAATAGTGGGTCGAACAGAACTTTACTTGTGTATATAATATATATATATTTAAAGGGACAGTCTAGTCCAAAAAAAACTTTCATGATTCAGATAGGGCATACAATTTTAAACAATTTTCCAATTTACTTTTATCACCAATTCTTCTTTGTTCTCTTGGTATTCTTAGTTGAAAGCTAGACCTTGAAGGCCGCCTCTTAAGAATGCATTTTAACAGGTTTTTCACCACTAGAGGGTGTTTGTTCATGTTTTTCATATAGATAACACTGTGTTTGTGCATGTGAAGTTACCTGGAAACCATCACTGATTGGCCAAACTGCAAGTCTGTCAAAAGAACAAATAAAGGGGCAGTCTGCAGAGGCTTTGATACAAGATAATCACAGAGGTAAAAAATATATAAATATAACTGTGTTAGTTATGCAAAACTAGGGAATGGGTAAACAAGGGATTATCTATCTTTTAAAACAATAACAATTCTGGTGTAGACTGTCCCTTTAATACACATATATGTCATATCTCGTAAAGCTAACAAGATCTGTAGGAAATGCAAGAAAATTAAAATAAAAAATGTCAAAATCTAGAAATATCATTTAGCAATACCGTTCTTGCAATATTTCTTTTTATTTCACAACTGTATTTTCTTGATTGTAAATTACAATAATTTCATCTTCTTAGAGATTTCAATCTACAATCGTGTTTTTCTAATTGTGATTCAACCTTTGCTGTTCCATTTTGTTTACTGGCAACCAAGATCATTTGCACTGGTTTCTACAGTAAACAGAAGCCCCAAAAGTTGTGTTTTGAATAATTTACAAATACAATATCTAGTACCTCATGTCTCCATATACTTACAGAAATATATAGTCAGCAAAGACAAAACTTGCTTGGTACAATGAGATTTAGAACTTTTGCAGATATTTTGAGATTCTTTGTGATTTTATGAAAATTAATTTCCCACACTGGTATTCTTGATTTTAAATTAAAATCATGCCAAAAGAGAAGATGTGATTTTCACAATGAATAAAAAAAATAAAATAAATTTAAAATATTAAAAAAAAAAAAAGATTTAGCAAACATGCCCAGTATACCCAACCTGCACATATACAAATGGCATTCAGATTGTTTAACACTTATCAGAAACACCACTCTATCTGATTGCAAAACAGACACATGGGGGGCGATTTATCATGGGCCGAATGGCTCCTGATGCCCCTTTTTCCGTGCGAGCCATTAGGCTCGCTGGAAACAGCAGTTATGAAGCAGCAGCTTTAAGACCGCTGCTCCATAACTGGTCCGCTGCCTCTGAGGCTGCGGTCTGCAATCCGCCTGATCATATACGATCAGGCAGATTGACACCCTCTGCTAGCGGCCAATTGGCCGCAAATCTGCAGGGGGCGGCATTGCACAAGCAGTTCACCAGAACAAGTTTTCATTTATCGACAGACATTATTGGCTGTTAACTGTGCCGTTATGGGCAAATGGAGATTAATTGTTGTTGGAATTATCAACTTCAGCTATGTTGGACTTAGAAGGTTTGTGACTAAAAATTTTAATTTTTCCAATGTCAAACAAGAGTTTTGGAATAATTGGATTGGAGGCCTTTTTAATACTTACAAAGTTAAAGACATCTTCAACGCATTAATGTACTACTTGGAGCTAACTGAACACATATGGTCATCCAATAACAAAAGACATATGTGTGGAGCCACCAATCACATAGCTATCTCCCAATGATGCATGATTGTTCCTTGGTCTTCCTAAGTATGCTTTTAAACAAAGGATACAAAGATAATTCAGCGCATTTGACAACAGGTATAAATTGAACAGCTTCTTAAAATCTCATGATCTATCTGACCCATAAATGCTACATTTTTACTTTCATGTATCTTTAAAGCAATACATTTCAGAATGTTTATCACGATTTTGACATTCCGGTAGCTATCACTGCTTATTTTACACTAATATACTGAATGATTAATAATCCCTCATGCTCCGCAGTTAATCAGAAACAGAACTGAGGAATTTGTAGAAACTTTATAACCAGAGATATAGTTGTGACCTTGCAACAATGGGCCCACAGTTTTGGGGCGATGCCTAAGGGTATGGGATACCTAAGCAATGTCTGTCTAGGAGTGCTGGCAACATAAATCTGACCATGTAATCATACAAATGTTTACTATATTATACTTTGCCCTCCGACAGTGATTTACATGATAATATAGGAGACTGGATAAGAAACATCTTGGCTAAAAATGATAACAGAGCAGTGATTTGTAAACCTAATTCTAACAGCTGCACTCAGTCAGCTATAGCAAGATGAGATTAGAGATTTTGATTTAGAGGCTATAATGCATCTTGGTTCTAAAAAGCTCTTGAGCTCTCTGTAAAAAGAAACATTTATTGGCAAACCAATTTGCTAAATGTCTATCATGCAGCCGTTTCATTTATCCTGTGCACAGCCTCAAACTTACTTGTGCATCTGAAGCTTCCATATATGGTCAAAGAGAAGGAACGTGGATTACAGAGGTGCAGAATATTTGTCTCAACTATCAGCTTTATAGTGATAGGCAAGATCCAAGGGAAGGATTTTATCTCTAGGTTTTTATTTTAGAAGTATAAATCACACAGAAATGCAGGTCTTTCTTTTTTAGTTGTTTGTGTGGGACGGCACCTTAGCATACGTCCCTGTTTTTCAACAAAAGATACCAAGAGTACAAAGACTATTTGATAATAAAAGTAAACTAGAAAGCTGTTTAAAACTGCATGCTCTATCTGAATCATGAAAAAAATAATGGGTTTATTATCTCTTTAATTATTACAGGGTTTTTGATATTTGAAGACAATACATTTAAAATGTACTTTGAAGTTCATCTTTTTCTAAAAGGGACTGTAAATGACTTAAAGGGACACTGAACCCACATTTTTTTCTTTCGTTATTCAGATAGAGCATGCAATTTTAAGCAACTTTCTAACTTACTCCAATTATCAAAATTTCTTCATTCTCTTGGTATCTTTATTTGAAATGTAAGAATGTAAGTTTAGATGCCGGCCCATTTTTTGTGAACAACCTGGGTTGTCCTTGCTGATTGATGGATAAATTCATTCACCAATAAAAAAGTGCTGTCCAGGGTACTAAACCAAAAAAAGCTTAGATGCCTTCTTTTTAAAATAAAGATAGCAAGAGAACGAAGAACAATTGATAATTGGAGTAAATTAGAAAGTTGCTTAAAATTGCATGCTCTATCTGTTGGGTTCAGTGTCCCTTTAAGATTGTACTATAAAATGTTTTATCTTTCTTAGTGATACAACTTTGTATTATACTTTCATTATTTATTTTGCTTCTGTTTTATATAATTTAACACTGAAAATAGTGAGTTTTTTAAATCTTAGAATTGGACATGTACCCTGCTGACTTCTAAAAGCTAACCCTGCTACATATCTGTATCTAACTGAGACAGCAGATTACAAACGGGGAAAGAATGCAGGTTTTGCTCACATAATGACAGTGTGTAGACTACTCCAGTAACCAGTTCTGATTTGCTACTGCAAATACGCCAAATAGTGGGTAACTATTGCAAAACATTATTTAGCTTTTAAAATGTTTATACTTAGCAGATGTGTTATTCTGTAACAAGTCAACAGAAATTTTTTTAATTAAAATGCATAGAGTTCCCTTTAAAAGGAAATTAAAGTCAAACCTAAACTATCATGACAGAGTATGCAATTTTAACCCCATTACCCAAAAAGACGTATATATACGTCATGCAGTAGTTTGCCTATTGTACCACATAACTTATATACTTATATATACATCATGCAGTAGTTTGCCTATTGTACCACATAACTTATATACTATTCATATAAGTTTATCTTTTTTTTACATTTCCAGTATGATGATCTATGTATGATAATAGCAGTTATCACTTCCTGTTATTCTCATATTTGATATAAGCCATATATATGTATTTACTATTAGGATGTACACTCCTTATAAATATTATTTTAGCAATCCCCAAATCAATGTATTGAATGAGGTTGTAGGTGCTAAAAAATGAACGGGGCATTGGCTGCTTTGATGCTCTGTTTAAACAGAGCTGACTGTGTGGGTCTGTCTGTGTGTGTGACTGTGGGGGTCTGTGAGGCTCAGTGTGTGTGTGGGTCTGTCTGTGTGTGTTTGTGTGGGTCAGTCTGTGTGGGTGGGTCTTTTTGTGAGGGTGGGTCTGTCTGGGTGGGTATGTCTGTTTGTGTGTGTGTCTGCCTGTAGTCTCTGTCCAGTACTTGTGTTATGTGCTAGAGGTTGAAATAACTAACTCTTTTCAGGTGCTAAATACTTGTTGGTGCCAGTAATTTAGTGATATGTATGCATGTATATATATATATATATATATATATGCGTTTCTTGGGCGTATCATGCCAGTGCCTCACCTGCCTCTGACCTCACCGCATGTCACTGATATACTTATATATACGTCATGCAGTAGTTTGCCTATTGTACCACATAACTTATATACTTATATATACGTCATGCAGTAGTTTGCTTATCGTACAGCATAACTTATATACTTATATATACGTCATGCAGTAGTTTGCCTATTGCACCACATAACTTATATACGTATATATACGTCATGCAGTGGTTTGCTTATCGTACAGCATAACGTATATTTATATATATACATATATACATCCGAGCTGCAAAAATCTCCAGCAGTTCCTGAGCTCCAGGCATTTGTCTGTATGTGAAGGCAGATGCCTAATCATTACAGACAGTGACACTGTGTGGTAAAGAAGGGAGAGGCAGGTGGGAGGCACAGGGGCAGAGTGGGAGGGGCCCGAGAGGGAGGGGTGAAAGCTACACTATGGAAAAAAAGGGGAATTGGAAGGGGGGGCAGCATAATTAATAATTGCAGGGAGGAGGGAGTAAGGGAGCACCACTACACTACAGAAAAATAATCAGTTATAAAGTAAATAAAAAGATAAAAAAAACATAAACTAAAATAGCTACCAGTAGTAAGGAGGAGGTGATTAATTGGCTATTTAGGGTGGTGCTAGGGTTGAGGAGTGATCACTACACTGTGAGAACAATAATAATATTAAAAAGTCCCCCAAACTGCAAACTGACAGACGGACCTTCTGCCAGTACCTAAGATGATGGCGAGCAGTGGGGGGTGAGGGAGGGCTGTTTGGTAGGGATCAGGGAGTGAGATGTGTCAGGTGGTAGGGTAATCTCTACCCTGGATCAAAACTCAAACTTACAAGCTAATTGATTAATCCCTTCACTGCCAGGTATTTCACGTAAGGTCCACAGCTGCAATTAGTGGCATTCTAATTGTCAAAAAGCAATGGCAAAGCCATGTATGTCTGCAATTTCTGAACTAAAAGGATCCCAGAGAAGATTTTATAACCATTTGTCATATAACTGCAGTAGTAAAGGCCTATTTATCAAGCCATCAACTGCAAATACGCTGGAATTCCACAGCGTAATTGTGTCGAGCTTGATTCGATCTATTTTCAAAGCCTACAGACCAGCAAAAGTTGAAATTTGTGATGTAACATACGATCCGCCGGTCTCAATCCGACACAGATCGATACTTACATCATTACAGAGGTTCCAAATACAAATTTGGCACTATCTGACAACTTTTGCAAGTTAACAAATTTCTAACAGATACGCTCGCCACTATTCCGGCCCAGCGTACCTGGTTTTCAATCCGCCACCCTGGAGGTCGCGGATGCCATAGGAATCAATGGGAGTCTGAAAGCAGTGAAAGCTTATGTTCGATGCTGCCAGATATCCCATTGATTTCTATGGTAGAAAACAAGTGACGTTTGCACCTAACACCCTAACATAAGCCCCGAGTCTAAACACCCCTTATCTGCCACCCCGACATCCCTCCACCTACATAAAGTTATTAATCCCTATCCCGCCACTCCCGCCCCTGTCGCAACTGTAATATAATTATTAAACCCTAAACTCCTGGACTCCCACATCACTACGATTAACTAAACCTCTTAACCCCTAAACCTAACAACCCGCTAACTTTACATTAAAATTTCCTCATCCCTATCATATAATAAATTTAAACTTACCTGTAGAATTAAATTAAACTATATTAAACTATTAATTAACCTACCCTAACTATTATACTAAAATTACATTAAACTATATTAAACTATTAATTAACCTACACTAACTATTATACTAAAATTACATTAAACTATATTAAACTATTAATTAACCTACACTAACTATTATACTAAAATTACATTAAACTACCAATTAAATTAACTACATTAAATATTTAAAACCTAACCCTACTCAAATTATTTAAATCTACAATTAAAAATTACTAAATTACAAAAAAATAAACGCTAAGTTACAAAAAATAAAAAACACTGTTACAAAAAAAAAAAAAACCACGGTATTAAAAATAAAAAAGAATTACACCTAATCTAATAGCCCTATCAAAATAAAAAAGCACCCTCCAAATAAAAAAAACCCTAGCCTGCAATAAACTACCAATGGACCTTAAAAGGGCCTTTTTGTGGGGCATTGCCCCAAAGAAATCAGCTCTTTTGCCTGAAAAAATAATACAAACACCCAACAGTAAAACCCACCACCCACACAACCAACCCCTCAAATAAAAACCTATCTAAAAACCTAAGCTCCCCATTGTCCTGAAAAGGGAATTTAGCTCTTTTACTGCCCAAAGTCCCTGCTCTAAAAATAAAACCCACCCAATAAACCCTTAAAAAAACCTAACACTAATCCCCGACGATCCACTTACAGTTTTCGAAAACCGGACATCCATCCTCATCCAAGCAGCAGAAGTCCTCATCGAAGCCGGCAGTAGTCTTCATCGAAGCGGGCAGAAGTCTTCATCCAGACGGCATTTTCTATCTTCATCCATCCGAGGCGGAGCAGATCCATCTTCAAGACATGCGGCGTGGAGCATCCTCTTCTTCCATTGGTCAAAGTGGAATGAAGTTTCCCTTTAAGGTACGTCATCCAAGATGGCGTCCCTTAAATTCCGATTGACTGATAGAATTCTATCAGTCAATAGGAATTAAAGGGGAAAAAATCATATTGGCTGTTCTAATCAGCTAATAGGATTGAGCTTTCATCCTATTGGCTGATCCAATCAACCAATAGACTGCGAGCTCAATCCTATTGGCTGATTGGATCAGCCAATAGGATGAAAGCTCATTTTGGGGGGTGTTTGTATTTTTTTTTTTTCAGGTAAAAGTGCTGATTTCTTTGGGGCAATGCTCCGCAAAAGACCCTTTAAGGGTCATTGGTAATTTATTGTAGGCTAGGGTTTTTTTTATTTGGGGGGTGCTTTTTATTTTGATAGGGCTATTAGATTAGGTGTAATTCTTTTTTATTTTTAATACCGTGGTTTGTTTTTTTTGTAACAGTGTTTTTTATTTTTTGTAACTTAGCGTTTATATTTTTGTAATTTAGTAATTTTTAATTGTAGATTTAAATAATTTGATTATGGTTAGGTTTTAAATATTTAATGTAGTTAATTTAATTGGTAGTTTAATGTAATTTTAGTATAATAGTTAGGGTAGGTTAATTAATAGTTTAATATAGTTTAATGTAATTTTAGTATAATAGTTAGGGTAGGTTAATTAATAGTTTAATATAGTTTAATTTAATTCTACAGGTAAATTTAAATTTATTATAAGATAGGGATGAGGTAATTTTAATGTAAAATTAGCGGGTTGTTAGGTTTAGGAGTTAATAGATTCATTTAGTTTATGGCGATGTGGGAGGCCAGGGGTTTAGGGATTAATAATTTTATTACAGTTGCGGCGGGATCCGGGAGCGACGGGATAGGGGTTAATACATTTATTTAGTGGCGGTGGGGTCCGGGAGCGGCAGGATAGGGGTTAATAACTTTATTTAGTTTTGGCAGGGTCCGGGAGCAGTGGGATAGGGGTTAAACATTTTAGTATAGTAACGGTGTTTACTGACAGGGTGTAAATAAAGTTGGTAAAAAGCTGAATAGCAGCAAGATCGATGACTGCTAGTTAACAACAGTCCGCTGTTCATCGTCTCGTACTTGATGCGCGGCTTTTTTTATAAATAATCAGAGTGATAGCAAAAATGCTAAAAATTCTCCAGTACTTTGGGCAAGTTTTTCTCTGAAATTCCCAGTAGCAAAGTAATATATATAGATCAAAAGGGAAATGTTCATCTGTGCATTTTAATTTTACAAAAAGAAAAAAGGGGGAGTGCCTAAAACAGCTATAAAATATGTGTTCAGAGTTAGAATGTTGTAATAAAATGTATATTACAATCACATGTATTAAAAATCAGTTCTAAACTTATTAAAACATATATTATATAATAATCAAAAGTAATATTAATAAACCACCGGTGGTTCCTAACAATTTAATCTAAAATCAAACTAACCAAAGATGGCTATACTAATCATCTTATGGCTATCTAAACAAATGTGAGCTCTAAAAGATATACACCTATACACAGTTTTGAATGAATAGTTGATTCTATCAAAGTGCACAAATTGCAAAATTTCTCTTACATTAACCAGATTTACTACTGATATTTCTGGTTAGAGGCAATCTACCCTATGTAAGTGTTGAAAATGCATAATGTCCCTTTAGTAATCAGTCCGATATTTATGATAAAGTAAACAGGAAAAGCTCAGTGCCGACTTAATGGTCAATATTAAGGGAAAGCTCAGTCCGAAGTTAAAGAGACAGTCAAGTAAAAAAAAAAACTCTCATGATTTAAATAGGGCATGTGATTTTAGACAACTTTCCAATTTACTTTAATTACTAATTTTGCTTTGTTCTCTTGGTATTCTTAGTTGATAGCTAAACCTAAGGGGTTCATATGCTAATTTCTTAGACCTAGAAGGCCGCCTCTAATCTGAAAGCATTTTGACAGTTTTTCACCACTAGAGGGCGTTAGTTCATGTGTTTCACATAGATAACATTGAGTTCGGCACGTGCAGCTCCTAGGAGTCAGCACTGATTGGCTAAAAATGCAAGTCTGTCAAAAGAACTGAAATAAGGGGGCAATTTGCAGAGGCTTAGCTACAAGGTAATCACAGAGGTAAAAAAGTGTATTATTATAACTGTGTTGGTTATGCAAAACTGGGGAATAGGTAATAAAGGGATTATCTATCTTTTTAAACAACAAAAATTCTGGTGTTGACTGTCCCTTTAATGGCAAGTGTTGGACTGTTAGTACCCTTAGTGTATTTTGCCGCTATCTGTTGAAATATTCTGGTAAAATGCAGATCACAAGGAATGTGAGAATAAATCTTTTAGTATCGATCTTTACAGCCCAGGTCTGAACCGTTTGACTCACAGGAATACAAAGAAAACTTCCTCTTCACCGTTCTTACCTTCTGCCGCTCCTTACCAGACTCACAGTGTCTACCTTCGTCTGTACAAACGCTGTCCTT
This sequence comes from Bombina bombina, assembly GCF_027579735.1. NCBI lineage: Eukaryota > Metazoa > Chordata > Amphibia > Anura > Bombinatoridae > Bombina > Bombina bombina. The sequence continues at coordinate 1,108,734,319 of NC_069503.1, forward strand.
GTGAGCTTTTATAAAAACAATCTTTGGTCTTTCCTCCAAATGTTCCTAAATAATTGGGTCTCTCTGTAGTAGATACCAATATTTACTGACTATCGATCTGATTTTATTGCGATGTACATTGTAATCAGTTATGACTGGTATATCTACACACAATTTACTCAATTTCTGTGTGTTTTTATTTTTGTCTAATAATAAACTACTCCTGTCTTCTTACCTTGCTGCCACTTTGGCTCTAGAAATTATATTTTCATTATAGCCTCTTTGTTCAAATTTTAATTGTAAATTATTGGCTTGTAAATCATTATCCTCCATTATGGAGCAATTTTTCCGATTTCTTAAAAATTGGTTTCTTGGGATATTTTCCTTCCACTTTTTGTAATGACAACTATTATAATGGATATAGTTGTTGGAATCAACCTTTTTGAAATGGGTCTTCCTAATTATGTTGGATCCTGCTACATCGAGATCCAATTCTAAAAAATGAACGTGGGTGCTGCTCACTTCATATGTAAAATCTAGGCAAAATTTGGTATTATTTAAATTAATTTTAAATAGGAGCATTTTTGCAATATACTTCCTTTAGCAAAAATGCTTCTAGTAAAATGTAATACTGGTTCAGTAGCATACACACATATGCTATATGTGACTAGAAGACCAGGACTCAAACACCATCCCTGGTCAGAGAGCTGGCGGTTGTGTGTATTGTGCCTGTTAAAACCTAATTTGTCTCATACAAACCACTGCTGACTTTCTGTGAAGGTGTGGTGTTTGAATGCGTGTGCACATGTCCCTCACAGCATATGTGTGTATGCTATTTAAAAACAATAGTAACTTTTACTATAATCATTTTCACTAATGGAAGTATATTGTAACAATGTTTCAAGACCATGGGCCCCATTACATATGTGGCGTCGCCTGCAAAACCGGCGATGTCATTTTTTGCGCGGTTTTGGTATCCAATATACAGCGCCGCATATAAATATTTCACCCATCGCCCGCAATTTTTACTCCCATATGCTAACATGGGACTGCGTCTCTAATCAGGATCCAATATTCAGCGCAAGGACTTACGTGGTTAAAAAAGAGAAATTTAACTCCATTTTCACCTCGCTATATTAAGGCAGCCGCAGCAGGCATTGCGCTGAGTATGGGAGCACCGTAACTCCCGAAACTGCCTGCAAAAATAAACACCTAATGCATGCGCAATATCTAGCTACCTGTCAACCGCCAACCCCCACCGCAATAACTAATAAAATATATTAACCCCTATATCTGCCAACCCCAACATCGCAAACTTCCTAATAAAACTATTAACTCCTAATCCGCCATTAATCCACAACGCAAACTAACCCTAAACTGCCAAAAGCCCACAACGCAAACTACCTATTAAAGTATTAACCCCTAAACCGCCAAATCCCACAACACAATAAACCTATCAAAGTATTAACCCCTAAACCGCCAAAGCCCACAACGCAAACTACCTATTTAAGTATTAACCCCTAAACCGCCAAAACCCACAAGGCAATAAACCTATCAAAATATTAACCCCTAAACCCCCAAAGCCCACAACGCAAATAAATAATTAAATTATTAAGCCCCCTAACCTAACATGCCTAACCTAACACCCCTAAATGAACTCAAATTACCTATATTATCTAAATTACAAAATACTAAAATACTAAAGTTACTATTAAAATAAAAAACTAACACTACTTTAAAAATTTAAAAAAATTAAGTATAAATTAAAGGGACAGTCGAGTCAAAATTAAAATTCTGGTGTAGACTGTCCCTTTAAGCTACAATTACATAAAATAAAAAAAATCTAAGATTACAGAAAATAAAAAATAAAATTATCAAATTTAAAAAAATTATACCTAACCCCTATGAAAATAAAAAGCCCCCCCCCAAATAAAAACACCAACTAAAAATACACAAAGTCCCCCCTACCTACCCACCAAACCCGCCAAAATAAAAGAACTTAACACTAAAAAAACTAAACTACCTATTGCCCCCAGGTTGATACTCACCATTCCTGAAGTCCGGCGGAGAAGATCCTGTCCCATGCGGTAAAGTCTTCTTCCAAGCGGCGACCTCTTCTTTCTTCTTCCAGGAATAATCCGGCACGGAATGGAGGGCGGAGCTGAAGACCGGCGACCCTGGAACTGAAGACCGGCGACTCTGGAACTGTTGACCAGCGATTCTGGAACTGAAGACCGGTCTTCAGTTCCAGGGTCGCCGGTCTTCAGTTTCAGGGTCGCCGGTCTACAGTTCCAGGGTCGCCGGTCTTCAGTTCCAGGGTCGCCGATCTTCAGCTACGCCCTCCATTCCATGCCGGATTGTTCCTGGAAGGAGAAAGAAGAGGTCGCCGCTTGGAAGAAGATTTCACCGCATGGGACAGGACCTTCTCCATTGGACTTCAGGAATGGTGAGTATCAACCTGGGGATTAGATTTTTTTATTTTTTTTTATTTGGGGGGTTTATTTAGATTAGGGTGGGCAATGGGTTGTTTAGGTTTTTTAGTGTTAGGTTCTTTAATTTTGGGGGGTTTGGTGCGTGGGTCGGGGGGTTTACTGTTAGGGGGGACTTTTTGTATTTTTAATGTAAAAGAGCTGTTTATCTTGGGGCAATGCCCTGCAAAAAGTCCTTTTAAGGGCTACTGGTAGTTTATTCTTAGATTAGGGGGTGTTTTTATTTTGGGGGGCTTTTTTATTTTTATAGGGATTAGGTATAATTTTTAAAATTTGATAATTTTTTTTTTTTTTTTCTGTTATCTTAGATTTTTTTATTTTATGTAATTGTAGCTTAAAGGGACAATCTACACCAGAATTTTAATTGTGACTCGGTTGTCCCTTTAATTTATACTTTTTTTTTTTTTTTTTAAGTAGTGTTAGGTTTTTATTTTAATAGTAACTTTAGTATTTTGTAATTTAGGTAATTTGGGTCCATTTAGGGGGTGTTAGGTTAGGGGGGTGTTAGGTTAGGGGGCTTAGTAATTTAATTATTTATTTGCGTTGTGGGCTTTAGCAGTTTAGGGGTTAATACTTTGATAGGTTTATTGCGTTGTGGGCTTTGGCGGATTTAGGGGTTAATACTTTAATAGGTTTATTAATATTTATTATTAATACTTTAATAGGTAGTTTGGGTTGTGGGTTAATGGCGGATTAGGGGTTAATAGTTTTATTAGGTAGTTTGCGATGTTGGGGTTGGCGGATTTAGGGGTTAATACTTTAATAGATTTATTGCGGTGTGGGATTGCTGGCGGATTTAGGGGTTAATACTTTAGTTAGTACTTGCGGTGTGGGTTTGATGGCGGATATAGGGGTTAATAGTTTAATTAGGCTTATTGCGTTGTGGGGAGGTTGTCGGTATAGGAGTTAATACTTTTATTCATTCCGATGTGGGTTTGATGGCGGATATAAGGGTTGTACGTGTCAAGCTTATTTTTGGGAGGCGTGTTAGACTTTTACGGGAGATTTTATTTTATTTTTACTTTTCTTAGGCTCCAGCAGTTTCTAACGTGCCATAAGTCACTGGCGACTCCAGAAATTTGTATTAAGGCTCATTTCTGGACATCGCTAGTTTATCTGACTTACGGCACTTTATGAACTGCCGCGTTTATTGGATACCCCGATGTGCGAGGTGGGCGGCGCGGGTTGCAACACTTGCTCTGAAGCGTGCGCCATATATGTAATCTTGCCCCATTTATGACTTATGGAATTCAGCACCTCTAGTCCTAGGAAGGGCTTTACAGACAGCTATTTCCAAAAAATCTATTTGCTTCCACATGCATTAAACACTATGAAATGGCCACTGGAGACATTCTTGAGGTTTGTTAACATACATGGTATTGATTAAAGCTCCATTCATCCCTGTTGGAGAGTGGCTTCATACACTCAGCAGGGTACACATATCGATATGATAATTCTGTGATATCATGTAAAGCTAAAGGGATTAAAAATGGCGTTTTATTGTATTTCATTTTAATATTTGATTGTAAATCTCACTCACACTGGCGTGATGTCTCTAACAGTACTGGGGTTATTAAAATCATGTTTCACAGGAGACTGCTTAGTTGTGACTTTCATAGTTAACTATTACAGTCTGTTTCCATCCGCACCACTGCTAACCCATCTAAATGCATCTTTTATGTTGTTAGCATGGGCAGACGGTGCACTGTTTTTCTACTGCTATGTGGTTGCTTTGTAACTTTCATAAGGATTGTTTTAAACAAGATTTATTTCTATTTTTTATTAACCCCTTGAGCGCTAACGACAGCTCAGAGCCGTAGCTAGCACTCAATTACCTTTTTGGCAATCTGGGGGCTCCCAGCCGCTCCTACCCCGGCGATCAGGCCTGCATAGTGACAGGCATCGCAACTTTATTTAAAATTGACAATACAAAGTATAGGGAAAGGGGGCATGCTGCTTAGAAACCTGTAGCTCAGGGATCTAAGCAGCTACAGACCCCCAAGACCCACCATTGGAAAGGTAATCGCCTAACCTTTCCAATGTTATGAGTCGTGGGGATCTGGGGGGGGGGGAGTCAAAACATTTCTTTTGTTAAAAATAGTAAAAATCTGAAAATTATTAAATCCAGCTTAGCACTGAAAGGGTTAAAGGACTGTTCCATTTTGGTGTAAACTGTACTCAAAATGCCCATGGAACACCCATATAATGCACATTCTACGATAAAATAACAATTGTGTTTGCAAGTACAAATTAATATGTGTTTTTGCACATCCAGTGTTCTTAAATTACGATTTACACTGTGCATATTTAATAAGGTTTATTCCTGTGTAATTTACATACAAATTTAGATTATTTTTTTTTTATCATTCATTCTTTTATTGAGGCTTTTAGCAATTACAACAGTATAGCAATGAAACCTAATTTTATATAAAATATTAATTCCTCCAGGGCTTCAGAGGGCTCCTCATGGACTTAGGAGAGTACAGTTAACTTGGGGGAGAGAAGCTAATGGTGTAGATCAGAGCTTTCCAAACTTTTCATGTTGGTGACACTTTTTACACCTACATCATTTCGCGACACAGTAATTCAGATGTACAAGCAAACAGGAGGTTAAACTAACTTGTTTTAAGAGATACGGACACATACATAAATTATATAATAACAAAATATATTTACAAGTAACAGTAAGTATGTGCAATAATTAAAAATAAGTTTAATATCACCAATAGCTACTTACTATTTTAATGGGATGTATGAGGTTGATGGGATGAACAGAGTTTATGAATATTTGGTGGAATATTAGATAAAGACAATTGCATTTCATCATCAAGCATTTTTAAGCTTCCACTTCCTATCCATATATCAAGAGCAGGAGCAGCAATTTACTACTGGGAGCTAGCTGCAAAAAAACCCCCTCTGACTTCTGACTTCAGCTCAGCGTTTAAGCTGCCGCCCTCAGAGATTGGTGAGTCCGACTGACTAGTGCCCGTGCTGCAAACACACTGCTGTTCCACTCACTGACTACATGTGCAGTCACAAGCTGATTGAGGAGTCTACACGTGCAGTCAGGAGCCAATGTGCCGCCAATGGGAATAGTTTCAGTTCCCGCTAAGCTGCGCCAATAGGTTAAGATGATCTGTGACCCACTAGTGCTGAAGCAGGGACACACCTACACACTGCTGCCGACAGACTAATGTGTCATGACACACCTACACACTGCTGCAGACTAATGTGTCATGACACACCTACACACTGCTGCAGACTAATGTGTCATGACACACAGTTTGGAAAGCACTGGTGTAGATGGTCTCTCTTAGATCTCTGGTATAGAAAATTATGGACTAGCGACTGTAGTATGCAAATTCTCAATACCTTAGTAGTAGCCCAATCTTGGGCCCTTAGATATAAAAGGTAGTAGTTTTAGGTGACAAAAGAAATATAAATGTATACATCTTATAAAAGATACTAGACATTGGGAAAAGAAAGTATGGGGGCGTGTAAATTACTTGTGTTGTGCCACATAGTGTAACCCAGCACTGGATGTAGTAAAACAGCCCTTTAAGAGTCTTCAAAAATTGGATGAGATTGAAACTCAATTAGAAAGGAAAGTTAAATGTATAAGGAGGAATAGATGTCAGTGGATAATATAAAATCACACGCATAAAATATACTATTTAATACTGCCATTGGTCACTTAAAAAGGATACCTAGAAACATTATAATGGTTTATGGTATAGCAATAGTAAAAGATTATTTGTAATGGGTATTCTTTCACTTAAGTTACTACAGAAATCTCCCCTTCTCCCTCGTCAGCAGAGAACAAAACAAACAAACAAGGGGATAAAAGAGATGTAGATGAGTTTGTCCATATAGAACCTTCTAGGTCGTGTGTAACTAATAAGGACCTCAGTTTTGTAATCGAGGGCTTGAAGGATGGCACTGATAACCAGAACTTTTATCAGTAGTATGTACTGGCAGTATATAGCCTACTGAGCAGAAATGATTGGGAATGGAGTCTGTTGGCGCTCTACAAATAACCGATAATAATAAAAGGATTCTTAAGTTAACATTATGTGTATCTTAACGAAACTTGTTAAACAAGTGAACTACTATGCAATAACATAAACAGAACATTAACATATACAGTAGCACCACTCATAGTTTCAAAGATAGTCAGACCTGGACAAGGAAAACTCCCTTTCCTACCCCAGCCCTTTAATTACTGGTCTCATTATATAGTGGGAAGTCCTTACTGTGTAAAAGTTCTAGTAAATGCCCTCCATGCCTCACCAGGCAAGAGTTGGAACCTGTAGATATGTTATGTTCCACATAGATTTCACAGAGCTGTTTCGTTGGGCTGATTCATTAAAGGTAAACAGACCCAGGTTGGGACCCATGCAGCTGTTTTGAGGGTGTGGTAAGAATGGGATCTTCCGGGGAAGTACCATGTAAGCTTTCTGATGTTACACAGTGATCTATGTAATCATCTCTCCCTGAGATTTCAATATGCAGTTGGCTCACAGAGTCTTGTACACAGACCACCTCTTCATCGTGATACTCCTAAAGGTTTACTACTCTTAGCTGTTACAAAGGTTGAGTGGATTTCTCATAAAGGATCAAGTCTATGTCTATCTAAGGCGGAGATTTATAATAGCGGAGCTCTGGTACAGCACGTCCGCTTAAAGCTCCAGTTGGCTCCGCCCCCCTAAATGTAATATTTCTGATCAAATATGATTTTCGGTGAACAATTTTGTTACGATTTCTGATGCACTTTAACAATGCTATTTTTTTCCTGAATGTCTTATGGTTCAAGTATTCATTTTGTATGATTTTTAATTTACATTTGTAATGTATGCATCTGTTAGGATCCCATAAGCTCTGTTCAGGGACACCAATGGTAACTTACCTTACTGTGCCCTACCAGAAATAGAACCAGTGGCTCTAGGTTGTCTGGTATGCTATGATTTTGTCACAAGGGGATGTATGTATACTTGTAGGGGTTTGTGGAGGAATATTATCATTAGTATTTGTGTCTCTAAGCTCCACCCCCTCAGGATGCAAGCCTATCAGGGATGTGCTCTCTGACTACATATTGAGCATCGTATGCCTTTACTCAATGCTCTAGCAATAGAGTCTTCATGTTTCTGGTTCCTGTTTGTTGCTGAATTTCCTGCCTGTGACCTTGCCTGTTGGATACTTGCTGCCATCCTTTAAATCTTGGACTGTCCAGATCCTTGTCTCTGCATTTCGCACAGTTAGTATTTTTGCTTGGACTTTCTCTGTTGCAGTTTCACAGCTCCTCTACCTTATTGTCTGCTGTGCCTATTTGTGTGTCCTGTTTCAGCACTGCCTATGTTTGCTACTGCTTGCAGACCCTGGCATTCCTTTGCTTGTACCAGAAGTGAGCACTCTCCTTTACTTGTCCTAGGAGCAGAAATTCCCTTGGATCTTGTCTGTCTGTGTCAGGGTTACTCACCCTTCATTATTTCTTGGTGTTCACGCTTTTTTCTGGCTTCTCTTGCAGTGTTTCTGACACTGTGTGTTCCTCCCAAACACCCTCATATGGGCAAACTTGTAAACATAATTACTCTGCAACTACTTGCAACTTCCTGTCTTACATTAATGATGTAACACCTGTTTACTATATAACCATCACGCTGTACAATCTGTCTCTGCCCATGCGTGAGTCCAAATCTACCAAATATACTTCTGTGTTTGTTATCATTCTCTGTGTTGACCCTGGCTATGGCTGACTGATTCCCTGGTTTCTGACTCTGGCTATTGTTCCTGTAGTTCCTGCTCTCTTTGTTCCCTGACCTGGCTCAGCTGACTACCTGCTTTGGCATCTGACCCCTGGCTTAGTACTGACTACGTAGTTTGCTTCAGTTAACTTTTGCTTGTACTTGTTCCCCAGTATAATCTATTTCACGACATTACTTGCTGTGTGCCTGTGTAACTTTCTCCTAATAAACAGAACTAAAGTATATATTTAAGTCTCCAGTCTATTGCTATGCAATCTGCCCAGTTTCCTGCTACCCCTGCTATTGGGCTCCATCCTGTTAAAGAGGCTTTAAACATGACAGAATCTCCTTCCCATACAAAAAATGCGGTGTACTGAGACACCCTGCTTTCAGGATAAAAGTGGCATAGATAATTCCACCACGGAAATAGAAATAATGGCGAGCATTCTTTAATAATCCCTTCAGCCCAGTATCCTTTAGATAATTGGGCCCTTAGTGCCTGACTGTGCCTAACATCAATCATTAGTAATACTATGGCAGAATTGGAGAGGGGACAATACACACATGAATGGTCCAACCCACTGAATATCATTATAGCTCCTTCCCCTTTCCTGTCCCTTACACACTTTTTTTGGGTGCCAAATGGCACAAATGAATAATTAAATCGATTTGGTGAAGCAATCAGTCATTCTTCGTCTAATTAATTTAATAATGTATAAGGCTGTTCATGTATTGAACACATTTCTGAACCAGCATAAATTCGGAAGAATTTGTATTCATTTTGTTCTTGAATATCAGTCTGTAAATGTTGTAGTATATGCAATTTAATTTGACCATTTACATCTACAAATCCCTTATGAGATCATGTTTTTGATATATATATTTGATGTATACTTTTGATACATATCCTTTACTTACCTGATGTTTGTAATTTTATGAGCCCTCCTGAATCACATGATGCAGGTGTTTTGGGGGAGAGGAGGGTAGCATGCTTAGAGAATCTTTCAAACTAGCCAAAAGGGGGAGGGTCACTGCAAACATAATAGAATAGACAGATCAGTCTGTGAATATAACACATATAGAATATCTAAAGGAAGGGATGAAAGAAGGGTACACTTAACCCCTTAAGGACAAGGCCATTTTTCAATTTCTTTCCCTTAAGGACCAGGGCTATTTTTATATTTCTGCAGTGTTTGTGTTTAGCTGTAATTTCCCTCTTACTCATTTATTGTACCCACACATATTATATACCATTTTTCTTGCCATTTAATGGACTTTCTAAATATACTATTATTTTCATCATATCTTAGAATTTACTAAAAAAATATATAAAATATGACGAAAAAATGGAAAAAAACACACTTTTTCTAACTTGGACCCCCAAAATCTGTTACACATCTACAACCACCAAAAAACACCCATGCTAAATAGTTTCTAAATTTTGTCTTGAGTTTAGAAATACCCAATGTTTACATGTTCTTTGCTTTTTTGCAAGTTATAGGGCAATAAATACAAGTAGCACTTTGCTACTTTCAAACCACTTTTTTTTTCAAAATTAGCGCTAGTTACATTGGAACACTGATATCTTTCAGGAATCCCTGAATATCCCTTGACATGTATATATTTTTTTTAGAAGACATCCCAAAATATTGATCTAGGCCCATTTTGGTATATTTCATGCCACCATTTCACCGCCAAATGCGATCAAATAAAAAAAATGTTAACTTTTTCACAAATTTTTTCACAAACTTTAGGTTTCCCACTGAAATTATTTACAAACAACTTGTGCAATTATGGCATAAATGGTTGTAAATGCTTCTCTGGGATCCCCTTTGTTCAGAAATAGCAGACATATATGACTTTTTGGTAATTAGAAGGCCGCTAAATGCTGCTGCGCATCACACGTGTATTATGCCCAGCAGTGCAGGGGTTAATTAGGTAGCTTGTAGGGAGCTTGCAGGGTTAATTTTAGCTTTAGTGTAGAGATCAGCCTCCCACCTGACACATCACACCCCCTGATCCCTCTCAAACAGCTCTCTTCCCTCCCCCACCCCACAATTGTCCCCGCCATCTTAAGTACTGGCAAAACTTTTTTTTTTTTATAGCCTATTTACATATTCTGCTGTGTAGGGTCCCCCCTTAGCCCCCAACCTCCCTGATCCCCCCCCCCCCAAACAGCTATCTAACCCTCCTTATTTGGTGCCATATTTGGTACTGTACCCAGGTTATAAAAAAAAAATATATATATATATATATATATATTTATTTTTTCTGTAGTGTAGCTTCCCCCCCCAAAATACCATCCTCCCAGATCCCTTAGCTATTTATTAACCCATTCCCTCCCCCCTTTCTCCCACTTAGAAGTATTATTTTTTTTCTGTAGTGCAGCGGTTCCCATCCACTCCCTCCCCATGCACACATCCGCCCGCCACCCCCGTGCACACGCGCATGCCTGTGTGTGCCCCAGGCGACCATGCCCCCGATCCCGCCCCCATCTTAATCATAAAAGCCATAGATGGCCGCCCATCCGCCTCCCACTTTGGCTACCACCCACCAACGATTTTTGGCCATCGATGTCTGGTGCAGAGAGGGCCACAGAGTGGCTCTCTCTGCACCGGATGGGTAAGAAGGGTTATTGCAGGATGCCTCGATATCGAGGCATCACTGCAATAACCGGAAAGTGGCTGGAAGCGATCAAGATCGTTTCCAGCCGCTTTAAATCCCAACATCGTACAGGGTACATCGCTGGTCTTTAAAGACCAGTTTGTGCAAGATGTACCCTGTACGACATGAGTCAAATAAGAAAGTTTGGAGGAAGTTGCACCAAGTAGCAGCAGAAAGTACATGGAAGTTAAATGTGTGACAGCCAATGCAAGAAGCATGATGGGTAAAATGGCAAAGCTGGAGCTCCTAGTTACAGAAGAGGACTATGATATAACTGAAACCTGGTGGGGTTATTCCCATGACTGGGCAGTTAACCTAGAGGGTTATACTTTATTAAGGAGGGACAGGAGTCACAAAAGGGATGAAGGAATTTGCAGGTATATTAAGCCTTAACATAAACCTGCAATAGTGGAAGATATTTATCATGATTCAGGTGATAATGTAGAGACCCTGTCGGTTGAAATAAAGAGTAGGAAAAGAATCCTAAGAAAACATTACTAGGAACATGCTACAAGCCCCCCAACATTAGTGACATGGAGGAAACTCAACAATTACTAATGTAAATAGGAAAGGCTGCTAATAATACCAGTGCTGTAACTATGGGAGATTTTAACTACCCCAACATAACTGGGCCAATGAAACTAGTTATACAGCTAAGGGAGATAGATTTAAGTACACAAATGGCAAAAAATCTAAGAAGGAAATGTATGGAAATTAAGATGTTTGAAAGGTAGCATGATTAACAGTGACATGGAGAAGTCTAAGGTTCTAAACCAGTTATTTTCTTTAGTATACACAAGATAGGAACCAATGGGAGATACTTTGAAACAAACTAGAACATACAAGCCTATAACATTAACTGGGTTATCTCTTTAGGATATCAGTAAAAATTGATAATATTAAGGTAAATAAAACTCCAGGGCCAGATGGAATACACCCAAAGGTTTTATAGGAATTTAGCACTGTTATAGCCAAACCTGTACTCTTAATTTTTCAAGACTCATTATACTCAGGCATAGTACCCCAGGACTGGCATAAAGCTGATGTGGTGCCACGTTTTTAAAAGGGAAGCAGGGCTGATCAAGAAAGCTATAGACCAGTTAGTCTGACATCAATATTGGGGAAGATACTTGCAGGGATTATAAAGGATTACATTGATTAGTATATTCGTATAAAGAAGATAGGGAGGGATATTTATCAAGCCGTCAACCGCAAATACGCTGGAATTCCGCAGCGTAATTGTAGCAAGCTTGATTTCACCTATTTATCAAAGCTTACAGACCGGCAAAAGTTGAAATTTGTGACGTAACATACGATCCGTCGGTCTCAATCCGACACAGATGCTCACGTCATTACAGATGTTCCAAAAACAAATTCGGCACTATCTGACAACTGGTACGCTCGCCACTATTCCAGCCCAGCGTACCTGGTTTTCAATCCGCCACCCTGGAGGCCGCGGATGCCATAGGAATCAATGGGAGTCTGAAAGCAGCGAAAGCTTATGTTCGATGCTGCCAGATATCCCATTGATTTCTATTCTAGAAAACCAGTAAAGTTTACACCTAACACCCTATCATAACCCCCGAGTCTAAACGCAACAACTAATTTGCCGCCCCCGACATCGCTGCCACCTAAATAAAAAGTATTAACCCCTATTCCACTGCTCCCGGACCATGCTGCAACTAAATATAGTTATTAACCCCTATCCCACCGCTCCCGGACCCCGCCACAACTAAATAAATATATTAACCCCTATCCTGCCGCCCCCGGAGCACACCGCAACTAACTAAAAGTATTAACCCCTATCCTTCCACTCCCGGACCCCCGCTGCAACTATAATAAAATTATTAATCCCTAAACCTCTGGCCTTCAACATCAGTACCACTAACTAAACCGATTAACCCCTAAACCGCCATCCCCCACATCGCCATAAACTATATTAAGCTATTAACCCCTAAAGCCGCTAACTTTACATTATTATTACCTCATCCCTATCTTATAATAAATTAAAACTTACCTTTAGAATTAAAATAAACTATATTAAACTATTAATTAACCTACCCTAACTATTAAACTAAAACTACATTAAACTAACAATTACATTAACTATATTACATATTTAAAAACCTAACCCTACTCAAGTTATTTAAATCTACTATAAAAAATTACTAAGTTACAAAAAAATAACAACTAAGTTACAAAAAATAAAAAACACTAAGTTACAAAAAATAAAAAGCCACAGTATCAAAAATAAAAAAGAATTACACCTAATCTAATAGCCCTATCAAAATAAAAAAGCCCCACCAAAATAAAAAAAAACCTAGCCTACAATAAACTACCAATGGCCCTCTGAGAGACGCTCTGTCTCTCCCATTTTTTATCAGCTTACCTATGTTGTAAAAAATATTGATAAAACTTACTCCTTATACCTATCTGTCCAGCAGCATATTTAAAACAGTAATAATAACTGTAATTAGCCCTCGGATTGTAAGGGTTTAGCTTATATTTACTCCAATGCTGCTGGCATTGATATCTCCATTTACTTAAAGATAAATAAGGAAGGTTATTGATACGACTGGGTTCAAGTGTTTTTAACTTTAGCTTATGCTATTGTATGTGTGGGAATTTTTTTTATTTTATTCAAACAATTTTGTTAATAAACTTTATAGTATGAATGAATTTAATTTATAATTTAATTATTTGCTTTGATTGTTTCTTGGGCTAAGTTATAATTTGATACACAGATTAGAGCTACCTATATACAAGTGTATATCCTATTACAATTACTTTGTTACTTTTTGGCAGGAAGTCCTAACCTCTATATATTATATATATTATTTACTTTACCTCATTGGTTATAATATATAGGTCTCCTGCTTATAGCACACTTTGCCCTCCCACACCCTCTATTGACTCTAAAGGTTTAGTAAGTGGTAGTGATGTGGGAGGCCATGGGTTTAGGGGTTAATACATTTATTTAGTGGTGGTGGGGTCCGGGAGCGGCGGGATAGGGGTTAATAGCTTTATTAAAGTTGCGGTGGACTCCGGGAGCGGTGGGATAGGGGTTAATACATTTATTTAGTTGCGGCGGGGTCAGGAAGCGGCAGAATAGGGGTTAAACATTTTAGTATAGTGGTGGTGTTTAGTGACAGGGTATAAATAAAGTTGGGAAAAAGCCGAATAGCAGCGAGATCGATGACTGTTAGTTAACAACAGTCCGCTGCTTATCGCCCGTACTTGGTGCACAGCTTTTTGACAGCTTTTTTAAAAATATGGAGATCGTATTCAGGTCCTCGACTGCGATGTTAGGCGATGTTAGGCGAGCGTATTGGTGCCATTGAATGCAGCATAGTTGACGGATTGATAATTCGGCATCTATGAGTTCAAATCAGCATGGGATATGAGAAGTAGATCATGTCAAACTAATCTAATTAGATTATATAAGGAAGTAAGTAAAAGTATAGATAAAGGGGAATCAGTTGATGTGATATACTTAGATTTTGCAAAGGCATTTGATACAGTGCCAAAAGACATGAGAGATTAATGCACACAATTAAGGGATTGGGAATATCTGAAAATGTTAGCTCATGGATAAATAACTGGATAAAAGACAGGGAGCAACAAGAGTAGTAGTAAATTGATCATACTCCAATTGGACAAAGTTAATTAGTAGAGTCCCCCAGGTATCAGTACTGGGCCCTGATCTTGTTAATATTTTTATTAATGACTTGGAGCAATGATTAAATAGCAACATCCCTATTTTTTCAGATGATATACAGTTGTGTAAGGTCATTAGGTCAGTGCAGGGTGAAATTGCTTTACAAAGGGATCTACAAAAATTAGAAGAATGGGCAGTTAAATGGAAAATTATATGTAATACATAAAAAAAAAGGTTCTACATTTTGGAAGTAAAAATAAGAAGGCAGCCTATTATTTAAATGGGACTAGACTTGGGAAAACAGAGGAGGAAAGGGATTTTGTAGAATTTATAGATAACAAGCTAAAGATGGGTGCACAATGCAAGGAAGCAGCTTCTAAAGCTAATAAGAAACTAGCATGTATTAAAAGAGGCATTGATGCAAGGGAGGAAAGCACTATTCTGTCACTATATAGATCCTTGGTAAGACCTCATTTTGAGTATGGAGTGCAGTTCTGGGGACCAATCTCAAAAAAAGACATTGCAGACTAAGAAAAAGTTCAGAGAAGGGCCACAAAACTAATAAGGAGAATGAAAAATTTAAGCTATGAGGAGAGGTTAGCCAAATTGGGTATGTTTTCTCTAGAGAAAAAAAGGCATTAGAGAGGTGACATAATTACTTTATATACATATATTCAAGGCCCATATACAGAGATGGTGGAAGCTCTGGTTATTCCAAGACAAGTGACAAGAGGTCACAATTTAAGGCTGGAGGAAAGGAGATTTAATCTCCAGCAACATAAGCATTTTTTCACTGTAAGAGCAATCAAATTGTGGAAATCATTACCTAAGGAGGTAGTAAATGCCAATATTTTAGATACATTTAAAAATGGTTTAGATACATTTCTGGCTAGAAGCAAAATTCAGGGATATGATTGCTTGTGTTAAATGCATCACCTTTTTAATGGGATTAATTTAAGTTTAACTGGAGCTTTAATTGTAAGTATATTAAGATTTGTATACTGTATGTTGATCTCAATGGACTTTTGGCTATTTTGGACCTCATCTACTATGTTACTATGTAATAATGTTAATTGTAATTTCAAGTGTGCAACGGTATAGGAGTGACTGGTCTCTGACTTGGGATCCAGACCTGTCCTGCTGTGTGGTCCATCCCTTCTAATCCATTACCAGTGACCACCAATGCCCTCCAGGCAGGTATTGATCCCAACACCATCTTTACAAATAATCTTTTGACTCTCTCAGGTCAACTTTTGATGGCCTGTAATTTTCATCATAGGTATACCTCAACTATGAGAGACAAAATGTGGAAACAAATCCACACAATCACATTGTCTGATTTGGAAAGAATTTATTTGCATATTATGGTGGAAAATAAGTATTTGGTCAATATCAAAAGTTCATCTCAATACTTTGTTATATATCCTTTGTTGGCAATGACAGAGGTCAAACGTTTTTTGTAAGTCTTCATAAGGTTGTCACACACTGTTGCTGCTGGTATGTTGGCCCATTCCTGCATGCAGATCTCCTCTAGAGCAGTGATGTTTTGGGGCTGTTGCTGGGCAACACAGACTTTCAACTCCCTCCAAAGGTTTTCTATGGGGTTGAGATCTGGAGACTGGCTAGGCCACTCCAGGACCTTGAAATGCTTCTTACGAAGCCACTCCTTTGTTGCCCGGGCGGTGTGTTTGGGATCATTGTCATGCTGAAAGACCCAGCCACGTTTCATCTTCAATGCCCTTGTTGATGGAAGGAGGTTTGCACTCAAAATCTCACGATAGATGGCCCCATTCATTCTTTCATGTACACGGATCAGTTGTACTGCTCTCTTTGCAGAGAAACAGCCACAAAGCATGATGTTGCCACCCCCATGCTTTACAGTAGGTATGGTGTTCTTTGGTTGCAGCTCAGCATTCTCTCTCCTCCAAACACGACGAGTTGTGTTTCTACCAAACAGTTCTACTTTGGTTTCATCTGACCATATGACATTCTCCCAATCCACTTCTGGATCATCCAAATGCTCTCTAGCATACTTCAGACGTCCCCGGACATGTACTGGGTTAAGCAGGGGGACACGTCTGGCACTGCAGGATCTGAGTCCCTGGTGGCGTAGTGTGTTACTGATGGTAGCCTTTGTTACGTTGGTCCCAGCTCTCTTCAGGTCATTCACTAGGTCCCCCCTTGGAGTGATTGTGGGTCTGTCACAATGTGTTTAACTTCTCCTTTGAAATTAAATAATAGTGATTATAAAGAGTTAACGAAGGAATGACTGCAAACAACCAATCAGAACCTAATAAGATCTTTTTAAACTTGAGGATGGAGGCAGGTTTTATCCTTGAAACAGCTGCTAATAAAAAGTGAAGCATAAGTTGGATCTACTGCTTGTGACCGGGAAGAGCATTCATGTGACTCACATACCCACAGTGTTTAGGAGTTTTTATGCTAATATACTCACTACATTAACGCTCAAAGGGACAATCTATCTGAAATTTGTCATTGTTAAAAGGATAGATAATCCCGTTATTACCTATTCCCCAGTTTTGCATAACCAACATTGTTATATTTAAGTGATGGTAAATCCTAGCGTTTTTTAAATGCTAGGATTTACCAGTGCTATAATTAAAGGGGTCTTTAGTCATGAAGTATAAAAAACATAATGCTGAAATTTCCAATATGCTTTTCTCTCAATAAGGTGGTATTTTTACGTCTTAGCCTCTAGCGTTCTAGCCATCCAGCATAATGTTAATCACTTTAAAACTGTTTACCTCTATGATTACCAGTATCTAAACCCTTGTAAACTGCAACAAGACTACAATCAGATTTTTATCAATACACAAAAAGAAGCTTAATATTAAAAAAAATGAACTTTTTTTTTTTTTTTAAACAATGAATTCTTTTACATTGCTGATGGTACATACTTAAAGGGACACAAAGTTGTAGCAAGAAAAATATCTAGAAGTTGTTTTGCACTATTGCTTGACTATACGTATGTGTCTAACTCTTATAAAGAGGTTAAATAATTTTACTCTGTGGGTTAAATAGGGAGAAGGGGATTAAGCACAGCGCTCTGTGCACACAATACTTGCAGGTTGGGATTAATAAATTGCTCGGTTCAAGGGCACAGAGGAACACTATTAGGACATCTCTTTTTTTGAATCTGTAATACTCTGTAACATGAATTGAAGTACCTAAATATGTCTTACATATGTTGATTTTTGTATGCTTTGATACCTCAATAAAAAATATTTATATTAAAAAAGAAATTGCTCTGTTGGAATGTAAATTCAATTTATATGATATAAAGTTGTGCTTGGGGTAGCATGAAATCAAAATGCGACACTGAGCTAAATGGAAAGTTATTATAAGAATTTATTGAAAGATGAACTAAAATAGTCTCTGTACATTGCAAAGACAAAATCTGGAAAATCCCAGCACCTCTGTCTGCTGGGTATAGAGTAAGAATTTATTGCACCGCTCTCAGATAAATCATTCTCATTAAACAAGTTTCTCCTTTCCTGAAGATCTGGAAGAGAAGCAGGTTTCCGAAAACAAAAGCCAGCGTATCCATAATGAGTTTATCCAAAAAGCTGACGGAAGTTGGGTAAACACTAGGACTTCTGCAATTGCCGGGTCATATAGAGATATAACAGAGCACTTGGGCTGACAGCACAGCCTGGTCACACAGCTTGGGTGTGAGAGAATATACCTGCAGATGATTTAAAAATATTTTACTATGTTATGAATTAACTATAGTTTTTCCCAACATAATTTAAAATGAATTTATATTATAAGAGTGCAAATTCATA
This sequence comes from Bombina bombina, assembly GCF_027579735.1. Taxonomy (NCBI): domain Eukaryota; kingdom Metazoa; phylum Chordata; class Amphibia; order Anura; family Bombinatoridae; genus Bombina; species Bombina bombina. Next base: position 1,108,752,656 of record NC_069503.1, read on the forward strand.
TTATTTATAAATATTATAAATATTTACCATACACACACACAACACAAATATATATAAAATAACACACAAACACACTACTAAATGTGTGTATATATATATATATATATAGATAGATAGATAGATAGATAGATAGATATTCACTTAAGGCCAGATTACAAGTGGAGCATTATTTAATGCTTCGGCTCAAGCGTTAACTGCACTAGAAGTAATCTTTTACGCGTGTCAGGTTGCGCTCGTATTATGAGTTGAAAGTAAACTGTTTTTGCTCTCGTGCTAACCCGACGAGCGCAAAAAGCTAAACCTAGATTACCACGTGCGCGATAACCTATTTTCCCATAGAAGTCCACGGAGCAAAAAAAAACACAACTTGTGCGTAAATACAATCGCATATCCTCAAGTGTGTTAACCCGGCATGAAAATATAAATATTTCACATTCCAATGTTCTTCATATACAAAAAATTCTATTTATTTAGAAATATATATTTCTCCCTCTCTCTCTACATATATATATATATATATATATATATATATATATATATATATATATATATATATAAATATATATATATATATATATATATATATATACATATAAACATTTTTTAGAAATTCGAGAAAGAAACAAATCAATTTCAGAATTCCCAGGAAACATTCGGCAAAGACTGCAAAAAAGAAGATACGATTAAACAGAAGAGGATGCAGAGGGGGGTTATGACAACAGAAGAAAAAAGCCAAACTGACATTAAAAAACTCAGAACAAGATGAGGAAGGAACCACTAAACAGAAAACTGTACTCTTCAATCTTTCCAAAAGAACACAAAATGGAAAGAAAGTCTTAAAAACGGGACTATCCTTCACTCCAAACAGAGGTCCAAACCCTTTCACTCTGTTTATTGATACAAATAAATTTATTAGAAAAACCACACTAATAAAAGATTCTAATAAAAAGAAAATAAGCTTAAAGTCCAATACAAGTGAAATACAATTAACTCAAGGTGACAGGGAAGCTCTGATGGATCTAGAGGATTTGGGCAAAACATCTGAACAACTAATAGAACTAGATACTGCACACATTAATTTCAAACCAAAATCTGTGTTCTACCAAATTCACTCGAAAGGGAAATTTATCAATATGTTTGAGGATCTTGTTCTAAAGGATTTGGACACCCTATGCGAATCCTACAGTGTAAGGAAGAACAACCTCAGCATTAAAGAGAAACAGGCACTATAAAATCTCAGCAAAGACTCCTCTATAGTTTTCAGAGAGGTGGACAAAGGAGGGGCCATAATAATCCAAGACAAGGACACCTACGTAAATGAAGCAATGCGCCTACTCTCAGATGAAACAACATACAACAGAATCCCACAGAAATCTTTCTTAGTGAATAAAAATTCCTCAAAATTGAAAATCCGAAAATGTCTACCTTTTACCACTTACCTAAGATCCCCAAGGACAAGAACAATCCACCAGGTAGACCCATCATATCGGGTATAGGCAATCTAACAAATAACCTATCACAATATGTTGATCATTTCCTTCAACCCATGGTTCCAAAACTAAGATCTTATATAAGGGACACCCCACACTTACTCACCAAACTAGAAGAAATTAAATGGGAAACAGACTATTCCTTTGCAACACTAGATGTGTCTGCTCTCTACACCTCTATCCCACATAAAAAGGGGATTGAAAAAATCAAATACTCTTTGACCTATCAACTAAACTAAATCATATCTATTTTCTAACGCCTAGATTTAGAGTTCTGCGGCCAAAGGGGTGCGTTAGCTACGCGTGCTTTTTTTCCCACGCACCTTTTAAATACTGCTGGTATTTAGAGTTCACAGAATGGCTGGGTTTTCAGTGCGTTAGGCTCCAAAAAGGGAGCGTAGAGCATAATTTAACGCCACTGCAAATCTAGATACCAGCGGTGCTTACGGAAGCGGCCAGCTTCAAAAACGTGCTCGTGCACGATTTCCCCATAGAAAACAATGGGGCCATTTGAGCTGAAAAAAAACCTAACACCTGCAAAAAAGCCGCGTTCAGCTCCTAACGCAGCCCCATTGTTTTATATGGGGAAACACTTCCTACGTCTGCACCTAACACTCTAACATGTACCCCGAGTCTAAACACCCCTAACCTTACACTTATTAACCCCTAATCTGCCGCCCCCGCTATCGCTGACACCTGCATATTTTTTTAACCCCTAATCTGCCGCTCCGTAAACCGCCGCTACTTACATTATCCCTATGTACCCCTAATCTGCTGCCCCTAACACCGCCGACCCCTATATTATATTAATTAACCCCTAATCTGCCCCCCACAACGTCGCCTCCACCTGCCTACACTTATTAACCCCTAATCTGTTGACCGGACCGCGCCGCTATTATAATAAAGTTATTAACCCCTAATCCACCTCACTCCCGCCTCAATAACCTTATAAGAAATAGTATTAACCCCTAATCTGCCCTCCCTAACATCGCCGACACCTAACTTCAAACATTAACCCCTAATCTGCCGACTGGAGCTCACCGCTATTCTAATAAATGTATTAACCCCTAAAGCTAATTCTAACCCTAACCCTAACACCCCCCTAAGTTAAATATAATTTTTATCTAACAAAATAAATTAACTCTTATTAAATAACTTATTCCTATTTAAAGCTAAATACTTATCTGTAAAATAAATCCTAATATAGCTACAATATAAATTATAATTACAGTATATTATAGCTATTTTAGGATTAATATTTATTTTACAGGCAACTTTGTAATTATATTAACCAGATACAATAGCTATTAAATAGTTAAGAACTATTTAATAGTTACCTAGTTAAAATAATTACAAAATTACCTGTAAAATAAATCCTAACCTAAGTTACAATTAAACCTAACACTACACTATCAATAAATTAATTAAATACAATACCTACAATTATCTACAATTAAACCTAACACTACACTATCAATAAATTAATTAAATACAATATCTACAATTATCTACAATTAAACCTAACACTACACTATCAATAAATTATTTAAATAAAATATCTACAAATAAATACAATGAAATAAACTAACTAAAGTACGAAAAATAAAAAAGAACTAAGTTACAAAAAATAAAAAAATATTTACAAACATTAGAAAAATATTACAACAATTTTAAACTAATTACACCTACTCTAAGCCCCCTAATAAAATAACAAAGCCCCCCAAAATAAAAAATGCCCTACCCTATTCTAAATTAAAAAAGTTCAAAGCTCTTTTACCTTACCAGCCCTGAACAGGGCCCTTTGCGGGGCATGCCCCAAAGAATTCAGCTCTTTTGCCTGTAAAAAAAACACATACAATACCCCCCCCACATTACAACCCACCACCCACATACCCCTAATCTAACCCAAACCCCCCTTAAATAAACCTAAAACTAAGCCCCTGAAGATCTCCCTACCTTGTCTTCACCTCACCGGGTCCCGATCTGTCCAGAAGAGCCTCCGATGTCTTGATCCAAGCCCAAGCGGGGGGCTGAAGAGTGACGTCCATCCTCGGGCTGAAGTCTGGATCCAAGCGGCGGCTGAAGAAATCCATCATCGGCTGAAGTCGGAAGTCCATCATCGGGATGAAGTCTTCTATCAAGCCGCATCTTCAATCTTCTTTCTTCTGGAGCGGAGCGGAGCCATCTTCTTTCCAACCGACGCGGATCCAACCTCTTCAACCGACGCCTACTCGCCGAATGACGGTTCCTTTAAATGACGTCATCCAAGATGGCGTCCCTCGAATTCTGATTGTCTGATAGGATTCTATCAGCCAATCGGAAATAAGGTAGGAATATTCTGATTGGCTGATGGAATCAGCCAATCAGAATCAAGTTCAATTCGATTGGCTGATCCAATCAGCCAATCAGATTGAGCTCGCATTCTATTGGCTGATCGGAACAGCCAATAGAATGCGAGCTCAATCTGATTGGCCTCGGTTTAGGGGTACATAGGTAGTTTATGGGTGTTAGTGTACTTTAGAGCACAGTAGTTAAGAGCTTTATAAACCGGCGTTAGCCCAGAAAGCTCTTAACTACTGACTTTTTTCTGCGGCTGGAGTTTTGTCGTTAGAATTCTAACGCTCACTTCAGCCACGACTCTAAATACCGGCATTAGAAAGATCCCATTGAAAAGATAGGATACGCAATTGACGTAAGGGGATCTGCGGTATGGAAAAGTCGCGGCTGCAAAGTGAGCGTTAGACCCTTTCCTGACTGACTCCAAATACCGGCGGTAGCCTAAAACCAGCGTTAGGAGCCTCTAACGCTGTTTTTCACGGCTACCGCCCAACTCTAAATCTAGGCCTAAGTGATTCTATTGAATTTATTCTATCAAGGAACTATTTCACCTTTGAAGGGAAAATATTTATACAACAAATGGGCGCAGCCATGGGCAATAAATTTGTCCCAAATTTTGACAACTTATACATGGGGATGTTTTAGGATTTGAAGATTTGGCAAGAAAACAGTTTTGCTGCAAATATTATACAGCGGTACAGATTGATCAACCATATTTTAATTATATGGAAAGGAGAACAATCAATTTTTAACAATTTTGTAAACATGATTAATTCCAATAACTTCAATTTAAAATTCACAAAAGAATGGAACAAACAACAAATACATTTTATAGATATCACCATATTTATCAAAGATGAAAGGATCAGTACATAATTATACACAAAAGAAACTGACACTAATGGATACCTACACGCTAGTAGCGGACACCATCCGAACTGGATAAAAAATATACCCTATGGACAATTCCAGAGGATAAAAAGAAACTGTAAAGAAAACAAAGATTTCGAAACATCTTCCCTAATCCTGAAAGAAAAGTTCAGGGAGAAAGGTTTCCAGGAAAAAGACAATGTAGAGGCTTACAACAAAGTGAAAACAATGGGCAGAAGTTCTCTTCTTCAAACAAAGAAAAACAGCAAAAAACAAAATTCACAAACCCAGAACACTCACAGATTTATTACAACTTATAACTGTGCATCAAAACAAATTGAAATAGTTTTGAATAAAGATTGGTATCTCCTTAAAAAAGATCCCATCCTGGGAACAAATTTGCCACAAAAACCATTGGTAACCTACAAAAACCCCCTAAATTTTTAAAAACATATTGGCCCCTACAAAACTAAAAAAACTAAAATCATAAACAGAGCGAGACAACCCAACAACTAGTAAACAATAGCACTAAACAGATCCCCATCCAAACATATATGAACTGCAAATCTGAATATAATTGAATGCACTTGTAAGAAATGATATATAGGCAGAACAAAAAGAATCATGAAAAATAGACTTTTAGAACATGTTAAAAATATAGAAGGAGAGACCTTAGAGTATAGCCTCAGTACACATTTTGAGGAATTTCATAAAAAGAACCCAAATTAATTTACTATAAAAGCAATTGAACAGATTCCAACAACATGGGGAACGGAGTGATTACTACAACTACGAAAAAGAGAAACATATTGGATCCACTAATTAAACACTAGGGAACCAGACATAAATCTGGCAGCTTTCTTGTGAAACAACTCAACATAGGAAAGATATATAGATATAATTTTTGTAGGGTTGCACCAATACCATTTTATTAAAACCGAGTACCGCTACGATACTTTTTTACAGTTTACCAAGCACAATACAGACTAATGATTTAAGATCGCTTCTTTATAATTATGAACTGTATCTCAAAAGACATTTTGAAATAATAAAACAGTTTTATGTGCTTGTTGTCACAAAGTTCACAGAACATGTTTATAAATAAAAATATTGCAATAACATATATTAATAATATCAACGATAAATAACAGCTGCAGCAGCTGGGGCTGGAAAGCTACAATTTAAAGGGGGGGGGGGGTTACTGGATGCAATTGGGTTGTAGGGTGACTATATAACTCATCAATCTGACATTTGTACTTAATACAAAGTAATATAATTAAATTCTGAAAATAATATTGGGGAAGGAGTATCCCAGTAATCCCCTTTGAGAAAATGGGACATTTGCATTCTACTGACTCAACAGAAAATAGGGCTGGCCTTAATATTTTTCCAGGGCTGCTTTTAATCCCCAGTCCAGTCCTGGCTAAGGATGTTCCTCAGAGAACAGTATGTTTTGAGCATAATTTTGCAAGATGACAACTAGCAGTATAACAGGCAATCTAGAATTAGAATTTTTTTTCAAAAGTTAGTGGCAAGTTCTTATTAAGGAACAGAAGCATCTCTGCATGTTCAGTTATAAGTCTGTTTCTGCTATCAGTAAGGACGTTTGACGTTAAGCTGAACAGTCTTTCACTTTTCACACTACTGCATGGGTCAGAAAGATAGCCCAGTACTTCAGGGTTTTGTCTGAATGAGGTAAAGTGATCTCTCCCAGGTAGGCTTTCAGCTGTTAAGTAGCAGCTTTGGGAGTACTGCTCTGACGTACAATAATACAAATAACAGCAATTTGTATTCGCAGAACAGAAGTGAATTTTTTTTACTTAAGTTTCCACTCTAGCTTAAAATTAAATGGGAACATGCAGTTTGAAAAACGTCACAAGATAGCGTATGGGTAGGAATTGGAGGTATCAGTTTAAGTATCGGTGCATTTGCACAAGTACAAGTACTAGTATCGATATCGGTGCAACCTTAATTTTTTCTCTTTCTAAATAAACTATTTAATGTATTTATAATAAAGGGACACCTCTCCTTTATTAGGTATGCAGTAATAATACATTCTCTACTATGAGCATATATATATATATATATATATGTAGATCAGTATATTTATATATATTTTACATCTCTTTTTGTGTGCTTTTATATAAATCGACACAATTCTTGTTTTTATACATTTGTATAGTGTTTATCATTTTTATACAAGAAATACCCATTTTTATCCAATATCTAATTGTTACACTGACACTAACAATCAATTAATCCGCATTCCAACATACATTTTTTAAACCATTTATTAAATTTTCGTTTTTGCTAGATAATAACCTATTGCAAAATTTGACCATAGTATTTAAATTAAAGGGACAGCCTAGTCAAAACTAAACTTTCATGATTCAGATAGGGTATGTGATTTTAAACAACTTTCCAAATCACTTTTATCATTAAATTTGCTTTGTTCCCTTGGTGGTATTTTTGAAAAGCTAAACCTAGTTAGGCTCAAACTGATTTCTAAACCGTTGAAAACCGCCTCTTAGCTGAGAGCATTTTGAAATTTTTTCACAGTTAGACAATACTAGTTCATATGTATCATATAGATAACACTGTGCTCACTCCCGTGGAGTTATTTAGGAGCCTGCACTGAGTGTCTAAACTGCATGTCTGTCAAAAGCACTGAGATAAGGGGGCAGTCTGCAGAGGCTTAGCTACAAGGTAATCACAGAGGTAATACTGAATAGTGAAATAAGCTGCACCAGCAGATTTGAAGCAAATAAAATCGTTTTATTAACAGTTCAAGAAAACTTCAAACTGAAGCATAAAACTCGAGTGTCAAAGAAGTGCCTTAGGAATACACACACTGAACTGATTGCTGACGCGTTTCAGCCCTTCTGGCCGTAATCGTAGCTGCAGTTCATAACCCCAATTAGCCTTTTAAACATTTGTGCATGATTGTGATTGGATAAAAACATTATCCTGGGCGTATTCCTATTACAAGCACTTAAACTTGATTTCCATAGCAACTTGTATACGTTCAAAACACTGCATTTAACTGCTTTGATCTCACGCTTGTAACAAAATAATAGCAACATGATTACAATTGTAGCCTTGGGAGACAAAGTGGCTATTTTTTAAACATCATTATTATAATTTCATAAAAAATGATAAATAAATGCCCATAAAGTACACAGTAACATATTGGATAAAATACAATGCTTTCCTAAATATGCATACTGATTCCCCATAATTCTACCACATGGTATCACATTAATATAGTATAGAATGTAAACATTGTACCGACTTATTATTCCAAAGAAGAATATCGAGAATGGGAAAAGAAAGAATTTGAACTCGGGAAAAGAGGGAGGTCTAAGGACACACAGACGAATTTAATATCAAGAGCTCTATTACTCCCAAAAATGTATTAAGTCAAATTCAGAGTTTAACCCTGTTGGAATCCTTGTCTTTAATCTATGTATCCAAAAGACCTCCCTCTTTGCTAGCAGGCTATCCCTATCCCCTCCTCTCTTCTTACACTTGACATGTTCAATAATGGTCCATTTCAAAGAGGACACACTTTTGTTATGTAAATTCTTAAAGTGTTGTACTAGAGGGGTTGTAATTTTGCCTGCTTTGATATTAGTAATATGTTCCCTTATCCTGTCACGAGCTTCCCTCGTAGTGAGACCAGTGTACTGTACCCCGCAAAGATCACATGTCAAAAGATAAATTACATATGGGAATCGACAGTTCAAGCATGAATTATGTTTAAAATTCTCTCCTGTTACTGTACTAGAAAATCCCTCATCAGATTGGAGATGTCTGCAAGCAATGCATGGTGCATAGCTGCATTTATACATTCCATTAAACCTAAGCCATGATGATTGACAAGTTTGTTTTGGCACTAACTGAGTAGGGGCAACAATGTTGCCTATTGTCAAACCTTTCTTAAAGGCATATCTGCAACCTTTCGACACTACATTAGTCAGATCCTTGTCTGCAGTCAACATACGATAATGTTTTCGTATGATATTGCAGACTTGATGGTATTGTGAACTGTACTTAGTGACAAAGGTTACACCTTCAAAGGTCTTCCCTTTGTTCTGTTCACTGTTTGTACTGAGAAATTCATTTCTGTTTCTGGACATTAGTGAGGTTCTGACTCTGGCAACTTCCCTTCTATTATAGCCTCTTTGGCAAAGGCGTTCCTCTAAATCTAGAGCCTGTTTCTCATATTCTATCTCTGTTGAACAGTTTCGTTTTAATCGAACAAATTGTCCCTTCATCACCGAAAAGAAAACCCGTTTTGGGTGACTGCTCTTGGCGTGAAGGAGTGAATTACCAGAGATGGGATTTCTATAAACCCTCGTCTGTACTCTGTCTTGTATCCCCATTAATGTCACATCCAAAAAATTAATTTCTGTATTACCAAATTCATGTGTGAATTTGATACCTGCTGTGTTGTTATTTAAATCAACCAGAAATTCTAAAGTTTCTGTTTCTCCTCCCTCCCATATGATCAGAAGATCATCAATGAACCTTCGATAATATTTAATCTTTGCCTTCCAGAGTCCATCACATCCATAGATGTGGGACAGCTCTAGCCAACCCATGAATAGGTTGGCATATGAATGTGCAAGCTTCGCCCCCATAGCTGTCCCACATCTCTGGAGGTAATGGACCCCCTCAAAGGCAAAGAAATTATGGGTTAGCAAGAATTCAGTGACTCTAAGGACATAGCTGCAAAATTGTGAATCGTAATTTGTTGCTCTCTTTAGAAAAAAGTAAATTGCTTCTAAGCCTTTGTTATGCGGTATACTGGAATATAGCGAGGTGACATCAATTGTCAACCAGCTATAATTCTCTTGCCACTCAAAGGCCTCCATTTCAATTAGAAGTTGTTTCGTGTCTCTTAAATAACTTGATAGATTTTGAACAAGCGGTTGTAGGATAGCATCCAGCCACTGTGACATTGGCTCCAAAATTGAGCCAATGCCACTAATGATCGGACGACCCCTAACATCAGTGAGGGATTTGTGGACGTTCGGCAGAAAATTAAATATTGGCATCACTGGAGAGTCCACTGTAAGAAAATTACTGGTATTCTCATCCAGAAAACCTGCTTCTTTCCCATCATCAATTAGATGGGAAATTTCATGCTTGAATCTGGAAGTGGGGTCACTGGTCAAACTAATATATTGGGAGGGATCTGACAGCTGTCGTGTTGCTTCCTTAATGAAGAAAGCCCTGTCCATGACAACCACAGACCCTCCCTTGTCGGATGCTCTTATGACAAGGTTCAAATTCTCTTTTAATCCTCTAAGGGCTAATGCTTCCTGTTTGCTAAGGTTCTGGTGTTTATCTAAGTTGGCTGTATAAGCCAACTTAGTGAGATCTCTCTCCACCCTTTGTTGGAACTGTTCCAGAACATCCCCTCTGGTATGAATGGGATAAAACTTTGAAGCACTGGAGAGAGAGGGACCCCTTGATGTAGTGTCTTCCATAAATACATCCAGTGAGTGAACATTCTCACTGTCCAATCTCTCCAGTGCTTCCAAGTCACAAGCTTCCTGGAAAGTCAAAGGTTCCATCCCACCTTGTGTAGCCCTAATCTGAGGATCCTGTTCTACAACTCTTTCCCCTCCACTGCTCTGAGCAAAATATTTCTTTATGGTTAGATTTCTGATTAGCCTATTAACGTCCACAAGAGTTTGGAATAAATTAAAGCTGTCTGCTGGAACAAAACTAAGGCCATAATTCAAGACCTTAGTTTCCAATTCACTAAGCGGATATGTAGACAGGTTAATCACAGAATTTATACATATTTGGTTCCTGAGCTGCCCCTCCTGGGGGGTTGTGGGGTAGTTTCTTTCAAAATACCCCTTCCTTTTGTACCTTTCCCGCCCCCCTCCGGATTCGCCTGGTACTCTGGGAAAAACCTGCGCTATTTCGATGTTATCAGGTGCCCTTGTTGTTGGTATTAACTTATCAGTGTGGTCTAATTGGTATTTAGAAGGCTCAATATGTGGATAAGCCATATCTCCTATACTGGGAGCTGTTGGCCCCCTATTGGAAGATTCTTCATCTTCCCCTGAGGTGGAACAATCCCCAGAGGACTCAGCCTCACTTTCATTGAAAGATACCTTCTTTGTTTTACCCTGATTTTTATTACCTTTTTTACCTGATCTTTTTCCTTTGGGGAATCGTTTCTGATCATTATCCCTCCTATAGCTAGTTCTCTGTTTTCTATTCCAGATATAGATTTTGTTGTTCTCATAATCTGTTAGATCCCTTAAGTATTTATCATGTTTAATTTCCATTATCAATTTTTTTGACTCAGCTAAGGAAACATTCAATATGGAGTCAAATTTACCAAAAGATACATCCTTACTTCGTGCATTCAGTTCTATCTGTAATATATCTATTTCTTTTGTAACAGAGATTAACATTTTTGTTTTGTACTCAATTAACATTCCCATGAGTTTAAGCGAGCAGTCTGACAATACTCCATTCCAAACCCTTATAAAATCCTCATCTTCCACTATAAAGGTCGGAAATTAATTGACCCTTAGGCCCCTAGGAATCATACCATTAGAAATATAGTTTTGTAATGTCCACACGTCCCATTTGAGTCTTATTTCCTTATCCAGGAGGGACTCCATCTGTTCAAATAATCTGCTTAGTGTGAAGGTAGAATACTCAGATGAGAACACATCCTCAATTTCTCTGGTACTTTGTGTGCGTTCATCAGCAGATTGCAGTGAATAAAACTTGACAGTGTTATTAACAATGTCACTCTCTATGTTTTCCATTCTTTATGAGCCGTTTGAAAATTGAGCCTAAAAACACCAGTTACATATCCTGGACAAAGTAAATAACAGTGCTCAACTACTTCAACAGGAAACCAACTGTGAAATAATCAAAGTCACTTAGCGTGTGAGCACCTGTTAGTGTCCAAGGAGTAGGGAAATCGAAGTACACACTCCTGTTCAATCCTCAATTAGAAAACAGGTAGAGAATTTCCCTACGCACTCACCCAGCTGTTCAGTCTTCCTCAATGTCACCCAAAATGATACTGGTACAGCTTACGGAGTCGGCCCGTCCACAGGGGGTATCACCGGTAGGTGCAACCTTTCAGTGCCTCCGGTCATGAACCGCTCCCCTCCTGGGTCCTCTCCTCTATCAGCTGTATTGGCGTGTGACGTCACCCGGAATCCGACCACCAGCTAGCCACTCCTCCAAGATGCCGCTCCTCTCCGCGACTCAGTGTGTGTGAATGCAAGTCAGGTGAAAGATTAGGCAATGCTGTATGGTCCGCTGTGCATGCTCGGTCCCAGAGACTGTATACTGAATAGTGAAATAAGCTGCACCAGCGGATTTGAAGCAAATAAAATCGTTTTATTAAAAGTTCAAGAAAACTTCAAACTGAAGCATAAAACTCGAGTGTCAAAGAAGTGCCTTAGGAATACACACACTGAACTGATTGCTGACGCGCTTCAGCCCTTCTGGCTGTAATCGTAGCTGCAGTTCATAACCCCAATTAGCCTTTTAAACATTTGTGCATGATTGTGATTGGATAAAAACATTATCCTGGGCGTATTCCTATTACAAGCACTTAAACTTGATTTCCATAGCAACCTGTATACGTTCAAAACACTGCATTTAACTGCTTTGATCTCACGCTTGTAACAAAATAATAGCAACATGATAACAATGGTAGCCTTAGGAGACAAAGTGGCTATTGTTTAAACATCATTATTATAATTTCATAAAAAACGATAAATAAATGCCCATAAAGTACACAGTAACATATTGGATAAAATACAATGCTTTCCTAAATATGCATACTGATTCCCCATAATTCTACCACATGGTATCACATTAATATAGTACAGAGGTAAAACATTTATTAATATAACTGTAATAAAATAAACAAAGAAATAAAGATACCTTATAACAGCACTCTTAGTCACATAATTGTTTTACTAGGATTGTTGCGCATAAACACAAAAAAACAATCATACTGTGCACAGTGTACATATACAAAATAAAAAGAACATAATGTGGAATATAGCAATATCCACTAAACACACACACCAAAGAAAAAGAGGTATCACAACTAACTACATAATCTGACACAATACTGCAAGTTTAAACGCTAAACATTTGCCATAATCTGACAACAAATACTTATCGTGCTGACCAAATAAACTTCAGCGTATGTCACAAAGTCTGTGGATCCTGTAGATAGAACACAAACCATACGTCAGAGGAAAAGATGTAAAATTGTAATCCAAATGGTGGCCGATGCCTATTCGTAAACAACTTCAGCTGCCAAACTTTCCAGCGTGATCGCTGATTCAAAAGAAAATGGTGGAGGTGATCCTGGAAGGAGCTCAACCTCAGCGCGGCCAACCACCAGGATATCGCAGTGCAAAATGACCGCGGAGGGATACCGTGTCAATGTCCCAACATGCCTCCTTCTACACACTCGTACCGCCGCTGATTCTTTTAGGCTCCGAATACCAGGCTCTCCTCCTGCACTGGTTGTGACAATGCGTGCCTCCTGAAACTCAGATACAAACTGAGATTGCCGATGTACGTTTCACCTGTGTTGGCTTCTTCCGGGCTTCGTATATTGCTTGATTATCCAAATGTACTTTTTAAAGGCAGTGCACCTGTGCACCTGCCTCCGGATTTACTGCCAATGAATATAGGTTCTCTTCAAATATTATACTTGTGTAATACAAAAAATTAAATAGCTACTTAATTAAACAAAATAGCTTATATTTACAATTGAACACATTACTTTGTTTCTTGTAACATTCGGTTATGTTTTTTGTATTACACAAGTATAATATTTGAAGAGAACCTATATTCATTGGCAGTAAATCCGGAGGCAGGTGCGCAGGTGCACTGCCTTTAAAAAGGGCATTTGGATAATCAAGCAATATACGAAGCCCGGAAGAAGCCAACACAGGTGAAACGTACGTCGGCAATATCAGTTTGTATCTGAGTTTCAGGAGGCATGCATCGTCACAAACAGTGCAGGAGGAGAGCCTGGTATTCGGAGCCTAAAAGAATCAGCGAGCTCCTTCCAGGATCACCTCCACCATTTTCTTTTGAATCAGCGATCACGCTGGAAAGTTTGGCAACTGAAGTTGTTTACGAATAGGCATCGGCCACCATTTGGATTACAATTTTACATCTTTTCCTCTGACGGATGGTTTGTGTTCTATCTACAGGATCCACAGACTTTGTGACATACGCTGAAGTTTATTTGGACAGCATGATAAGTATTTGTTGTCAGATTATGGCAAATGTTTAGCGTTTAAACTTGCAGTATTGTGTCAGATTATGTAGTTAGTTGCGATACCTCTTTTTCTTTGGTGTGTGTGTTTAGTGGATATTGCTATATTCCACATTATGTACTTTATATTTTGTCTATGTACACTGTGCACAGTATGATTGATTTTTGGGTTTATGCGCAACAATCCTAGTAAAACAATTATGTGACTAAGAGTGCTGTTATAAGGTATCTTTATTTCTTTGTTTATTTTATTACTTATTATATCTACCTTAGCACCGATATTACCATATATCTTACAGTCACTAATTCTTATTGACCTGAGCAAAGTGACTTCTTTAACTTCAATATTAATATAACTGTGTTGGTTATGCAAAACTGGGGAATGGGTAATAAAGGGATTATCAATCTTTTTAACCCTTTAACGACCAACGGCGTACAGGGTACGTCCTACAAAAAAATTTCCTTAACGACCAAGGACGTACCATGTACGTCGTTAGTCTTTCCAAGCGGTGGAACGTCGCTTTCATGTTATTGAAGTGATGTCTTGATATTGAGGCATTCTGCAATAACATTTTCTAGCAGTCCGATGCAGAGAGAGACACTCTGTGGCCCTCTCTGCATCGGCCATCGATGCCTTGATCATTGGTGGGTGGGAGCCGATGCAGGGAGGCGGGTGGGCGGCCATCGGGGGAAGAAGTGCATCGGAGGGGGGCAGGATAGCGTGCGGGGGCACGTGCACAGGAGCAGGAATGGGTGGGAATGCTATACTATGGCACAATGAAAAATGTTCATAAGGTGGGAGAGAGGACTGGGGAGGGTGGGGATTTTCAGATAAGGGATCTGGGAGGGGGTTGGGGGTTGAATATTGAGGGGGGGCAGCTACACTACAGAAATATTGAATAAGTGTAGAATAAAAATAAAAAAAATAATACCATATTTTATGGCAAACTGGGTACTGGTAGAAAGCTGCCAGTACCCAAGATGGCACACAATAAGGTAGAGGGGGAGGGTTAGAGAGTTTTTTTGGGGTGTCAGGGAGGTTGGGGGCTAAGGGGGGGGATTCTACACAGCAGAATTATGTTTTAAAAAAAACGAAAACAAAAAAAAACCTTTTATTTTAGTACTGGCAGACTTTCTGCCAGTACTTATGATGGCGGGGACAATTGTGGGGTGGGGGAGAGAAGAGAGCTATTTGGGAGGGTTTAGGGGGTGGGATGTGTCAGGTGGGAGGCTGATCTCTACAGTAAAGCTAAATTTAACCCTGCAAGCTCCCTACAGGCTACCTAATTAACCCCTTCACTGCTGCGCATAATACACGTGTGGTGCTCAGCGGCATTTAGCGGCCTTCTAATTACTAAAAAGCAACAAAGGAGATCCCAGAGAAGGTTTTACAACCATTTGTGCCATAACTGCACAAGCTGTTTGTAAATAATTTTAGTGAGAAACCTAAAATTGTGAAAAATGTTATGTTTTTTTTTATTTGATCGCATTTGGCTGTGAAATGGTGGCATGAAATATACCAAAATGGGCCTAGATCAATACTTTGGGTTGTCTACAACACTACAATAAAGCTAAAATTAACCCTACAAGCTCCCTAATTAACCCCTTCACTGCTGGGCATAATACACGTGTGGTGCGCAATGGCATTTAGTGGCCTTCTAATTACCAAAAAGCAATGCCAAAGCCATATTTGGCTGCTATTTCTGAACAAAGGGGATCCCAGAGAAGCTTTTACAACCATTTGTGCCATAATTGCACAAGCTGTTATAATTTCAGTGAGAAACTTTTTTTATTTTATCGCATTTGGCGGTGAAATGGTGGCATGAAATATACCAAAATAGGCCTAGATCAATACTTTGAGTTGTCTACTACACTAAAGCTAAAATTAACCCTACAAGCTCCCTAAATGCTCCCTAATTAACCCCTTAACTGCTGGGCATAATACACGTGTGGTGCGCAGTGGCATTTAGTGGCCTTCTTATTACCAAAAAGCAACGCCAAAGCCATATAAGTCTGCTATTTCTGAACAAAGGGTATCCGAGAGAAGCATTTACAACCATTTGTGCCATAATTGCACAAGATGTTTGTAAATAATTTCAGTGAGAAACCTAAAGTTTGTGAAAAAATTTGTGAAAAATTGAACATTTTTTTTTATTTGATAGTTTTTGGCGGTGAAATGGTGGCATGAAATATACCAAAATGGGCCTAGAATAATACTTTGGGTTGTCTTCTAAAAATAAATATATACATGTCAAGGGATAGTCAGGGTATCCTGACAGATATCAGTGTTCAAATTTAACTATCGCTAATTTTGAAAAAAAAGTGGTTTGGAAATAGTAAAGTGCTACTTGTATTTATTGCTATATAACTTGCAAAAAAAGCAAATAAAATGTAAACATTGGTTATTTCTTAACTGAGGACAAAATTTAGAAACTATTTAGCATGGGTGTTTTTGGTGGTTGTAGATGTGTAACAGATTTTGGGGGTCAAAGTTAGAAAAAGTGTGTTTTTTCCATTTTGTCATCATATTTTATATATTTTTTTATAGTAAATTATAAGATATGATGAAAATAATGGTATCTTTAGAAAGTCCATTTAATGGCGAGAAAAACGGTATATAATATGTGCGGGTACAGTAAATGAGTAAGAGGAAAATTACAGCTAAAAACAAACACCGCAGAAATGTAAAAATAGCCCTGGTCCCAAACGGTCAGAAAATGGAAAAGTGCTGTGGTCCTTAAGGGGTTAAACAATTAAAAATCTGGTGTAGACTGTCCCTTTAAGATGGAAGCATTTCCAGTTTCCAGGCATAAAAGGAGACCCAGGATGACAGTGGATCCTATCTCTGATGAAGTGGGCAACGTTCCCACAAAGCGCATAAGATAACGCAAGAACGAGTGACGTTACTTCCGGTTCTCACAGGATCCACTTCCGGTTTCACAGATTCAAACGCCGGCGTGTTTGTAATTTCCGCTTTGGATTTTCTTTTTAATTCTTTTAAACCATCACCATATACTTGTTCTATGAGGACAATTTTATTAGTTATATTACTGCCTCTTGATCATCCATATCACAGATAAGTTTCTCTTAAATTTATATTTTTAGTTGTCTTGCTATTTTACTGATTGTTTAGCTTTGATATCCAGATGTTTTTGTAGTTTTTTGTGATTTTCTTAAGATTGTTTGATATATTCTATTAGTCGTTTTTAATGGGGGTTTTCGTTCTTATAACCTTGGTCTAAGAACTGACTCTTCATACTTTCTACGAGTTAGATTTGTCAGGTATCTCAGACCTAAACTAAACCTTTATCTTTTTCTTTGGGTTTTAAATAATTCAAATAAAATATATCCTTTTAATTATATGCACTCAAATCACTATTGCCGTTTTCCCAAATATTGGTCAGTGTAAAAGAGTTCTATACATATTTGCCCCTTTCTCATCCTTGATTGCTCCACTTTTTCAATAGGACTTGCAGCAATATTTGCAGCAATATTTGATACATCATATGTGATACTAAATCCTCTGTCATAACAACATTAGTTTTTAAGCATGTGTAACTGTATCTTGAGATGCACTTCTTTTATTGGGCTCCATGTACGAAGCAACGAAAGCTGCTCCGGAGCCTTGCGGGGCAGATTCGCATATGCGAGCCTGCTTCCCGCACTGTAAGAAGCAGCGGTCATTAGACCGCTGCTTCCTACACCCTACGCCACCTCTTAGGTTGCGAAGTAAAATTACAGAGAGCACGCTCGCTCTCGGTGATTGACAGCCCCTTCAGTCGTGTGATTGGTCGCGCGATTGAAGGGGCGGGCATTACACACTCCGATGAGTGTGTAATGATACATACGGGCAAGCGGATCAATAGATCTGCTGCCCGTGTGTAGCGGAGGCGGGCGGACAGCTTTGCGAGTTAAGAAGCTGTCCGCCCGTACTTTAATACATGGCGCCCAATTGTCTGTGAGCATCTAGGTCTAAAGTATCCACTCTTCTTTTCTATTCTGTCAGGATCAATTAATAGATTCTTAACAGACCCATAGCATATTTTGTTTTGTGTGTGTTTTCTTTTTTCTTTATCTAGCGCTTCCTCCCTTCCCTTCTATTCTTTCCATTTTCTCACATTTTACCTGTTAGTGGTTTCAGGTATATTATAACAGGAGGCAGCAGCTGAATGGAACTGGCTCCACAAAAATAGGAACCAGATAAAACTTTATTTTAAATACAGTCATCAGAAACACACTATATATATATATATATATATATATATATATATATATATATATATATATATATATATATATATATATATATATACACAGTATATATACACAGTATATATACATGATTATATATAAAGGTGTATATATATATATATATATATATACATACAGATCTATATAGGGATACATATTTAGAAATACATAGAACATATTCTGCTATGTGCAGAACATAGGAATGTGAAATATTTACACTAAATACATAGTTAAAACCTTTGTTATAAATTAATATTGCATAAATGTTTTTTTTTGTATGTTTACATCTACTTAACTGCAATATATATATACAACAGTGAAGGAGAGCACTCTCACTCAGTCCAACAACAGCCAAGGTGCTAGTAGTGTAAATAGCTGAACAAAAAACTTGCACTCTCTGGTCTTTTCAAAAACAAAACTTTTACTGTGAAAAGTAGTGAAATTTTGGGGACCAAATCCCCTTCCTCAGACACAGTGTACACACATTGAGAACAATTTATAACAAACATACTGAAACCCCACCCCCAAATTAGGGCCAAAAAAATGCCAAACTGGTAGTCATGGTAATCACCCATTCACATAGTACACATTTAAATATACATTATAGTGAGAACATCTGTCTGAGCATATATATATATATATATATATATATATATATATATATATATATATATATATATATATATATATCTTTAGACATGTATATATCTCACTGTTAAAGCCATTTTGCCTGACTTTTTTTTCCTAACAACTGAGACCTTATATCTTTGAGCCTTTATAACATGTGTGCAATATTTTTTTTAAATAATTTTCATTATTGTTATTAGTGTAACTGTAGGTTGTGATGTATTTGTGATGTGTTTTGTGACAATTTCATGTTTCTTAAAACACTTCTGGTGTGCCCCCCCCACCCCCCACACACAAATGGTTGCAAATATACTGTAGATTGTGTCTTCTAAGGAATTATTATACAGATTTAACAAGTTTTGGTTATATGCTATTTACATCACAGCAGCATATGCACAAAATCCTGATCTTAGAAAGTTATTCTTAAAGGGTTGGGAATCCATGTGGTATATAACATTATGCTATGGGGGCGTAAATGCCAAACAATTTTATACAAAAATATTTATGTATCATGACAGGGGTGTCTCCTGTTGACTATACTGTTCCCCTTGACTATAGAGACCCCGGCCCATAAGATAAAAAATGACCCACAAATTTCATGGCACGAGGTGAGAGACCATGAACATAAGCTAGCCATGTATGCCGACGACGTTTTACAAATCTCCCAATTTCACTCCCAAGGGTTCTGAAAGTTTTTGATGACTACAGGAAGGTATCTAACTTCCAAATCAATCTGAGAAAATCAGAAATATTAAACATATCAATACCGCAGGACACATTCGCACATGTCATCTTGAGCTGCCCCTTACACCACCAAACGAGTAAAATTAAGTATCTGGGGGTCTACCTTTCATCAGATTTCCAGGTGCTATTTGAATCAAATTTCAAATTGCTTGAAAACACAATAGTAGGAGATCTCTCTAATTGGAAAAATAAGGCCATTTCATGGCTTGGCAGTAGTGTAGACAAGATTTTTACTACAAACATTACCCATCTCACTTCCACATAAAAATCTATTCACAAATTACAAAGCCATTTGGAAAAATATATCTGGAATGGCATCAGACCACGAATAAATAAACAGTTCATATACCTGGAGTCCCAGATATTACTAAATATAGGCTAGTCACTTTCTTACAAAGACTAATGGACTGGAGCTCCAACAAGGATGACAAACTATGGATAAAACTGGACAGAGTAATCTTAGATAGACAGCGCGGGTACCATTGCGTGGCTGCCCATAAAACACAGGCCAACACATATATCTAACTATCCATTACTGAAGGAATTCTTCTCAGTTTGGGACTCCATCATTAACGTATCCAGAAATATCTCCACCAAAGTGTCCCCTCTAACCCCCTTTAGATACAACCCTGCAATGCCACTGCCGGCCACAAAATCCCACATCATGAAACCACCCCCATAAACAAGGAGACATTCTACTACCTCCGTGACTATAAATTAAAATCCTATAAGGAAATCATGGCGTGGGACCCCAGGCTTTTCCCCAATTGGCTTTCCTAAGCCCAGGTAAAGCTGACTAATTTTGAAAAGCTTTGCGTGATGACCCACGAACCGGCACATTCATTATCCACCCTATACAAAATCCAACTGATACCTAACACAACCCCCCTCCCGGGTTACACCAAAGCTTGGCAACGAGAACTTAATATAGAAATTACAAAACAGGACTGGAAAAGGATCTTTAGACTTACTAAAACATCCTCTATATCTTCAAGAGTTCAGGAAATGAACTATAGGTTCTTAACAAGGTTGTATCTCACACCATATAGATTGCATAAGATCTACCCCGAAACCACGGGCAGATGTTGGAGGGTTTGGGGGGAGCAAGGTACTACAGTTCATATTTGGTAGAGTTACACAGCAATTCACAAACTCTGGGAAGAAGCGACAGCTATCATGAGTTGGGCCCTCAAAACCATTATACCTAACAGACCTGAGATGCTGCTATTTTTGGGTCTCCCTAAACTAAAACATAAAGCCATATACACATTACTGATCCTCATGCTTAACAGCATGAAACTCCTAAATTCTAGACACTGGAAATCTGCAGAAATCCCCATAATAGGGGATTGGACATGACAGGTACACCTACTTTTGCAAATGGAAAGGTACCATTACATCCGATCAGGCAAGAGCGACATAGATGAAATGATGTTGGAGCTCTGGAAGGAGGGGAAATAGAAATAGAATAAAATTTAAGATAGATGCTCAGAATAGGCCAGACAACACACGACTATGGAAGCCCTGCATCCTCAATAACACATACACCTAATAATACAACCCCTGAACCGTCTCCCTTACACAGTACTCTCCCCGCTCCTGTTCACCCCCTATCCTATTGCACCTTCCCCTATCCCTCCCCCCTTATCAAAAGACCACACACACAATAATCGAGTTGTAATTGTACAACTCCCGATTTAATCTTTATTTAAAAACCGGCAACAAAACTGCACCAACTAAAAACAAAATTTATGCTTACCTGATAAATTTATTTCTCTTGTGGTGTATCCAGTCCACGGATTCATCCATTACTTGTGGGATATTCTCCTTCCCAACAGGAAGCTGCAAGAGGATCACCCACAGCAGAGCTGTCTATATAGCTCCTCCCCTAACTGCCACTCCCAGTCATTCGACCGAAGACAAGCAAGAGAAAGGAGAAACTATAGGGTGCAGTGGTGACTGTAGTTTAAAAATAAAAAACACCTGCCTTAAAATGACAGGGTGGGCCGTGGACTGGATACACCACAAGAGAAATAAATTTATCAGGTAAGCATAAATTTTGTTTTCTCTTGTAAGGTGTATCCAGTCCACGGATTCATCCATTACTTGTGGGATACCAATACCAAAGCTATAGGACACGGATGAAGGGAGGGACAAGGCAGGCGCTTAAACGGAAGGCACCACTGCCTGTAAGACCTTTCTCCCAAAAATAGCCTCCGAAGAAGCAAAAGTATCAAATTTGTAGAATTTAGAAAAAGTATGAAGCGAAGAACAAGTCGCCGCCTTACAAATCTGTTCAACAGAAGCCTCATTTTTAAAAGCCCATGTGGAAGCCACCACTCTAGTGGAATGAGCTGTAATTCTTTCAGGAGGCTGCTGGCCAGCAGTCTCATAATCTAAGCGGATTATACTTCTTAACCAAAAAGAAAGAGAAGCTGCTGAAGCCTTTTGGCCTCTCCTCTGTCCAGAGTAGACAACAAACAATGCAGATGTTTGACGAAAATCCTTAGTAGCTTGTAAATAAAACTTTAAAGCACGAACCACGTCAAGATTGTGTAATAGACGTTCCTTCTTTAAAGAAGGATTAGGACACAGTGACTGAACAACAATCTCCTGATTTATATTCTTATTAGATACCACCTTAGGAAGAAACCCAGGTTTGGTATGCAAAACTACCTTATCTGCATGGAAGATCAGATAAGGGGAATCACACTGTAAGGCAGATAACTCTGAAACTCTTCGAGCCGAAGAGATAGCTACCAAAAACAGAACTTTCCAAGATAAAAGCTTGATATCTATGGAATGCAGAGGTTCAAACTGAACCCCTTGAAGAACTTTAAGAACTAAATTTAAACTCCATGGCGGAGCAACAGGTTTAAACACAGGCTTGATTCTAACTAAAGCCTGACAAAATGCCTGAATGTCTGGAACATCCGCCAGACGCTTGTGCAAAAGAATAGACAGAGCAGAAATCTGTCCCTTTAAGGAACTAGCTGACAATCCCTTCTCCAATCCTTCTTGGAGAAAAGATAATATCCTAGGAATCCTGACTTTACTCCATGAGTAACCCTTGGATTCACACCAATGAAGATATTTACACCATATCTTATGATAGATTTTCCTGGTGACAGGCTTTCGAGCCTGAATTAAGGTATCAATGACCGACTCAGAGAAACCACGTTTTGATAAAATCAAGCGTTCAATCTCCAAGCAGTCAGATGCAGAGAAATTAGATTTGGATGGTTGAAAGGACCCTGAAGTAGAAGGTCCTGCCTCAGCGGCAGAGTCCATGGTGGAAAGGATGACATGTCCACCAGATCTGCATACCAAGTCCTGCATGGCCACGCAGGTGCTATCAAAATCACCGAAGCTCTCTCCTGCTTGATCTTGGCAATCAGACGAGGGAGCAGAGGAAACGGTGGAAACACATAAGCCAGGTTGAAGGACCAAGGCGCTGCTAGAGCATCTATCAGCGCTGCCTTGGGATCCCTGGACCTGGATCTGTAACAAGGAAGCTTGGCATTCTGACGAGACGCCATGAGATCCAGTTCTGGTTTGCCCCAAAGTTGAATCAACTGTGCAAATACCTCTGGATGGAGTTCCCACTCCCCCGGATGAAAAGTCTGCCGACTTAGAAAATCCTCCTCCCAGTTCTCTACTCCTGGGATATGGATAGCTGATAGATGGCAAGAGTGAACCTCTGCCCATAGAATTATTTTTGAAACCTCCAACATTGCTAGGGAACTCCTTGTTCCCCCTTGATGGTTGATGTAGGCTACAGTCGTGATATTGTCCGACTGAAATCTGATGAACCTGACCGCAGCAAGCTGAGGCCAAGCCTGAAGAGCATTGAATATTGCTCTTAGTTCCAGAATATTTATCGGAAGGAGTGCCTCCTCCTGAGTCCACGAGCCCTGAGCCTTCAGGGAGTTCCAGACTGCACCCCAGCCCAGAAGGCTGGCATCTGTCGTTACTATTGTTCAATATGGCCTGCGGAAGGTCATACCCTTGGACAGATGGACCCAAGATAGCCACCAGAGAAGAGAATCCCTGGTCTCTTGATCCAGATTTAGTAGAGGGGACAAATCTGTGTAATCCCCATTCCACTGACTGAGCATGCAAAGTTGCAGCGGTCTGAGATGTAGGCGGGCAAACGGCACTATGTCCATTGCCGCTACCATTAAGCCGATTACTTCCATACACTGAGCCACTGAAGGGCGAGAAGTAGAATAAAGAACACGGCAGGAATTTAGAAGTTTTGACTACCTGGCCTCTGTCAGGTAAATCTTCATTTCTACAGAATCTATCAGAATTCCTAGGAAGGAAACTCTTGTGAGAGGGGATAGAGAACTCTTTTCTTCATTCACTTTCCACCCATGAGACCTCAGGAATGCCAGAACAATGTCCGTATGGGACCTGGCGATTTGAAAATTTGACGCCTGTATCAGAATGTCGTCTAGGTAAGGGGCTACTGCTATACCCCGCGGCCTTAAGACCGCTAGGAGTGACCCTAGAACCTTCATAAAGATTCTTGGTGCCGTAGCTAACCCAAAGGGAAGAGCCACAAACTGGTAATGCCTGTCTAGGAAGGCGAACCTGAGAAACCGATGATGATCTCTGTGTATCGGAATGTGAAGATAAGCAACCTTTAAGTCCACGGTAGTCATATATTGACCCTCCTGGATCATAGGTAGGATGGTTCAAATAGTCTCCATCTTGAAGGATGGAACCCTGAGAAATTTGTTTAGGATCTTGAGATCTAAGATTGGTCTGAAGGTTCCCTCTTTCTTGGCAACTACAAACAGATCTGAATAGAAGCCTTGCCCCTGTTCCTCCTTTGGAACTGGGTGGATCACTCCCATAACTAGGAGGTCTTGAACACAATGTAAGACTCTCTCTTTATCTGGTTTGCAGATAATTGTGAGAGATGAAATCTCCCTTTTGGGGAAGAAGCTTTGAAGTCCAGAAGATATCCCTGGGACACAATTTCCAACGCCCAGGGATCCTGGACATCTTTTGCCCAAGCCTGGGCAAAGAGAGAAATTCTGCCCCCTAATAGATCCGTTTCCGGATCGGGGGCTGATCTTTCATGCTGTCTTAGAGGCAGCAGCAGGCTTTTTGGCCTGCTTTCCTTTGTTCCAAGCCTGGTTAGGTCTCCAGACCGGCTTGGACTGGGCAAAATTTCCCTCTTGTTTTGTGTTAGAGGAAGTTGAAGCTGTGCCACTCTTGAAGTTTCGAAAGGAACAAAAATTAGTCTGTTTGGTCCTTAATTTGTTGGACCTATCCTGAGGAAGAGCGTGACCTTTTCCTCCAGTAATATCAGAAATGATCTCCTTCAGTCCAGGCCCGAATAGGGTCTGCCCCTTGAAGGGAATGTTGAGAACTTAGACTTTGAAGTAACGTCAGCTGACCAGGATTTTAAGCCATAGCGCCCTATGCACCTGAATAGCAAAACCTTAGCCGTTAGCTTGGTTAAATGAACAAAGGCGTCAGAAACAAATGAATTGGCTAGCTTAAGAGCTTTAAGCTTGTCAAGGATATCATCCAACGGGGGTTTCTACCTGTAGAGCCTCTTCTAGAGACTCAAACCAGAAAGCCGCAGCAGCAGTGACTGGGGCAATGCATGCAAGAGGCTGGAGAATAAAACCTTGTTGAATAAACATTTTCTTAAGGTAACCCTCTAATTTTTTGTCCATTGGATCTAGAAAAGCACAACTGTCCTCGACCGGGATAGTTGTATGCTTCGCTAGGGTAGAGACTGCTCCCTCCACCTTAGGGACCGTCTGCCACAAGTCCCGTGTAGCAGCATCTATAGGAAACATCTTTTTAAAAACAGGAGGGGGAGAGAACGGTACACCTGGTCTATCCCATTCCTTAGTAATAATTTCTGAAAACCTCTTAGGGATTGGAAAAACATCAGTGTAAACAGGCACTGCATAGTATTTATCCAACTTACACAATTTCTCTGGGACTACAATGGCGTCACAGTCATCCAGAGTTGCTAAAACCTCCCTGAGCAACACACGGAGGTGTTCAAGTTTAAATTTAAATGTAGACATATCAGAATCAGGTTAAATTGTCTTCCCTGAATCAGAAAAATCACCCACAGATAGAAGCTCTCCTGCTTCGGCTTCTGCACATTGTGAGGGTATATCAGACATAGCTACTAAAGCATCAGAGAGCTCTGTATTTGTTCTAGCCCCAGAGCTGTCTCGCTTTCCTTGTAACCCTGGCAGTTTGGACAATACCTCTGTAAGGGTATGATTCATAACTGCCGCCATGTCTTGTAAAGTATACGCAATGGGCGCACTTTTTAAAGCCAGAATATGGTCTTTAAAATTTATAGTAAGATCAGTGCATTTGGTACACATTCTAAGAGGGGGTTCCACAATGGCTAATAAACATAATGAACAAGGAGTTTCCTCTATGTCAGACATGTTTAACAGACTAGTAATGAGACCAGCAAGCTTGGAAAACACTTTAATAAATGTGAAAAAGCAGAATATAAAAAATGGTACTGTGCCTTTAAGGGAAAAAAACAATCACATAAGCTGCAAAACAGTGAAATAAAAGCAATAAACTCTACGAAATTTTTACAGTGTGTATAATAGACTATAATAGCATTGCACCCACTTGCAAATGGATGATTAACCCCTAAGGCTCAAAAACTAATCAGAAAAACAGTAAAACCGTTATAAACAGTCACAAGCAAACTGCCACAGCTCTGCTGGGGCTCCTACCTGCCCATAAAACGACTTTTGTAGGCACAAAAACCCTTTATAGAGGTCCTATATGTCAGGGGACTCCTTCAGGGAAGCTGAATGTCTCAGATTGTAAAAACTACTGCGCAATTAGAGCGTGAAAATAGGCCCCTCCCACCATGAACTCAAAGTGAAAGGGCCATAAATAACTACTCCTAGGAGAAATCTAGTCAGCCATGTGGAAAACTAGGCCCCAAATAAAGATTTATCACCCTCAGTAAAAAACGTTTTTTATATATCATGCAAACGTTTTACCTACTAAGTAATAAGAGCAAGTAACATGAATATTAAATCACTGTAATCAGGCTTACCTTAAATATATCAGGCACTGTCAGCATTTTCTAGACCTTATCATCTCTCTAGAAAAAAATATACTGAACATACCTCAGAGCAGTTAATTCTGCAGGCCATTCCCCCAGCTGAAGTTTTCCCATACTCTTCAGTTATGTGTGAGAACAGCAGTGGACCTTAGTTACAACCTGCTAAGATCATCAAAAACCTCAGGCAGAACTCTTCTTCTAATTTCTGCCTGAGGTAAAAACAGTACAACGCCGGTACCATTTAAAAATAACAAACTTTTGATTGAAGATAAACTACACTAAAACACCACATATCTCTTGATACTTCCTTTCTTGTCGAGAGCTGCAAGAGAATGACTTGGAGTGGCAGTTAGGGGAGGAGCTATATAGACAGCTCTGCTGTGGGTGATCCTCTTGCAGCTTCCTGTTGGGAAGGAGAATATCCCACAAGTAATGGATGAATCCGTGGACTGGATACACCTTACAAGAGAAATTGCTGAGGGAATTGCAATCAGTGATTCCCTACTGCTTTCTCTCAGGACTGTTCTGGAGATGGACAAAGGAACTGATAACTTACGGAGGAAATTAGAGTGGAATGATATGCATATACATGTTATACACATCTTTGTATTTTCTTATTACTGTAATGTTACATTCTTTACACAATAAAAAATATTTAAAAATAAATACATATTTATGTATATGATTTTGAATATTATCAGATAAGTTGTGTTCCAAATAAACATGTAATGTTGCACATACAAAATAATGCAGATAGTCATAAGCTAGATAATTGCTTTTTATGAAGTAGAGTTATTGTTGCACGTTTGTCAGAAGGATGTTGGTCTTGATAAAAGCTCCAGCAAAAGCTGAAACAATAACCTGGATTTTAAACTTTTTTGGATAAATAAATGTTTGTATTTTTATAAAAGTCCTGCAAGTACCTTTTCCATTGCAAGCAACTTATATATACTCCTCCAGAAAAGCACCCAGGCAATACAGAGTTGCAAGTGGTGAGTACACAACTGGGTACATATCCTATGACCTTGCAAAATTCACAGCACTGGGTGCTCACCAGCACTCACAGACTGCGGCACAGCTTTCAAGGATTCAGGCAGTTAACCCCCGACAAGCCTGGGTGGAAAGCCCATAGGATAAATTACAAAACAAAATTATTTACACAACACATAAAAAGTCTGGCACTCTCTTGCAAGCAGCTAGATTAAAAACAAAATTAAAGAGTTAGTTACAACATTTGGTCAAATGGTGATAGGCCCAGGACCACGTCAAGCTCTCTTCCTCCCTGGGTCCCTAACTTGCAGCTACACAATGAATGCCTTCAACTAAACACACTGAGATACAAATAAGGGCATCTACTTGTTATCAAGCCGTCAACTTACTTGCATTCAATGGCACCAATACGCTCACCTAAGATCGCCTAACATCGCTGCCGCGGACCTGAATACATTCTTCAAAGTTACCAAAAAAGCTGTCAAAAAGCTGCACACCAAGTACGGGGCGATGAGCAGCGGACTGTTGTTAACTAGGAGAAGCCAGAGTCCTTGCACTCAAATAGATAGGTCTGGGTAGGTGCCAAAAACGAACCAACATCAAATAGCTTAAAAACGCTCCTTTATTGAATAGCACATAAAAGGCAAACACGCCAACACAAGATACAGGTCAAAAGCGTTTCGTAGTTCTCACTTCCTCAGTGACCTCTAGCCAAACCTGTAAACTTACCCTTAATAAAGGCAATAGCCACTCCCCTAATGCAGGTGTTAAAGGTAAGTCAGGTGAAGCAAGGAAAAGGAGGGTAATTCATTTCAATTCATTTCAAACAATAGATCATGAATGAGCAAGTGTAAATACAGAGAATACAGAGAGATATTGCACAAAGAAATAGTAATAATAGTGATAAGTATACCAAAAGTTATATATAGTTGAGGGTATACTCTATGAGTTAATTAGCTTACTTAAATAAATTTAATTTAAGAGACTTCCGGTGTGCGGCGTTCTAAGATGGCCACCGAAGCCTGAGGCTCTGAACAGCTTACGGGAAAAAGTGACTATATACCTCGCCATCCTACTATCCCTTGGCAATATCTGTGCCCGGGAACTCTTCTGGATCAAGGAAAAACATCCCTTGGCAGCCGAGAAGCAATTAAAATTGTCAAAGCCTTCTGGCAAGGTGGCGTGTCTCTTGCCGCCACGTTGTATATAGTTATACAAGTTATTTGGCGCTACCTCCTCACCTACTACAATGGATATACCAAGCACTACAGGTCTATGCACGGATAACTATATTTTAGCTGAAATAAGAAGCATATTTCTGCCCAGGCTAGATCAACTCCTTTTCTCCTGCACGGAGCTGAGCGCAATCTTAAAGCTGGCAGAGCAACCTCTACGATCGCAGAAATTTATCGCCAGTCCACATGGCCTTGCTCTAAATAGTACACTGTACTTACGGGAGGCAGCTAACTCCACTAATCCAGGTCCCTTGGTGATGAGAGGGGTAACATCGTTGTTGCTGACCGGAGAACCCCCCCCCTGCTCATGCCTACCGGAGTCTGCCAGGGATATACCCTCAGAAACCCCTAACTCACATGCGGACCTTGCAACAAGTGTTGAAGAGAAGGTTGCCTTCCATACCTTTAGACTCGTGAAAACAGCGGGGACATTTTCCAGCTTGCAATCTCTGCCTTACTTTACATATGGGGACCGGCAGGATCATTGTGCGGCAGATGTGTTGATTTCTGATCTTCCTGGCTTGCAGCGCTACTTGTCAGTACCTGTATCACATCTTGTGGCCTGGAAGGATGTTGTGAAGGATTCTTTATACATAGGGTGCCTATGCAGCAACTGTGGGGGTCGGCAAGAGTGCACTTTAGTTTTCCCCCTCTGGCAAAAAAGCTGCTTTGTACATCAGTGGGATCTATGTTTTCGGAGGGGCATCGGATAAGTGATATTGATCTAACTGAGCCGGTCACCTTTCTCAACTACTGGTACTCATCTCAGTGGAAAACCGGCTTTATGCACTAAGCAATGTTATCTTTTATACTGCGGAGAAATACAACTCAGATTAATTGTCATGTGCCTGCATTTAATCCCCGTTGCACAAACATTTTGCTTATTAGGTTACAGGCTTAGTGTCTATAAGCTCATGCTCTCAGGCAGTGAGATGTCAGTGTCTTTAATTAGTTTTGTTGTTGTTTTGTTTATTCCCTACCTCACACCCTTTTTGTTAGCCTTTTTGTATCTACTTTAAATTTGACTTTGCCCTCACAAATTTCCTAAAATTCAATGATATATACACTCCACTATCTGTATTAATAATTGCTATTGTTAATCTCTGGCTATTATCATGCCTTACCATTACATAACACATTTTGTGTCCTGACTCCCCAAGCCCAGTGTGTGTTAGCCGCTTGGTGCTAAACCTTATAAAGAAACTATGTTTGACCCAGTATCATTTGGATATGTGTCATTAATATCCTGGTGACCCTAAGGCAATGATTGCCCACCCATTTCCTCATTTGTATCTATGTCAATAGCCTAAGCCCATTTTATATCTACTATTCTACACTTACACCTTAGTTAACTGATATACTGACCATAAATGTAACCCTTAATAGATTCCATGTAGAACTCAGAGAATATATGCGGTGCATTGGCTACACAAGAGGGGAAAGAAAGCCTCTCAAACCCTACACACTTAATGTACCAAATATTGTCGTCACATATCTCACCTTGGTCTTATTGCTCAAATTGTATTGATTGTTTAAACAAAACATAGGGAATGTCCTTGTTTTTCTTAGTAACCACAACCCCAATTCGTCAAACTTATAGGATTATGCAGACACAGCAGTATAGCTGTCTGGATACTGCTTGGTAGGCAGGGTATTGTTTATTATTTACTTTATTTTAGATTAGTTGAATTTATATTTAGATTCTAACTTAGGTTGTTAGGGGCAACTTAGCTACACACTTTTTCATACAAATACCAGTAGCTCTACTTAGGTTGATTCACAATCTCTTAGCGCAACAGCTGCAATGTTGTAACTATTGAATGAACCATAAAGTCTATAAAGTCTGCTCTACCTTCACTAAAACTCGTATATGTATAACTAGATACACAAAGCAGCGCCACAACCAATTATCAGTAGCTCTACTTAGGTTGATTCACAATCTCTTAGCGAAACAGCTACAATACTTTAACTATTGAAGCAACCATAAAACATATATAGCCTGCTCTATCTTCACTAACACTCACCAGTTCTATGCATAACTGGATACACAAAGCAGAGCAACAATCAGGTCTACCTGGTAGGCAGGGTATTGTTTATTATTTACTTTATTTTAGATTAGTTGAATTTATATTTAGATTCTAACTTAGGTTGTTAGGGGCAACTTAGCTACACACTTCTTCATACAAATATCAGTAGCTCTACTTAGGTTGATTCACAATCTCTTAGCGCAACAGCTGCAATGTTGTAACTATTGAATGAACCATAAAGTCTATATAGTCTGCTCTACCTTCACTAAAACTCGTATATGTATAACTAGATACACAAAGCAGTGCAACAATCAAATTAGATACCTTGCATTAGCCCCATTTAGTTTAGTTTAGTTTAGTTTAGTTCAGTTAGTAAGAATACTTTAGGTTTAAAATTAAAATAAAAACCCCAGCGGTGTGGATATGCAGGACACTAAGCAGGATCCCAGTGGAGACTGAAAGTTTGCATGACTATCATATGGATATGATTACACTGGGTTCCTCAATTATCTAATATGTATCTTGTCTAATGTATTGTTCTTCTTTTCTACCCTGCGTGGTATGATATCATAATATATGTGTGTCTACACTGCTGGTTATAAATAAAATTTAAAAAAAAAATTAATTTAAAGAGGACCTTTCTCATTTTGAATCACCTATGAAGCCTTAAAAGCTCAACATATGTATAAATATCTAGTAAGATTACCAAAGGTACCTAGTAAGTGATAAAGCCTGATATTCAGTAAGATTATTATATTACCAACACAGAATTATTGATTAAGATATCATTATAGACCTATAACTTTTTTTTTTTTTTTTTTTTTTTTTTTTTTTTTTTTTTATATTTAATTTTTTTATTGAGGTTTAGCAAGGAACAAGTAAGATACAACATTAGCCTTGTACTTACAGGAGAAGGCGTATCATTATACAGTAAACATTTCCGTATACATAACAGTAGAGGATAACATGAGTAGTAGCTGGAAAAAGAAAACATAGCAGCTTTTATTAGTAGCTAGGCTTCTAAGACCTCCAATTTTTAAAATATAATAGTCTAGATGGTTGGTTAGTTAGTAGGTCACTCATGGACCTCACAATCACAGGAGAGAGTCAAGATATATGGTAACCAAATTATAAATCACTTATAGACTTCAGGATTACCAACACCAAACAGCGGGTAAGCACCGCTTAAGAAAAAAAGGTTATTGGACCTAAAGATATGATTGGGGGATAGGGGAAGAGTAAACTCTAATCAGAGTACAATATAGATAAGATGCAAAAGGAGGGGGAGGCGAGTGATGAGGTATAATAGATCAAGCACTCAGATAGTGGCAGCTTGTATGAAAAAAAAAAAAAAAGAAGTAGACTCTGAGGGGAAGGACTCTTAAGTTGCATAGTGGGGAAAGGAGGGGGTAAACCTGAGTAAGAGTCACAAAAAAAACACATTGATTGATCTCTGAAGCTTGTGGGTATAAGGGGCTAGATAATCAAAGCTGCTGTTGTAGCAATCTATATGTGAAGACATATTAAAATCATATCTACGACACTGCCCTGACTGAAATAGCTAGGGGTGTAGCTAGCAAGAAAACTGTCTAGTCCAATATTTATGTTCTATTGTCTTTGCTCTAGAGAATCACTCTCTGTGTTAAATTTTAGCTCAAGTACATGCATATATATATACACTCCAGAATTGAGATATCTAGTAGCTAGGATGGAGCCCATATTAAACACCTGTAGGAAAATAAATCTAAAATAGAGCAGAGGAGATTCCTTAATACTACAATAGGTGAAATATAGCCATGGGACACCTCTTAAATATACTGATTCTTTCTGGGGCATAGTGAAGAATGCTAACGTTAGTTATTTACCCAAGAAATGACCCGTCTAGTCTCTGAAGGCTCTGTTGAGATAAGCTCATATAAAAGGCCTAACTACTTATTTAGTTTCTCACACAGTAGTTTTTACCCTATGCAAATTGAATATACAGCATAGTAAATTGCATCAACTTCAGACACTGAACTAAGCATAATAACATACATAATCAAGTAGGTAAAGTTTCCAATTAAATAAAGATTTCAACAAATTTCAACAGGTGTTTTTGGTGAGTAATTCTAAGTAAAATATATTGCAGCCAGACATATTTAGAGTATACAATATAGTAAATTGCATCAGCTTCAGACGCCTAACTAAGCATAGTAGCATTTATATGCAAATTGGCAAAGTTCCCCATTAATTACAAATTTCAACAAATGTTTTTGGTGAGCCATTCTAGGTAAAACATATTATAGCCAGACATATTTAGAGAATACAGTATAGTATATTGCATCAGCTTCAGATACCAGACTAAGCATAATAACATTTATATGTGAATAGGTATAGTTTCCCATTAACTACAAACTTCAACAGATGTCTATTGTGAGCAAGT
The DNA here is from genome assembly GCF_027579735.1 of Bombina bombina. Classification (NCBI taxonomy): domain Eukaryota; kingdom Metazoa; phylum Chordata; class Amphibia; order Anura; family Bombinatoridae; genus Bombina; species Bombina bombina. The sequence continues at coordinate 1,108,786,031 of NC_069503.1, forward strand.
CTAGATAAAATATATTGTAGCCAGACACATTTATGTTTTTGAGAAGGATAACATGCTTAATCTACTACTGCTGGTTTTAAAGAGTCCCGTAGTATACTATCTCTAATTGGGCATATCGGGAGCGCTGTAGAAGATGAATTAAGTAAAGTCAGAGAGTCTACTTTATCTGATGAGAATCAGTTCCAAGCTACCATGCGAATTCTAAGCACAAAAGTTCATCCGATCCCACTACGGAGGTCTGTGATGGAAACCAGGCCCAAAGGGAGCATTCTCATAAGCTCTCTTGTAAGCCGCTTGTCTGCTTGGCGTGGGGATAGCCAGGATGCATAGGAGATCAGCGAAATTGCCATACCTGTTAGTAAGAGTCCTGCAAGATAGCCCAGGTCCCCATACATCATAAGATCACCGGGTGGAAGCCTGAAAATCCAACACAGCCGCTATGTGAATGGTTGTTTACTCGGCGTGTCACAAAGGGATGCTGCGTCCGATCTTACTCTACACAGATGCAGAGCACTAGGCTTCGGAGGATCTGTGTCTGACAACTCACGTGAGGTAGCCGCTGCGAGCACAGTTAGGCTAGAAAGAGGCTTCAAATCTTCAAGTTGCCGGACAAGTTTCGGTGTGGCCGCCATTTGTAATTCTGCAGGCGATAGTAGAGGAGTGTGAGCTTTCAACACGTGTAGCAATTGAGCATGGTTGCTATCCATTTTTAGAGCAAGGTCTCTTAAGAGTGCTTGAATTTCGGAGTATAGAGTGCCGTCCATATTGGCTAACATTTATACCCCCTCTTATTAGTACGATAGTGGTTCTGCTTCACCCAGCAGACGGGGGGGGGGGGGGGGGAGAGATATGCCGATAGTAGAGGGCCGTCGCTAGATTTATGCAAACATCAAGAAGAGCAGTTGTGTAGGTGAAGTACCCTCTAAACACGTATTTATCTGTTCAGCTTCGGCTCAGACATCCAGTTTCACCCAGAGTGGTCATGAAACACGGGCTGGAGAGTATATAATTTGATCTTTTACAATATAAGGCCTAGAGCTTCTGTCTGATGCATCTGGTCTCCATAGCTGCTAGGACCCGCCCCCCGACCTATAACTTTTTAATGACCATGATGAAACTTAGGTTTCAATGATAAATTCTCCACTATCACATTTTGCCAGATTGTACAGGGCAATAGAGTTATAGTTAGTTTACTAGTTTCCAGCCATAGTGTAAGTTCAATCCACATAAAGTTTAATGTCCCAGTCCGAATTTAATCCTCTGGGGACCCTAGTATTCAGTTGGAAAATCCAATATACCTCTCTTTGGCTTAGGAGTTTTAATCTATTGCCTCCTCTCACTGGTCTTTTCACATGCTGAATACCCTGAAAACACAATAATTTGCTGTTGCCATTGTGTTCAGTCTTGAAATGTAAGGCAACTGGAGTATCCGAGTCCTCATCACTGATGGATCTCAGATGTTCCAGGAACCTTGTTTTAAGGGGTCTGGTCGTCTGGCCAACGTATTTAATGTTACATTGTTTGCATGTAAGTAAATATATTACGTAAGATGTATTACAATTTATGTACTCTTTTATCTGAAATGATTTTTCATTGTCTGTGGATTTAAAAGTATCCCCCAGCGTGGCATAGGTGCACAAAGTGCATCTTCTACTGCCACAGTGGAAGAAACCTTTCTTCAAAGTTAACCAGTTTACCCTGGTAACTGTAGGAAGCATAGATGGGGAAAGAATGTTTTCCAAAGTTCTAGATTTTCTTGTTACAAATTTACATCCCCCTTCCACTATCTTATCCATGGTATCATCGACCCTGAGTATGGGGAGAGATTTCTTAATTATTTGACAAATATTGTCGTATTCTTTGCTATAGGCCGTAATAAATACTGGTTTCTGATGATAATTGACCCTTCTCTGAGTCTTATATGTAATCATATCCTGCCTTGTTATGTCATCCACCTTAGCTTTCGCTTCTTTCAAGTCATGAATTTTGTATCCCCTTTCCAGGAACCGCTCAGTGGTTCTCTCAGAATGTATCTCATACGCCCTTTCTGTACTGCATTTCTCTTCGTCCTCATATATTGGCCCTTGGGGATAGCCTTTATGACATGTCTTGGATGACTAGATTTAGCCATTAGCAGAGTGTTGCCTGCACTTTCCTTTCTGTATAATTCTACTTCTATGTGACACTCACTTATATTTGGTCTCATAAGAACATCAAGGAAAGGCATCTCAGTTCTACTGCTGTTCATAGTGAAGCGAAGATTGTGCTGGTTGTCAGAGAGATATGTAAAGAAATCGTTGACCATTGAATCATTTCCATTAAAAATGAACACCAGGTCGTCAATATAGCGACCATAATGTATGATGTGTTCTTTGAAGGGATTACCATCGCCAAAGACACGGGACAGTTCCCACCAACCTAAAAATAGGTTGGCATAAGTGGGAGCAAATTTGCTCCCATGGCTGTCCCCTGTCTTTGGCGATAATAATCCCCCTCAAATAGGAAAAAATTATGAGTCAATAGGAATTCAACTGACTTTAAAATAAACTCCCTGAGGCCAGCATCATAATCCGTGTACATCTCAAGACAAGACTGTATTGCCATAATGCCCTTATCATGGGGGATTGAGGTATACAGAGACACAACATCAATGGTGACAATACAGTAGTTGTCCAACCATTCCACTTGTTCTATCTGTCTGATAAAATCAGTAGTATCTCTGATATAGCTCTTGAGGCCTAATACAATGGGTTGTAATAGAGTGTCAATCATGGCACTTAGTGGCTCATTTAATTAACCAATGCCTGCCACTATGGGGCGTCCAGGGGGTAGAGTCAGGCTCTTATGAACCTTTGGGAGGCAGTGAAAGATTGGTGCAACCGTATGTTCAACCAATAAATAATCAAAATTCTTTTTTGTTATTGCACCAATCATCACTGCCCAATCCAAAAGGTCATGGAGGATTCTCCTATACTTAAATGTGGGATTAGTTGGGAGTTTTTCATAAACATCCCCATCCTGTAATTGTCTGTGCACCTCTTTGATGTAGTCCGTCCTATCAAGGACGACCACATTCCCTCCCTTGTCTGAATTGCGAATTACAATTGACAAATTACTCTTCAATTGTTTCATGGCAATCCTTTCTTGTTTATTCATGTTGTCATGTTTGAATAGACCCCTCATATCTGTGCTTTTCTTGTGAAGTTCAGTCAACTCTTTCTCCACTGTTTTGTGAAATACCTCTATGCTGTTATTCCTAATATGTGAGGGATAGAACTCTGATTTACTTTTAAATTTCTTCAGAGGAATCTCACTACTCTTTACACTTTGAACATCCTCACCTGCCTCCCTTTCTAAATGGTTTAAGTCCATTTCGGCACATAAATCAGCGAAAGACAATCTTGCATTTTCATTTATTTCTTGAGTGATTGAATCCATACATTCAGATTCATCCAAAGCATTGTTACTATCCGATACTTCAAAGAAATATTTTTTTAAAGTCAAAGATCGTACAAATTTATTGATATCAACAATGGTTTGGAACAAATCAAAATGTGAACTGATGATAAATTAATAACATTCTTGGAGGTTAAACATATTTCCTGTTCTGAGACCTTCTCTGTCTCCTGGGGTAGCGGTGCATCCTCCCCTGCTGTTCCCCCTGGTGGCCTCTGCCTCTTCCTATACCCTCTTCCCCGTCGTGTCCTACGTTTTTTTCTTTTGCTTTTGCCTGCAAAATGCCCTTCATGTTTTTTGAAACCTGGGAGGGAATAGTATCTGTATTCTCCCTGTCTATAGTGGACTGTAAAACAAAGGTAGGAGTTGAATCTGCTCCCTCTGTAATTCCTTCAAAATCTGATGAATCGTAGTCATATTCAGTGTCAGTTTCATTAAATCTTACTCTCTTTTTATCTGGCTTATAGTTACTATTAGCTCTCTGTTTTTTCCTTCCCCCTGTATGGATCCATCTATACACATTCCCCTTATCGTAATCGTCTTTATCCCTGGATATCTTAGTTTTCTTAAAGAACCATAAATTCTCTCTAAACTCCTCCATTACCTTTTTAATCTTATCATCATAACCTTTAAACTCAGGTTTCACAGACAAAGGGCGAATGAAATCTTGTACTTTCTTAATCTCTATAATTAAGTTTGATCTCTGTTTTTTCTTATACTCAATAAGAAGATCCATAAGGGCTAAAGAGCATTGGGTTAGTAGCTCATTCCATTTTCTAATAAATTCTGGGTCTGTTACCTCAAAAGAGGGAAATTTCTTTATTCGTAAGTCCCTTGGAATGCGGAGAAACTTTTTATATATATTGAAGGTTTTAACATCAATCTCAAGTCTAGTGTCCTGCTTTAACAGTCTTTAACAGTCTATCCATCTTGAAGAAAAGTGAATCCAAATTTTCTTGTTGTTCTTGTTCTAATTTGTCATCATCATAATCCTCACAGTCATCATATGTCTCGTCAAACGACTGAAACACATAACTCTCAGAAGCCATGTTTTGCACAAATGATTCAAATCAAATATAATATAATCAAAGCAGCATACTCCATATACTGATTCTTGAATCACTGCTGACAATCCCACATTCTATTGTATTCTCAGTTGGACATGATTAAATATCTTTTATCTTTTAAAGGGGGGTATATACTGCACTTCCAATCATATGCTTTTAAATACTCAGTCACTTCCCCTTTAAGAGATGATATCTTTGGCAGGAATTCAAGTCCTTTAAGCAAAATGTTCCCAATACAGCCGTATGTAATTCAAAAAGAAATTGCCAACAATATATGTCATGCTCTGTGCACAATTCCAGATAGTGGCCAATTCTTATAGAAACATTCAATGTATTGAAAAAAGATATGATTGTTTCAGTTATGTATTTGGAATTTAATTGAGCAGCTAGACACTTTTTTCTCATGAGAAGTTAATTAGCTATGATGTTTCTCCAAGTGTTGTAATCCCAATGTAGCCATAGCTCATTCATAAAGAACAAAAATATAAAGCCACTCCAATTTAAAAAAATATATGTTAGACATGATGCCTTAATATACAACGTGCTTTTATATGTGGTTACGTAGCACTCACCCAGCCTAAACCAAATTGAACTGGCAGAACCACGGTAGTCAGACAGAAAGTACACAGATTGAATTTCAAAACTGTCCATATGCAGTGCAGTGAAAATACAAAACTAGCGCTTTTACTCACATCTAATGGGGTTTTCCACATTGTGACGAGCAGCTTACCCAATGGTGAAATAGTAATCCAAAGAAGCAAATTCCTTCGGTAAACGCTTCCGTGTAGTATGTGGATACACTCACCCGATGTGCCGCGTTATCAACACTGCTGTCTCTGCAGCACCGCTCAGTGTTACCTCTTCAGCGCTCCCGACGGGAGCTGTGGCGAGAAGGAAAGTTCCGGTTCAACAGGTGCAATCAGACGATGCAGGGAAATTTCACCTAATTCCCTGAGAAAATGATAAGGTAGGAGAAGCCAGAGTCCTTGCACTCAAATAGATAGGTCTGGGTAGGTGCCAAAAACGAACCAACATCAAATAGCTTAAAAACGCTCCTTTATTGAATAGCACATAAAAGGCAAACACGCCAACACAAGATACAGGTCAAACGCATTTCGTAGTTCTCACTTCCTCAGTGACCTCTAGCCAAACCTGTAAACTTACCCTTAATAAAGGCAATAGCCACTCCCCTAATGCAGGTGTTAAAGGTAAGTCAGGTGAAGCAAGGAAAAGGAGGGTAATTCATTTCAATTCATTTCAAACGATAGATCATGAATGAGCAAGTGTAAATACAGAGAATACAGAGAGATATTGCACAAAGAAATAGTAATAATAGTGATAAGTATACCAAAAGTTATATATAGTTGAGGGTATACTCTATGAGTTAATTAGCTTACTTAAATAAATTTAATTTAAAGAGGACCTTTCTCATTTTGAATCACCTATGAAGCCTTAAAAGCTCAACATATGTATACATATCTAGTAAGATTACCAAAGGTACCTAGTAAGTGATAAAGCCTGATATTCAGTAAGATTATTATATTACCAACACGGAATTATTGATTAAGATATCATTATAGACCTATAACTTTTTAATGACCATGATGAAACTTAGGTTTCAATGGTATATTCCCACTATCACATTTTGCTAGATTGTACAGGGCAATAGAGTTATAGTTAGTTTACTAGTTTCCAGCCATAGTGTAAGTTCAATCCACATAAAGTTTAATGTCCCAGTCCGAATTTAATCCTCTGGGGACCCTAGTATTCAGTTGGAAAATCCAATATACCTCTCTTTGGCTCAGGAGTTTTAATCTATTGCCTCCTCTCACTGGTCTTTTCACATGCTGAATACCCTGAAAACACAATAATTTGCTGTTGCCATTGTGTTCAGTCTTGAAATGTAAGGCAACTGGAGTACCCGAGTCCTCATTACTAATGGATCTCAGATGTTCCAGGAACCTTGTTTTAAGGGGTCTGGTCGTCTGGCCAACGTATTTAATGTTACATTGTTTGCATGTAAGTAAATATATTACTAACAGTCATTGATCTCGCTGCTCTTCGGCTTTTCCCCAGCTTTATTGGTACCCTTTCACTAAACACCCACATTATACTATACTGTTTTACCCCTATACCGCCGCTCCCAGAGCCCACCGCAACTCTAATAAATGTATTAAGCCCCAAACAGCCGCTCACGGACCGCACCGCAACAAAATAAAGTGTTTAACCCCTAAACCGCAGCTCCCGGAGCCCACCACCACCTACATTATACTTATTACCCCCTAATTTGCCGCCCCCTACACCGTCGCCACCTACATTATACTTATTAACCCCTAATCTGCCCCCCTACACCGCCGCCACCTACATTATACTTATTAACCCCTAATCTGCCACCCCTACATCGCCGCCACCTACTTACATTTATTAACCCCTAATCTGCCGCCCCTAACGTCACCGCCACTATATTAAATTTATTAACCCCTAAACCAAATCTAACTCTAACCCTAACACCCCCTAACTTAAATATAATTTAAATAAATCTAAATAAATATTCCTATCATTAACTAAATTAATCCTATTTAAAACTAAATACTTACCTATAAAATAAACCCTAAGATAGCTACAATATAAATAGTTACATTGTATCTATCTTAGGGTTTATTTTTATTTTACAGGCAAGTTTGTATTTATTTTAACTAGGTAGAATAGTTATTAAATAGTTATTAACTATTTAATAACTACCTAGTTAAAATAAAGACACATTTACCTGTAAAATATAACCTAACCTAAGTTACAATTACACCTAACACTAAACTATAATTAAATACAATTAAATAAAATTATCTAAAGTAAAAAAAAAAACCCCACTAAATTACATAAAATAATAAACAAATGACAAGATTTTTAAACTAATTACACCTAATCTAATCCCCCTAACAAAATAAAAAAGTCCCCCCAAATAAAAAAAAGCCCTACCCTACACTGAATTACAAATAGTCCTTAAAAGGGTCTTTTGCGGGGCATTGCCCCAAAGTAATCAGCTCTTTTAACTGTAAAAAAAAGTACAAATCCCCCCCAACATTAAAACCCACCACCCGCACAACCAACCCTACTCTAAAACCCACCCAATACCCCCTACAAAATCCTAACACTGACCCCTTGAAGATCACCTTACCGGGAGAAGTCTTCACCCAACTGGGCCAAAGTCCTCAACAAAGCCGGCAGAAGTGGTCCTCCAGACGGGCAGAAATCTTCATCCAGACGGCGCGGAGCAACTCCATCTTCTAGACATCCGACGGGGAGCATCCTCTTCATCCGACGTCTTCTTGAACAATGATGGTTCCTTTAAGTGACGTCATCCAAGATGGCGTCCCTTCAATTCCGATTGGCTGATAGAATTCTATCAGCCAATCGGAATTAAGGTAGGAAAAATCCTATTGGCTGATGCAATCAGCCAATAGGATTGAAGTTCAATCCTATTGGCTGATCCAATCAGTCAATAGGATTGAGCTTGCATTCTATTGGCCAATAGAATGCAAGCTCAATCCTATTGGCTGATTGGAACATGTCAGCCTGCTGGGTATGGTGTGCTAGGTTTATAGACCGGGTAAAAAAGAAATTAGTTTTCTAAAATATCAGCAAAAAACAGGAGAGCAGCAGACTCCTTTCCATTGCAATCATCATGACTCAGCCAATGCCTCTCCTGCGTCGCGGTGTAGATCCAGCTCTCAGTAAGTTCATGTTAGCGTCCAGTCTTGAGAGTGATGGGAATGAGGAAAACAAATCCCGCAGCAGGATTCCCTGTGTGCCACGAATATATCATACTTTGTCCTCCCTCTGTGAGTTGACGCCGTCAGCGTCTGCAAACGGCTCTGCATCTGATTTGTACAACAGCTGAGTCTCCAACAACAGCAATCCTCTGAGCAATATTTTACTACGCTGTTGGTGTACAGCATGGAGGATTGCGTTGTTCTGGCCCTGGTATGCAGAAGAATAAGTAACATGATCCCGCTGCAGCATGGATTTGTGATGGCCTCTTTTCCTCTGATGCTTACTGTGAAGCGATGGTCTATTAAAGTTTTGGTCCCAGGAATCATGCAGGTATTGACATAACTTGACTCCGCTGGGAGTTGGCGCCATTTTACAGGGGAGCATAAGGGATTCTCAGCTTGAGTTTCAGCCAATAATTCTTGCGATGCATATTCCAGCTTGTCTAGCGCCGGTAGAAATAAGTCTTTTAAAGAAGTTAACATGTCTTTGTTTCAGAGTTCTGTTTCAGTGGGGAAGATATTCGTTCTTGTTTCCATCCCCATCTATGCTTTGTATAGCGTGTAGTAGCGTGTAGTATTCAATACTTCAATACTTCTCTCTCCTTCTTTGTAACTTCTTGTCGTCCGGGGGGGCAAGAGGTATTATTCTTGATCCTTTACGGAGCCCAAACAGCAAAATCTGTTAAGGGAAAGCAGGATGGCAATGGATTTATCCTAGAATAAGGATGAAATCTTGGTGTTTAACCCCTTAACGACCAACGACGTATGGGGTACGTCCTGCAAAAAAATGCAGTTAATGACCAAGGACGTACCCCGTACGTCGTTGGTCTTTGAAAGCAGTGGAAGCGATCCTGATCACTTCCAACTGCTTTCATGTTATAGCAGTGATGCCTCGATATTGAGGCATCCTGCTATAACATTTTTTAGCCGTCCGATGCAGAGAGAGCCACCCTGTGGCCCTCTCTGCATCGGCCATCAATGGCCATGTTCGTTGGTGGGTGGGAGCTGATCTAGGGAGGCGGGTGGGCGGCCATTGGTGGGAAGGGGGGCGGGATCGAGTGCGTGCGCGTGCGCGGGTGCGCGCGGGTGCACGGGAGCGGGTGCGCGCGCGCGGGGGGTGGGAAACCTACACTATGGAACAACAGGGGTACTTGGTGGGAGAGAGGGTGGCATCATAAAACATTTTAACGATCTGGGAGGGTGGGAGGTTGGGGGTTGAGGGGGGGCAGCTACATAATTGAGGGGGGGCAGCTAAATAATAAAATAAAAAAAAATTGATAAAAAAACATTTGAGTTCAAACTGGGTACTGGCAGACAGCTGCCAGTACCCAATATGGCGCATAATAAGGCAGAGAGGGGGGTTAGAGAGCTGTTTGGGGGGGATCAGGGAGGTTGGGGGCTAAGGGGGGATCCTACAGAGCAGAATTATTATTGTTTTTTTTTTTTTAAATCCCCAAAAAACTCTTATTTTAGTACTGGCAGACTTACTGCCAGTACTTAAGATGGCGGGGACAATTGTGGGGTGGGGGAGGGAAGAGAGCTGTTTGGGAGGGATCAGGGGGTGTGATGTGTCATGTGGGAGGTTGATACCTACACTAAAGCTAAAATTAACCCTACAAGCTCCCTACAAGCTCCCTAATTAACCCCTTCAATGCTGGGCATTATACACGTGTGGTGCGCAACGGCATTTAGCTGCCTTCTAATTACCAAAAAGCAAAGCCAAAGCCATATATGTCTGCTATTTCTGAACAAAGGGGATCCCAGAGAAGCTTTTACAACAATGTATGCCATAATTGCACAAGCTGTTTGTAAATAATTTCAGTGAGAAACCTAAAATTGTGAAAAATGTAACGCTTTTTTTTATTTGTTCGCATTTGGCGGTGAAATGGTGGCATGAAATATACCAAAATGGACCTAGATCAATACTTTGGGTTGTCTACTACATTATACTAAAGCTAAAATTAACCCTACAAGCTCCCTACAAGCTCCCTAATTAACCCCTTCAATGCTGGGCATAATACACGTTTGGTGCGCAGTGGCATTTAGCGGCCTTCTAAATACCAAAAAGCAATGCCAAAGCCATAAATGTCTGCTATTTCTGAACAAAGGGGATCCCAGAGAAGCATTTACAACCATTTATGCCATAATTGCACAAGTTGTTTGTAAATAATTTCAGTGAGAAACCTAAAGTTTGTGAAACAATTTGTGAAAAAGTGAACAATTTTTTTTATTTGATCGCATTTGGTAGTGAAATGGTTGCATGAAATATACTAAAATGGGCCTAGATCAATACTTTGGGATGTCTTCTAAAAAAAAATATATACATGTCAAGGGATATTCAGGTATTCCTGAAAGATATCAGTGTCCCAATGTAACTAGCGCTAATTTTGAAAAAAAGTGGTTTGGAAATAGCAAAGTGCTACTTGTATTTATTTCCCTATAACTTGCAAAAAAAACAAAGAACATGTAAACATTGGGTATTTCTAAACTCAGGACAAAATTTAGAAACTATTTAGCATGGGTGTTTTTTGGTGGTTATAGATGTGTAACAGATTTTGGGGTTCAAAGTTAGAAAAAGTGTGTTTTTTTCCATTTTTTCCTCATATTTTATAATTTTTTTTATAGTAAATTATAAGATATGATGAAAATAATGGTATCTTTAGAAAGTCCATTTAATGGCGAGAAAAACGGTATATAATATGTGTGGGTACAGTAAATGAGTAAGCGGAAAATTACAGCTAAACACAAACACTGCAGAAATGTAAAAATAGCCTTGGTCCCAAATGGACAGAAAATGGAAAAGTGCTGTGGTCCTTAAGGGGTTAAGCAGAGCCTCTCAGACTTGCGACCAACTTGAAACGCCACCCACCGGAAGTCTTCATTTTATATTTTAAAGGGACATTAAGCTGCTAAGTATAACTATAGTAGCATTATTACTATTCACCTTACTATTGTTTCCCTCCTGTGTTTGCAGCTGTTTTTAAAGACACTCTCTTATTTTAAAGGTACATGAAACCCATTTTATGATTTCATGATTTAAATAAAACATACAATTGTAAACATTTTTCTAATTTACTTCTATTATCAATTTTGCTATGTTCTCTTGGTATCCTTTCTTGAAGGAGCAGCAATGCACTACTGGGAAGTAGCTGAATACATTGGTAAGCCAATCACAAGAGACATATATGTGCAGACACCAATGAGCAGCTAGCTCCCAGCTCCCAAGTCTTTCTAGATATGCTTTTCAACATGTGAGCTACAAGATGGTGGCGCCCAGTATAAAATGCAGAGCTTTACCAACAGATTATGTAATGCATTAAAATAAGAGAACGGATTTAAACAGAGCTGCTGGTACAGGATGCAAACCAATAGTATGGTAAGTATTAAAGGGACATAATACTCATATGCTAAATCACTTGAAACTGATGCAGTATAACTGTAAAAAGCTGACAGGAAAATATCACCTGAGCATCTCTATGTAAACAAGGAAGATATTTTACCTCACAATTTCCTCAGCTCAGCAGAGTAAGTTCTGTGTAAAAAGTTATACTCAACTGCTGCTCAGCTGCAGGTAAAAAAAATTTTTAAAAAATGAACAAATGAACAGCAGCCAATCAGCATCAGCAGTGCTGAGGTCATGAACTCTTTTACTGTGATCTCATGAAATTTCACTTAACTCTCATGAGATTTCATTGTAAACTTCCTTACACTGAATAGGGAAATTAGATGAGTGTGCATGAATGCTCGCTCCTTCCGCTGTCCCAGGACAGACATACTGATTTGTTGCTTATAAGTCCTTTACAATGGGATGTGGCTACTGAGAAACTTTTGAGGTAAAACATAATTTATGTAAGAACTTACCTGATAAATTCATTTCTTTCATATTAGCAAGAGTCCATGAGCTAGTGACGAATGGGATATACATTCCTACCAGGAGGGGCAAAGTTTCCCAAACCTCAAAATGCCTATAAATACACCCCTCACCACACCCACAAATCAGTTTAACGAATAGCCAAGAAGTGGGGTGATAAGACAAAAGTGCGAAAGCATAAAAAATAAGGAATTGGAATAATTGTGCTTTATACAAAAAAATCATAACCACCACAAAAAAAGGGTGGGCCTCATGGACTCTTGCTAATATGAAAGAAATTAATTTATCAGGTAAGTTCTTACATAAATTATGTTTTCTTTCATGTAATTAGCAAGAGTCCATGAGCTAGTGACGTATGGGATAATGACTACCCAATATGTGGATCTTCCACGCAAGAGTCACTAGAGAGGGAGGGATAAAATAAAGACAGCCAATTCCGCTGAAAATAATCCACACCCAAAATAAAGTTTAAATCTTATAATGAAAAAAACTGAAATAATAAGCAGAAGAATCAAACTGAAACAGCTGCCTGAAGTACTTTTCTACCAAAAACTGCTTCAGAAGAAGAAAACACATCAAAATGGTAGAATTTAGTAAAAGTATGCAAAGAAGACCAAGTTGCTGCTTTGCAAATCTGATCAACCGAAGCTTCATTCCTAAACGGCCAGGAAGTAGAAACTGACCTAGTAGAATGAGCTGTAATCCTTTGAGGCGGCGTTTTACCCGACTCAACATAAGCATGATGAATTAAAGATTTCAACCAAGATGCCAAAGAAATGGCAGAGGCCTTCTGACCTTTCCTAGAACCGGAAAAGATAACAAACAGACTAGAAGTCTTTCGGAAATTCTTAGTAGCTTCAATATAATATTTCAAAGCTCTAACTACATCCAAAGAATGTAATGATCTTTCCTTAGAATTCTTAGGATTAGGACACAACGAAGGAACCACAATTTCTCTACTAATGTTGTTAGAATTCACAACCTTAGATAAAAATTTAAAAGAGGTTCACAACACCGCCTTATCCTGATGAAAAATCAGAAAAGGAGACTCACAAGAAAGAGCAGACAATTCAGAAACTCTTCTAGCAGAAGAGATGGCCAAAAGAAACAAAACTTTCCAAGAAAGTAATTTAATGTCCAATGAATACATAGGTTCAAACGGAGGAGCTTGAAGAGCCCCCAGAACCAAATTCAAACTCCAAGGAGGAGAAATTGACTTAATAACAGGTTTTATACGAACCAAAGCTTGTACAAAACAATGAATATCAGGAAGATTAGCAATCTTTCTGTGAAAAAGAACAGAAAGAGCAGAGATTTGTCCTTTCAAGGAACTTGCCGACAAACCTTTATCCAAACCATCCTGAAGAAACTGTAAAATTCTCGGAATTCTAAAAGAATGCCAGGAAAAATTATGAGAAAGACACCAAGAAATGTAAGTCTTCCAAACTCGATAATATATCTTCCTAGATACAGATTTACGAGCCTGTAACATAGTATTAATCACAGAGTCAGAGAAACCTCTTTGACTAAGAATCAAGCGTTCAACCTCCATACCTTTAAATTTAAGGATTTGAGATCCTGATGGAAAAAAGGACCTTGTGACAGAAGGTCTGGTCTTAACGGAAGAGTCCATGGTTGGCAAGAGGCCATTCGGACAAGATCCGCATACCAAAACCTGTGAGGCCATGCTGGAGCCACCAGCAGAACAAACGAGCATTCCTTCAGAATCTTGGAGATTACTCTTGGAAGAAGAACTAGAGGTGGAAAGATATAGGCAGGATGATACTTCCAAGGAAGTGACAATGCATCCACTGCTTCCGCTTGAGGATCCCTGGATCTGGACAGATACCTGGGAAGTTTCTTGTTTAGATGAGAAGCCATCAGATCTATTTCTGGAAGTCCCCACATTTGAACAATCTGAAGAAATACCTCTGGGTGAAGAGACCATTCGCCCGGATGTAACGTTTGGCGACTGAGATAATCCGCTTCCCAATTGTCTATACCTGGGATATGAACCGCAGAAATTAGACAGGAGCTGGATTCCGCCCATACCAGTATTTGAGATACTTCTTTCAAAGCCAGAGGACTGTGAGTCCCTCCTTGATGATTGATGTATGCCACAGTTGTGATATTGCCTGTCTGAAAACAAATGAACGATTCTCTCTTTAGAAGAGGCCATGACTGGAGAGCTCTGAAAATTGCACGGAATTCCAAAATATTGATTGGTAATCTCACCTCCTGAGATTCCCAAACCCCTTGTGCTGTCAGAGACCCCCAAACAGCTCCCCAACCTGTCAGACTTGCATCTGTTGAAATTACAGTCCAGGTCGGAAGAACAAAAGAAGCCCCCTGAACTAAACGATGATGATCTGTCCACCACGTCAGAGAGTGTTGTACAATCGGTTTTAAGGATATCAATTGAGATATCTTTGTGTAATCCCTGCACCACTGGTTCAGCATACAGAGCTGAAGAGGTCGCATGTGAAAACGAGCAAAGGGGATCGCGTCCGATGCAGCAGTCATAAGACCTAGAATTTCCATGCATAAGGCTACCGAAGGGAACGATTGTGACTGAAGGTTTCGACAAGCTGAGATCAATTTTAGACGTCTCTTGTCTGTCAGAGACAGAGTCATGGACACTGAATCTATCTGGAAACCCAAAAAGGTTACCCTTGTCTGAGGAATCAATGAACTTTTTGGTAAATTGATCCTCCAACCATGATCTTGAAGAAACAACACAAGTCGATTCGTATGAGATTCTGCTAAATGTGAAGACTGAGCAAGTACCAAGATATCGTCCAAATAAGGAAATACCACAATACCCTGTTCTCTGATTACAGACAGAAGGGCACCGAGAACCTTTGTAAAAATTCTTGGAGCTGTTGCTAGGCCAAACGGCAGAGCCACAAACTGGTAATGCTTGTCTAGGAAAGAGAATCTCAGAAACTGATAGTGATCTGGATGAATCGGAATATGCAGATATGCATCCTGTAAATCTATTGTGGACATATAATGCCCTTGCTGAACAAAAGGCAGGATAGTCCTTACAGTTACCATTTTGAATGTTGGTATCCTTACATAACGATTCAATATTTTTAGATCCAGAACTGGTCTGAAGGAATTCTCCTTCTTTGGTACAATGAAGAGATTTGAATAAAACCCCAGCCCCTGTTCCAGAACTGGAACTGGCATAATTACTCCAGCCAACTCTAGATCTGAAACACATTTCAGAAATGCTTGAGCCTTCGCTGGATTTACTGGGACACGGGAAAGAAAAAATCTCTTTGCAGGAGGCCTTATCTTGAAGCCAATTCTGTACCCTTCTGAAACAATGTTTTGAATCCAAAGATTGTGAATTGAATTGATCCAAATTTCTTTGAAAAAACGTAATCTGCCCCCTACCAGCTGGGCTGGAATGAGGGCTGCACCTTCATGTGGACTTGGGAGCTGGCTTTGGTTTTCTAAAAGGCTTGGATTTATTCCAGACTGGAGATGGTTTCCAAACTGATACCGCTCCTGTGGATGAAGGATCAGGCTTTTGTTCCTTATTGTGACGAAAGGAACGAAAACAATTAGTAGACCTAAATTTACCTTTAGATTTTTTATCCTGTGGTAAAAAAGTTCCTTTCCCTCCAGTAACAGTTGAGATAATAGAATCCAACTGAGAACCAAATAATTTATTACCCTGGAAAGAAAGGGAAAGCAATGTTGACTTGGAAGACATATCAGCATTCCAAGTTTTAAGCCATAAAGCTCTTCTAGCTAAAATAGCTAGAGACATATACCTGACATCAACTCTAATGATATCAAAGATGGCATCACAAATAAAGTTATTAGCATGTTGAAGAAGATTAACAATGCTATGAGAATTATGATCTGTTACTTGTTGCGCTAAAGCTTCTAACCAAAAGGTTGAAGCTGCAGCAACATCCGCTAAAGATATAGCAGGTCTAAGAAGATTACCTGAACATAAGTAAGCTTTTCTTAGAAAGGATTCAATTTTCCTATCTAAAGGATCCTTAAAGGAAGTACTATCTGCCGTAGGAATAGTAGTACGCTTAGCAAGAGTAGAGACAGCCCCATCAACCTTAGGGATTTTGTCCCAAAACTCTAATCTGTCAGATGGCACAGGATATAATTGCTTAAAACGTTTAGAAGGAGTGAATGAATTACCCAAATTATTCCATTCCCTGGAGATTACTTCAGAAATAGCATCAGGGACAGGAAAAACTTCTGGAATAACTACAGGAGATTTAAAAACCTTATTTAAACGTTTAGATTTAGTATCAAGAGGACCAGAATCCTCTATTTCTAATGCAATTAAGACTTCTTTAAGTAAAGAACGAATAAATTCCATTTTGAATAAATATGAAGATTTATCAGCATCAACCTCTGAGACAGAATCCTCTGAACCAGAGGAACCATTATCAGAATCAGAATTATGATGTTCATTTAAAAATTCATCTGAAAAATGAGAAGTTTTAAAAGACCTTTTACGCTTACTAGAAGGAGGAATAACAGACATAGCCTTCTTAATGGATTTAGAAACAAAATCTCTTATATTTACAGGAACACTCTGAGTATTAGATGTTGACGGAACAGCAACAGGTAATGTAACATTACTAAAGGAAATATTATCTGCATTAACAAGTTTGTCATGACATTCAATACAAACAACAGCTGGAGGAACAGCTACCAAAAGTTTACAGCAGATACACTTAGCTTTGGTAGATCCAGCACCAGGCAGCGATTTTCCAGTAGTATCTTCTGACTCAGTGTCAACCTGGGACATCTTGCAATATGTAATAGAAAAAACAACATATAAAGCAAAATTTATCAAATTCCTTAAATGACAGTTTCAGGAATGGGAACAAATGCCAGTGAACAAGCTTCTAGCAACCAGAAGCAATAAATAATGAGACTTAAATAATGTGGAGACAATAGTGACGCCCATATTTTTTTAGCGCCAAAAAAAGACGCCCACATTATTTGGCGCCTAAATGCTTTTAGCGCCAAAAATGACGTCACATCCGGAACGCCGACACCTTTGGCGCAAAAAAAACGTAAAAAATGACGCAACTTCCGGCGACACGTATGACGCCGGAAACAGAAAAAAATTTTGTGCCAAAAAAGTCTGCGCCAAGAATGACGCAATAAAATGAAGCATTTTCAGCCCCCGCGAGCCTAACAGCCCACAGGGAAAAAAGTCAAATTTTAAGGTAAGAAAAAATTGATTTATTCATATGCATTATCCCAAATATGAAACTGACTGTCTGAAATAAGGAACGTTTAACATCCTGAGTCAAGGCAAATAAATATTTGAATACATATATTTAGAACTTTATATAAAAGTGCCCAACCATAGCTTAGAGTGTCACAGAAAATAAGACTTACTTACCCCAGGACACTTATCTACATGTAGTAGAAAGCCAAACCAGTACTGAAACGAGAATCAGTAGAGGTAATGGTATATATAAGAGTATATCGTCGATCTGAAAAGGGAGGTAAGAGATGAATCTCTACGACCGATAACAGAGAACCTATGAAATAGACCCCGTAGAAGGAGATCATTGAATTCAAATAGGCAATACTCTCCTCACATCCCTCTGACATTCACTGCACGCTGAGAGGAAAACCGGGCTCCAACCTGCTGCGGAACGCATATCATCGTAGAATCTAGCACAAACTTACTTCACCACCTCCATAGGAGGCAAAGTTTGTAAAACTGATTTGTGGGTGTGGTGAGGGGTGTATTTATAGGCATTTTGAGGTTTGGGAAACTTTGCCCCTCCTGGTAGGAATGTATATCCCATACGTCACTAGCTCATGGACTCTTGCTAATTACATGAAAGAAAATATCTTTCTTTTTTACATAGAGATGCTCAGGTGATATTTTCTAGTCAGCTTTTTACAGCTATGTTGCGTCACTTTCAAATGTTTAAACATTTGGGTATTATGGCCCTTTAACCATACTACTATAGTTTTACACAGAAATGTATGGTCCCTTTAAATCTTGCACCAAACATGACACTATCGTGTTCTATACAATACCAAGTATTATATGTACATATAATAAAATATCCTTCTGAGCAAGTTAACATTTTGGATGAAAAAGAGTTGAATTTTCAAGGCAGTATATGCAACTTATCCCTAGGGACAGATTGCCCATTGGCTGCTTAAATCCCACAGATCTATTTATAGAAAGTCATGCACTCCACAAGTAGAAAACAAGCAATATATTTTTTACAGCACAGGAACCTTCATTTTTTCCATGAAACAAATGTATATCTTTTTAAAATTGTATTAAATGCAACAACAACAAAAAAATATTGACTTTAAATGGACATTAAATTTAAAAGTAATTTGCAAATCAAAAAACAAAACTTTGCAATACATTTTATTTATTTGTCCTGCTTTTTTTGCAATTTAAAGTGATGGTAAATGTAAAAAACGCTAGGATTTACCAATGCTACAAATAAAGGGGACTTTCAGTCATGAATTATAAAAAACTTCATGCTGAAAGTTCTTTTATTTGCAGCGAGTTTATGCCAAGCTAAGCACCTCTGGACTCCCACAGCAAAACACTATTTCCTCAATGAGGAAAAAAGCTGACAAGAAAATATTACCTGAGTGTTTCTATACTAAAAAGGATGATATTTTATCTCACAATTTATTTAGCTCAGCAGACTAATTGCTCGGTGACCATTATCAGACATCCCAACCTGCAGAAACTTATTTCAGGGAGGTGGCTTCCCCGGCTACTGGGCTGCGTGCTGCATGCTGCTCCCCCCCCCCCCCCCGGTTATATACTGGACACTTGGAAACCCTAAATAAGATAGAGACTTATCATTAAAGTAGCTTCCCACTAAACTCACATTTAAAAAAAAGTTGCTTTATTGCACAACCACATAAGGGCTAAAAACCCCATTGGACATTCCTATCTACTAAACACCCCCCTTTGAACAAAAGACTCACCAAAAGTTGGGTTAAGACTGGTCATGGTCACATTTATTCCATAAATTAACTTTATTAACCATAGACTTCAAGGAAGTCCAAATCACAAGTGGCGGCATAACGAGAAAACTAGCTAAAACCACAAAAAAAAGAGGACAATGCTGAAAGGAATGTCACTTCTCCGCACCTGCAGCAAATTCACAACAAAAAGGGAGGGAGGGATAGGGAAAAACCACTTGAACAAACAGGAACAAACAGGATGAATACAGGCCTGCATTTGCTTAAATAGTGAGTACAAAGATCCACCCCTTACCTTGCAACAATGTTGCAAGGTAACACTTACACTGCTAGATCCCATGTCAGGCAGGGGGTAAGGCCCTTATTACATTCCCTGCTGACAAGCAGCCCTACACTATCATAAAGGCTAAAACCCCCATTGTACATTCCTATCTACTAAACACCCCCCATTTAACTACTTAACCTGAACAAAAGACTCAGACACCAAAGTTGGGTTAAGACTGGTCATGGTCACTTTCATTCAATAAATTAACTTTATTAACCATAGACATCTAGGAAGTCCAACATAATGAGTGGCGGGATAACAAGCAAACTAGCTAAAACACCAAACACCAAGAGGACAAGGCTGAAAGGAATCTTGGTTATGCATGCCTCTGCTAGGCCACGCCCATGCAGAGCAGAGAAACTCCCCAGAGGAGCACAGTCAGCAGGCATGCGGGGTGGAGCACCCCATGGTCGGCACCTAGGGACATACGCTCCACCCATTAGCTAGACCGTCCCCCCTTTCAGGCTTACGCCCTTAGATGGAGCCTTGACCTCCCACCACAAGAGACTACCTTATCAAATTAAGGTAGCTCTTGCCGCCACAACCCTTAAATTTGAATAAGCAAGGACCTCCTTAGGTTAGCCAGGAAAATCACCAAGCCCAGACAAGTGAATGCCATCCGGCCTGTGCAAATGCCTTTTGTCAGCTGGCAGGGCCTCATGTCTGACTACAAACCCCCCACTGGTCATGACCGCTTTACCCAACTTCCTATTGACCTTCTTACAAACCCTATACACCGCCCTGGGGGAACAATTGCGCCACTGCAGTCTAGCTACATTGTTTGACCATCCAATTTTAACTCCTTGAAAAGTCGTTGCTAACCAACGAATATCTGACTTCATGGCTGTGATAAGGTCCAATGCTGGGGCAGACCCTAAATCGTTACCCCCTAGGTGCAGTATAATTATATGGGGTCTTCCTCATCTATGCAGGGCCTCTTGAAGTAACTGGGGCATTTCGGTCCAACACAGCCCCCTGCTATCCAGCCATCGCAAGGATGCCCGAGAAGGGGGAAATCCCAATTGCTGTCCATCTGGAAGGGATAGGGCTTTGATGGAGGCCCAGTGAATAAAGGAGTGTCCCACTATCCATACACTAGAGGGCTGTTTGGAGACACCTAGGATAAATGAAGATAATTATAACATTGTTCCATGAACGCGAAACACAACATGCAATAAAAGAAGGGGGGAACGGGAAGGAAAACCTGGACAAGAAAAGAAGAAAGGCATGCAAACCAATTACTACCCACAGATGGGCGAATATACACCTTATAACAATGGGACTTCCAGCTCCTCAACCTCTTTATTGCCTACACTGGCCAGCCTAGGGCCGTGGCACTAGGGGCAGCTCCGATAAGAAACGAATGTGGAGCGATCTTAGTTGTATCAAGACCCGCCAAAGCTGCTACTTTGGACAATACCCTCTGGAATTGGTATTTTGACAGGTTGGACTCGTCCTCATGCCCAGAAATTGCTCCCGACCTACTGGTCTAACCTCCATGTAGGATTTAGACAATGCCACTGGGCAAACCCCCCTCGCCACTTGCCCGGGAGGGATAGCCATGTCCCACAAGCCTCCTGATCTGTCTTTGATCGAGGCACGAAAATCAGTAGAGACTCCACCGAGACTCTTACATGCGTCACTTGCATCCCTTTTCCGCAAGCCTGCTTGGAAGGGGATACAAGTTCACTGACCTGCAACGCACCAAAAAAGGCTAAAGCAAATGTCCAAAAACCCCTGAATATACCAGCGTCAGGCACACAATAAGGTCCTGCAGGCACTGGGCCATAATAGTTTTCCTTACGTCCCGCTGACATGGTTCTAGCCTACCCCAACCTTTCACCACCTGGCGCACTAAAAACATCCCCGAGAAATCAGGCAGACCATGCATCTTATTAAAGAATGCCAACGCTGACAACCCGCAATGTACTCCACCTTTTTTAACTCCTTCGTTTTGCAAATGCAGCAACCAGTCGCAGCACGACCATCTCGGCTCTGTGACGTCACCGCCGTCTGCCATACTCTTACTTCCTGTCAGCTCTGAAGCTGTCTCCTCGCTCCGGTAAGCAAACAAGCTTATGTGTTATATTGGCCCATCAAACTCCCTAAAGACTGCAGATATTCCATATGTATAACTTCTGTTGAATCTTTAATAACTTATATCCGATATATCCGTACCAGTTCCTTATTTATGCAGTACTGTGTTATTTTTTCTATTATTTCACTTTTGATATCATTCATCCTGATGTCTCAAGGTAGTTATTAGGAACTAGATTCCTAGTCATAGTTGTGAAAATTACCTGAGACTATTGGAGAGATTAACTGCTTCTATCTAAGTCACTATGTAAAATCAGTGATTTCTACCTAGTACCTTTTTAGTTCCACAACCATTTTTTCTCACAACAAGCAACATAACTATATATACTTTGCATTCTTATGTTACATTCTGTTCATGAATTATGCAGGAACTGCAGCTGTGATTCATCACTTGAAGGACTATCTGGATAAACAGTTAAACTTGCTGACATTTATAACAAAATAACAAGCCTGTTAAAACATGAATCCAGCAGACCTGCCTGCCCATGTTGTCAATTTAACACAAAAAGTGAACTTGAAAATGAACAGTTGAAAGGTTATATTAATGAATCCCTTAAAGCCTCCGCTGCCCATTCACCTGAACCTATTATAGGTATGCCAGATAAATTCAATGGTAATAGGGAATTATATAGGGATATTAAAAGTGCCTGTATACTACTTTTCACGCTTAAACCCAAGACATACCCCTCTGATAGAGTCTGTGTGCTAACTGTTATATCCTTCCTACAAGGAGAGCCCCGCACTTGGGCCAATTCATTTTTTGAAAGAAATGATCCTATACTGGGTTCACTTGATCAATTCTTTAACAAGATGTTGTTACTTTATGATAACCCTAACACACAAAATACAGCTGAATCTTATATCAAAGAGACCTGTAGAAGAATATATTATAGACTTCAAAAGATATGCTAAGGAAACACTATTGAATGAGATTTCACTGAGAAACCAGTTTAGCCTGGGTCTCTCTGACTATATCAAGGATGAATTGTGCAGAAATGACCTACCTAACACCCTTGAAAAACTAATGACTCTAGTGGTTTCTATTGATAGAAGATATAGAGAAGGGAAGAAAAATCAGTGTCAAACACTTCCACTAAAAGACCTCCTTTCCAATATCTACCATCACAACCTCTAAAACCTGCAGACGAACCTATGGACATTAGCTTCATCAGAGGCCCTATGTAATGTTTAAGTATGAACTAGTACCCTTGTTCATGCAGGACCACTCAGTCTCACACCTTACCTCGGGTTCACTAAGATCTAACTTGTGTGAACCCTGTTATGCTCATAGATCTGAGGGTCACTACTGTAGGATACAGAGTGAAGATGGTATAGCAAAAGGAGTTGGATATGAGCTAAACAGTAATATAGTATGGTAATGTAGGATAACTCAGAATCCAAAGTTTAGAGAGAAGCTTATTCACATCCAAATTAGTTGTAGACTCGCATCACACACATATAAAATATTTACATAACTTGCACAGGCACACACACACACTTTAGATAGAGTTGTGCAGGGTAGCTTCGTTGGTTATTTACAACCAGATAAGAGATAAGCAGTTTGAGAGTAGTTGTTGGGTTAAAGTCAGTTTAAGCACATAAAGTTCATCAGAGGTTAATGCAAATGGAGCAGTGCTATTTAGGCAAATGATAAATACGGCAAAAGTCACTGTGCAAGTCAATATAGTGAATCACAAGCGGAATAGTTCATGTAACAGCAAGTGCATGAGATAAACTGGTTAATAGCTTAGTATGGCAGGTAAACTTGATTACTTGATTATTTGAGGCAAGCAGTAGCAAATGACATGAAAGGCAAGATATCCTTATTTGTAAATTGGTAATACAGACCGGTAATCCTGATGTTAATACATACAAACCGACTTCCCAAATAGTATCCTCAGAATGGAGCAGAAGCGGAGTTACCGGAGAAGAAATGCACACAGCGTGTGCCGAGATTCAGTGAGAGTGTGTGGCGGCTGCGGTTTCACCTAGTGACGTCACACGCCAACGGACCAGCATGCGAGTAAGCAGGAAGCAAGCAGCGAGAGAGACAGGAACAAAGTTGTGGAGCTGCAAAACCACAAGACTTGAGTAACAGGAACTAGCATCAGTAGCAGGAAATCCCAACTTAGACAGGAGGGAATAGCTGGGTGCGAAGTGTTCAGGAACAGTGGGTGACTGAACAAATTACCAAGCAACGTTCAACAGTAGGTGGAGCCTTAAATAGCAGTATGATAATTAGTAGTTAAAGGTACAGAATGGTAAAATCCTGACAGAACTCCCCCCTCAAGGAGCCGCTCCGCGGATCAAGGACCAGGACGTTCAGGATTTCTCCGGTGGTACAAAGAGAGGAGTTGGGGGGCAGAGAAGTTTGAGGATGGCTCCCACGAATCCTCCTCAGGAGCATAACCCTTCCATCTTACCAAATACTGTAGTTGATCATGAAGGTATCTGGAGTCCAAGATAGATTCGATTTCATATTCAACATCATCACTGACTTGAGGAACAACAGAAGAACTCTGTAAGTTACCCCTGACCAAGGAGTAAGGTTTTAACAAGGACACATGGAACGTTGGATGTATCTTCAGAGTAGATGGTAATTGTAGAGTCACGGCATTAGGATTGATTACTTTAATAATCTCATACGGACCTAAGTACAATGCACCTAATTTTTTACTAGGAATCTTTAAACGTAGGTTTTTTGTACTAAGCCAGACCTTGTCGCCAACAGCATAATCCGGAGGTTTAGATCTGCGTAAATCATAATGATGCTTCTGGGTAGTTTGTGCCACTTCTAATACTGTTTTTAAAGAAGCAAAACCATTAGCAATGGAATTGACTGTATCATTTACCATTGGAAGTGTAGAATCAGACGTACAGGTAGGATGATACGATGGATGAAACCCATAGTTGATGAAAAATGGTGTGGTTTTCATTGAGGAGTGTAGTGAGTTGTTATGAGCAAATTCGGCAGTGGCCAACAGTGAATGCCAATTATCTTGTTCTAAAGTACAATAGCAGCGGAGATATTGCTCAAGTGACTGATTAGTTCTTTCCGTTTGCCCATTTGTCTGGGGATGATAAGCTGAGCTAAGTCTTCTACAGATGTTGAGGGTACGACATAGCTGGGTCCAGAACCTGGATGTGAATTGTGACCCCCTATCCGTAGTGATAGATTTAGGCAATCCATGAAGTTTCACTATGTTGTTTAAGAATAGAGAGGCAGTTTCTGAAGCTGTTGGAAGACCCCTGTGGGGGATGAAATGAGCCATTTTAGAAAACAAATCAACCACCACTAATATGGTGTTGAAATTTGATGAAGATGGTAAGTCCACTATGTAATCCATGGCGATGTCTGTCCAAGGTCTGTCTGGGATTGGAAGCGAAAGAAGGTAACCATAAGGGCGGTTATGTGGGTGTTTTTTAGTGGTACATGTGGGACAACTTTGTACATATCGAGTGACTGTGTCATTCATTTTGGGCCACCAGTAATCTCTCTTTAATAAATGCAATGTTTTATGAACTCCAGGATGACCTGCTAATAGTGAGTCATGAGCATAACCAACAATCTCATCCCTAAGAGCTTCAGGTATATAAAGTAGATTGTCATGGTAGTACAAACCGTCCTGATGTTTATTTAATCCAAGTTGCTGCAAAGATGAGTCCTGAGAGAGATGCTGTTTTAGGGTGGTTTTAAAGCTGGTAGTTAAACAGATTATTCTGTCTGGAGGTATGATAGATTCAGGTGTTTCTATATGTGAAGGTTTCGGATCCTTCCGAGAAAGAGAGTCTGCCTTGAGATTTTTGGAGCCGGGCCTATAAGTTATGATATAATCAAATCGTGAAAAGAAAAGACTCCACCTGACTTGACGTGAAGTCAGGGTTTTGTTAGATTTCAGAAATTCAAGATTCCGATGATCAGTATATATCAGAATAGGGTGTTGTGTTCCTTCCAGAAGATGTCTCCAAAACTCCAGGGCGGATTTGATAGCAAGAAGCTCCTTATCACCAATACCATAATTCATTTCTGCAGAGGTCATTACTCTGGAGTAGTAAGATATTGGGTGAAGAGGTTCTGTTGGAGACTTTCTTTGAGAAAGGATTGCCCCAAGGGCATACTCGGAAGCATCAACCTCCAGGGTGTATTGACAACTGGGATCTGGGAACTGTAGAATCGGAGCTGTAATAAATTTCTGTTTCAGACTAATGAAAGAATCTTCTGCTGACTGATTCCAAACAAATTTTATATGTTTACGTGTTAAGTAAGTCAAGGGTTGAACAATATGTGAAAACCCTTTAATGAATTTGCGATAAAAGTTCGCGAACCCTAAGAATCTCTGGATTTCTTTCTTATTACGGGGAGCAGGCCAACTGGTTATAGCATCCACCTTGTTAGATTCCATGGAGATACCTAGAGGGGATATGTTGTATCCTAAAAAGGAAATTGTATCTGTATTGAATATACACTTTTCCAGCTTAGCAAAAAGACGATGAGCTCTTAATCGTAGTAAAACCTGCTTTACATGTGACACATGTTTTTCGTATGATTCCGAGAATATAAGAAAGTCGTCCAGATAGATGACAATACATACATCTAAGAGATCATGAAACACATCATTTATGAAACATTGAAACGTCGCCGGTGCGTTGCATAAACCAAACGGCATTACAGTGTATTCATAAAGGCCGTAACGTGTACGGAAGGCTGTTAACCACTCATCCCCTGCTCTCATCCTAATCAAATTGTAGGCACCTCTAAGATCCAATTTTGTATAAATTACAGCACCACGTAACCGTTCAATTAGTTCAGGAATGAGAGGCAGGGGGTATCTGTTCTTCTTTGTACATTTGTTAAGTTGCCTATAGTCAATGATTGGACGGAGACTACCATCCTTATTCTTAACAAAAAACATAGAAGCTCCAACTGAGGATGTGGAGGGTCTAATGAAGCCTTTTTTTAAGTTATCATCCAAATAATTTTTTAAATGAGCTAATTCTGGCTCTGAAAGAGGATATATATGTCCTATAGGTATGGTACTGTTTGGTATGAGATCAATAGGACAATCATACGTCCTGTGTGGTGGTAGTGTGTCTGCCTCAACCTTATCAAAAACGTCACTAAATTCTTTGTAACATTCAGGTAGGCCATTGACAGATAAATGGTATAAAGAGTGTTTGGTAAAACATGAATGTTTACAAAATGCTGAATCAAAGATCACAGACCCCTCACACCATGAAATAGTGGGGTTGTGTCTTATTAACCAGTTGAAACCAAGTATCATAGGATATACTGAAGTGGGAAGTACATCGAAAGACAATTGCTCAATATGACCAGACTTAGTTATTACAGTAATAGGAATGGTGTGATGTGTTATTGGACCTGAACTGAATAGTGAGCCATCAACCAAACGTATAGCAAGTGAAACACTCTTTTTTATTAGTGGGATCTTATTTTTAACAACAAAAGAAATATCTACAAAATTCCCAGATGCGCCAGAGTCAACTACGGCCTGTACGTCTATCTTCCGGTGATGCCACTGTAGGGAGAGAGGAAGGGACAAATGAGAAGTGAAATCATGTACCATATTGATTATATGATAACTAGGAGGTGTCTTACCCTTCTTTTGGCGAAGGAGTATTGGACAATCCTTAACAGTGTGATCTTTATCAGCACAGTATAAACAAAGGTTCAATAATTTGCGCCTAGCTTTTTCTTCTGGTTTTAGAGGACCACGAATCACTGCTACATCCATAGGTTCATCAAGGGACCTTGCTGGCAAGGTTGAAGGCGTAGCATGATAAGTGGGTAGTTTTCTGTAACTTGCATCACTGAAGGATCTTTCAGATTTTCTTTCCCTTAATCTTCGGTCTATACCAATGCTGAGTGTCATGAGGGCTTCTAAATCATCAGGAATGATACCACGTGCAAGCTCATCTTTTATTGCTTCACTGAGACCAAATCGGTATTGATTCCTTAAGGCTGGAGTGTTCCACTGAGTGTCTGGTGCCCAACGTTTGAAATCTGTGATATATTCTTCCACGACTCTCTTCCCTTGACGTAAGGACCTAATAGCTGTTTCTGCTGTGTTCTGTTTATTATGATCCTCATAAAGCAGAGACATAGCAGAAAAAAATGCATCGAGAGAATTTAAGATGGGATCATCCTTTTCATAATAGGTATTAGCCCAAGACCTGGCCTCACCACGTAAGAATGAGATAACAGTTAATACCCTGACCCTATCTGTTGGATATGATTTAGGTTTCAGAGTAAACATCAGTGTACAAGAGTTCTTAAAATCCCTGAAAAAAGCTCTCTCCCCAGAGAATTTTTCAGGAGGGCTAATTAAAGGTTCAGCTGAATTTTCAGCTACAGGAGGTTTACTGGCAAGCTGCTCATTTATGAATTTTCTGATGTTTTGGTTCTCCAATTGTATCTCCCTTAGTCCCTGTATCATGTGATCCATACTTTGAGCTAGGGAGCCAACCCTATTGTAAAGCTCTGTTATATCCATTAAACAAAGTACTAGTTATCTTTATAGGCTTGGTAATATGTAATGTTTAAGTATGAACTAGTACCCTTGTTCATGCAGGACCACTCAGTCTCACACCTTACCTCGGGTTCACTAAGATCTAACTTGTGTGAACCCTGTTATGCTCATAGATCTGAGGGTCACTACTGTAGGATACAGAGTGAAGATGGTATAGCAAAAGGAGTTGGATATGAGCTAAACAGTAATATAGTATGGTAATGTAGGATAACTCAGAATCCAAAGTTTAGAGAGAAGCTTATTCACATCCAAATTAGTTGTAGACTCGCATCACACACATATAAAATATTTACATAACTTGCACAGGCACACACACACACTTTAGATAGAGTTGTGCAGGGTAGCTTCGTTGGTTATCTACAACCAGATAAGAGATAAGCAGTTTGAGAGTAGTTGTTGGGTTAAAGTCAGTTTAAGCACATAAAGTTCATCAGAGGTTAATGCAAATGGAGCAGTGCTATTTAGGCAAATGATAAATACGGCAAAAGTCACTGTGCAAGTCAATATAGTGAATCACAAGCGGAATAGTTCATGTAACAGCAAGTGCATGAGATAAACTGGTTAATAGCTTAGTATGGCAGGTAAACTTGATTACTTGATTATTTGAGGCAAGCAGTAGCAAATGACATGAAAGGCAAGATATCCTTATTTGTAAATTGGTAATACAGACCGGTAATCCTGATGTTAATACATACAAACCGACTTCCCAAATAGTATCCTCAGAATGGAGCAGAAGCGGAGTTACCGGAGAAGAAATGCACACAGCGTGTGCCGAGATTCAGTGAGAGTGTGTGGCGGCTGCGGTTTCACCTAGTGACGTCACACGCCAACGGACCAGCATGCGAGTAAGCAGGAAGCAAGCAGCGAGAGAGACAGGAACAAAGTTGTGGAGCTGCAAAACCACAAGACTTGAGTAACAGGAACTAGCATCAGTAGCAGGAAATCCCAACTTAGACAGGAGGGAATAGCTGGGTGCGAAGTGTTCAGGAACAGTGGGTGACTGAACAAATTACCAAGCAACGTTCAACAGTAGGTGGAGCCTTAAATAGCAGTATGATAATTAGTAGTTAAAGGTACAGAATGGTAAAATCCTGACACCCTATAACTCAAGAGGAAAAGCTCCGCAGAAGAGCACTAAACCTGTGTTTATACTGCGCTGGAAGTTCTCATACAGTCTGCCCCAATGTATTGAAACAAAAAAGGGTGAGTCCCATTTCACCCAGAATTGTCTGGATATTTCACATTTAAAATCCTCATACTGTATCCTCTCTCTCTCTCTCTCTCTCTCTCTCTCCAGTGGGGTACACACAAAGTGAAGATTGATGCAGTAATTGACTCCGGAGCCGGTGCAAATTATATTGACGACTCCTTCATAAAACTAAATAAAATGCCCTTAATTGAAAAGGCTGTCCCTATTGTCATTAGAGTTATAGATGGTAACCAAATAAGTTCTGGGCTTATCCTATATAACACTGTACCTCTTCTGGTTTCCACACATTCTGCACAAGTTGAAACCCTTAGTTTCAATGTCATTTCTTCACCCATATTCACTGTGGTTTTGGGGTTAGATTGGTTAAGAAAACACCAACCTGGGGGTGGAGCTAACCACTGAGCCGAGTGGTCACAGATGTGAAGAGCTCTGCAAGGATTTAAGGAAAAAAAGTAACTTTTACAAATTTTTTGAGGGCCTATCTAATCAGGACCCTCCCTACTATCAGACACTGACCATCTGGTGGCAATTAAGTGCGGACATCCATATTCTGGACTATTTTGTGCCTGTAAGCAACGTCCTACCTTTATTCAGACAGAGCCATTCTAGAAGACACCGGAGGGTCGGGGTTCCGCTCCGGTGTCCCTATGCCACAGGACTAGGTCTTCTTAGCCTGCTTTGGAGGAAGACCTATACAGACAACCAACGGGCATCAACAGCCCACGTGGACTTACCTAACCTACAAGCTGGTCCTCCCGCGTCCGGCCTACTGCCGTGCGCCAACCGCTCCTGACCAGGTATTGGAGGGGCACCTCCTTAACTGCTCTTACCTTCCAGTTGAGCCCAGGAGGATAACATTTGTGCGACATCTGAGTGGCGCGAAAAGCCGCCATTAACAGGGAGCGCACGCACCTCCACTACATCACCGCCAATCAGACGGATACCTGTGGGCCACATTCGAGGCGGACCTTGGGGGCTAGTTCCTGAAGTAACAACCGGAGAGACAGCCCCACTCGTGTCCCCACCTTACAGTCAGGGTGGTAATCCATTTGCCCCACACTGAAACCTTAGGCCGTTTCAGGCCCTCATACCTGCACACAGGCCGCATCAGCAGTTAGTGGACTCCGGTCGCCATGTGGGTGACTACCTAGCTGGGCCATAAGCGTTCAACAGTTCAGCTCAGGACAGAAGCTTGCCCCTTCATAAGGACTTCTGAGGACTCTCTACACAGGGGTAAGAATTTATTGTATATTAGCATTAGACGGGCTCCTATCTCTCCCAACTTTAAAGCAACACCTCATTCCACTACCCGCTT
Source organism: Bombina bombina (assembly GCF_027579735.1). Classification (NCBI taxonomy): domain Eukaryota; kingdom Metazoa; phylum Chordata; class Amphibia; order Anura; family Bombinatoridae; genus Bombina; species Bombina bombina. The sequence continues at coordinate 1,108,816,662 of NC_069503.1, forward strand.
CAATTTGAGGTTTATCCACTGATCTGTACCTCAACAACCCAGTCTTTTGCCCTGCAGACCTTATCACACTTCAAGCCAATAAATTCTACAAGGGACTGGCATAACTGACAAGGGGCTCCCCTGGGCCCACTTTTGTTTACATTGGCCCACTGGTTGCCCCTCACCCTCTCAGGCCTATTTCAAAACGGCTAGAAATACTCTGGGCCTACCCTAGCAAAAAGGGGGAAAAATAAAGAAAAAGAAAAAACAAAGGATAGACCTACTTGGATCTGGGTCTTCCCCCAGCATTAGGAACTGTGTGGCATCATTCCCTTAGGGGTCTTGGTGAGACATTTTCATTTTGCCTATATGTGTTTAACCCCAGCTCTTCAGCATTTATTTCCCCTGTGGTGACTGTTTTTAGTTAACCCCTTAACGACCAAGGACGTACGCCACACGTCCTCAAAAAAAAGTCAGTTAATGACCGAGGACGTGTGGCGTACGTCCTTGGTCTGGAAAGCAGCTGGAAGCGATCCTGCTCGCTTCCAGCTGCTTTCCGGTTATTGCAGTGATGCCTCGATATGGAGGCATCCTGCAATAACCCCCCTTGGCCATCCGATGCAGAGAGAGCCACTCTGTGGCCCTCTATGCACCGGACATCGATGGCCGGTATCGTTGGTGGGTGGGAGCTTACGTGGGAGGCGGGTGGCGGCCATCGGTGCGCTATGTGGAGTGGAGGGGGGCGGGATCGGGGGGCGGGAGCTACGGGGGCGCGCACGGGAGCGCGCGCGTGCACGGGGGTGGTGGGCGGGCGCGTGCACGGGGCGGGAGCGGGTGGGAACCGCTACACTACAGAAAAAAAAAAGTTAAAAAGTTAAAAAAAAACCAACTTAAATGCAATCTAAGGGTCCTGGAAGGGGTTGGGGGTTGGTCTCGGTGGGGGGGGGAAAGCTACACTACAGAAAAGGGAATTAAAAAAAAAAAAAGGCACATTTTGTTACAAAACTGGGTACTGGCAGACAGCTGCCAGTACCCAAGATGGCGCCCATTATTGCAGAGGGGAAGGGTTAGAGAGCAGTATGGTGGGGGATCAGTGAGGTTGGGGTCTAAGGGGGGATCCTACACATCAGCATATGTAAATATGCTTTTTTTTTTTTAAAAAAAAGGGCCAAATACCTTTTATTTTAGTACTGGCAGAGTTTCTGCCAGTACTTAAGATGGCGGGGACAATTGTGGGGTGGGGGAGGGAAGAGAGCTGTTTGGGAGGGATCAGGGGGTCTGATGTTTCAGGTGGGAGGCTGAGCTCTACACTAAAGCTAAAATTAACCCTGCAAGCTCCCTACAAGCTACATAATTAACCCCTTCACTGCTAGCCATAATACACGTGTGATGCGCAGCGGCATTTAGAGGCCTTCTAATTACCAAAAAGCAATGCCAAAGCCATATATGTCTGCTATTTCTGAACAAAGGGGATCCCAGAGAAGCATTTACAACCATTTGTGCCATAATTGCAGAAGGTGTTTGTAAATAATTTCAGTGAGAAACCTAAAATTGAGAAAAAATTAACGTTTCTTTTAATTTGATCGCATTTAGCGGTGAAATGGTGGCATGAAATATACCAAAATTGGCCTAGATCAATACTTGGGGTTGTCTACTACACTACACTAAAGCTAAAACTACCCCAAAAAGCTCCCTACATGCTCCCTAATTAACCCCTTCACTGCTGGGCATAATACACGTGTGGTGCGCAGTGGCATTTAGCGGCCTTCTAATTACCAAAAAGCAACACCAAAGTCATATATGTCTGCTATTTCTGAACAAAGGGGATCCCAGAGAAGAATTTACAACCATTTATGCCATAATTGCACAAGCTGTTTGTAAATAATTTAAGTTAGAAACCAAAAGTTTGTGAAAAAATTTGTGAAAAGTGAACAATTTTTTCTATTTGATTGCATTTGGCGGTGAAATGGTGGCATGAAATATACCAAAATGGGCCTAGATCAATACTTTGGGTTGTCTACTAAAAAAAAATATATACATGTCAATGGATATTCAGAGATTCCTGAAAGATATCAGTGCTCTAATGTAACTATCGCTAATTTTGAAAAGAAATGGTTTGGAAATAGCAAAGTGCTACTTGTATTTATGGCCCTATAGTTTACAAAAAAAGCAAAGAACATGTAAACATTGGGTATTTCTAAACTCAGGACAACATTTAGAAACTATTTAGCATGGGTGTTTTTTGGTGGTTGTAGATGTGTAACAGATTTTGGGGGTCAAAGTTAGAAAAAGTGTGTTTTTTTCCATTTTTTCCTCATATTTTATAATTTTTTTTATAGTAAATTATAAGATATGATGAAAATAATGGTATCTTTAGAAAGTCCATTTAATGGCGAGAAAAACGGTATATAATATGTGTGGGTACAGTAAATGAGTAAGAGGAAAATTACAGCTAAACACAAACACCTCAAAAATGTAAAAATAGCCTTGGTCCCAAACGGACAGAAAATGGAAAAGTGATGTGGTCATTAAGGGGTTAAAGGCGCCAGCCATATTAATACAGCACAATATACTACCACAGGAGGGTTAAGTCAGTTTGCTGCGGGTGACCTGCTTGCACCTAATAGGTATATGTACATTACTTATTGAGAGACATTTGCTTATAGCAACAACAAAGGCCACTATAACAGATAAGACCCCCATAAATTTTGAAAAAGAGCTCACCACTTACAGTAGGCCCCCACTGACACCCTTGTGGTAGAACCCTATTTGGGACTGATTGTTAACCTTAACACATTTAAATGGTTTTTGAATGCTGCTGCATCAGCAAATGTTTCTCTGAGGCCCCTGCCCAGAGTGTAGTGTGGTTATGTATTTATGCAATTTTTTGTTTCTCTTTCTGCTTATGTTTTAAATGCACTACATAATTGACTATATCCAGCATGCACTTTCAGTTCTCTGCCCCCACTCCACCTTTTTGCCCTAGATAATATTCAGACCCCTGACCTAACCCAGTGACTTTTAGGATCTGATCCATTAACAACACACCAGTACTCTACTGTGGTGATATTATAGCCTCCCTGGGCGGCTACGACCACCCTTAGGCCGTTAACACTGAAGTGCTCTTAACTACATTATAGCTTAAGGTGTCTTTGGAGCTCTGAACCAACGTGGAGTGTCCAGTTTAGTTAACTTTCTTTTTGCTCACAAGATATTGTTAAATATTGCTATTACTTCCTGTCACTCTAACTGCTTGTAAGACCTGAGTAGTTTACTTTCCCTCAACAACTTCCCTGTACCACATATAGATAGGATTTATATTGTCTCCCCTCACCTCCCCGCTCCCGCCCAGCCTGTCTGAGTGGGTCATTTCCCACTTCCTTTTCCCCTTCCTTCGGGTTGTATCCACAGCCTTCCCTGAGGTGAGGGGTATGTGTTTAGATAACCCCACCTTCTTTACCATCCTCGCGGTGGCCTAGGTCTGCCCACTAGCCCTTTCCATCTACACAAGTTCTATTGGAGCCTACTGCTTCAAGGAGATAACAAACGGAGTGTTTCTACTTAACATCTGACAGTTGTTTTTCAGTTGACACACAGCCCCGCTCTATTGATATTGGAGTAATGCTTGCTACATACATGTGATGTATTAACTTTCTTTTTCAGCAGAACTATACGCATTATTTTTATAAAAGAGGCCTTTAGTTCTTATTCTCTATTGACTTTCCTAACAGCTAGCCTCCTCAATATGCCTCATTCGGCTAGGAGGCTTCCTAAATCAACTCTGAAATCTAAGAAGACGGTCTATGACACAACAACCTAAAGGCTCAAACATGGAATCTCAAAAAGATCTAAGTGATCCTGAATCACAGAATGAGGAGTCTCAATCCAGTATCCACTCAGTGTCTGCTTCTCAGCACTTCATCACTGAAACAACGCTGAAGAAACACAGGAAATTCAACGTAGTTCTGCCGAACTCAAAAAGGAAATTTCTGACATTGGTGAGAGAGTAGATTCACTGGAACGGAAACAGGATTATATCATGGTGGATCAGTTTAACCTTCTCTCATATTCAGATCAAATCTCTCAACTAGAACTCAAGCTAGCAAACGTCAAGGACAGATCCAAACGTAATAACATCAGGTTTTGGGGAGCCCCCAAGTCGGTCACCCCTGCTGAGCTGCAGGAGTTTTTGATGGAACTGTTTCGTGACCTAATAGGTACTCCTGAAGGGTTAACTAGTACCATGGAATGGGCACATAGGGCACTACGCCCCAGAACTCTGGCCTCCGACAAGCCACGGGACGTAATAGTCTGCTTGCACAGTTTCCTGTATAAGGATCAACTGATCCAGACGGCCTTTAAAAAACCACCTCTGGGTGAGAGGTTTAAAGATATACAACTCCTCCCTGATCTCTCTGCTTACACTCTTCAACAAAGGAGGCAATTTCAACCTGTTACGGCTGCTCTGCGTAAAAATAATATTAAGTACAGATGGGGATACCCCATCCGGATCATCATCACTAAGGACAATCAAACCTATGTGGCCGCAACATTGGCTCAGGGCCTGTCTCTGCTGACAAGCTGGGGACTCCGTCCTGAAACTCCCCCACAATGAGACGCTCCTCATCCTAAGTTGCATGCCTCTGCGCTTGAGTGGTCGGCTAAAGACCAAAGAGTTGAAAGAGCAAAAATGCTCCAACTTACAGACACTAGCTGACCCTGTAGACGCAGCACTCCATCCCATCTTCTGTAAGTCTGTTTTATTCATTACACTAGTTCAGGTCTGAAATTGCACTGCATATTCTGTTTGTATCTCTTTTATTGTTTTGCTGATTGTTAAGATTTTTTTGTTATTTAATCATATTTAAGCATATGTATGTTACAGGGCGGGGCTGATGATGTTCTCAGCCTTACACACTTTGGTTCGTTATTTAAAACGCTCCGCCCCCACTTAGAAGTCTATGCTAGGACTCCTTGAGGTGGATTATTTCCACCACATTACTGGGTACTCTCCTTGTGCCCGCCCTACTTATCCATCTCCCTCCCTGAACCCCTTCCCCCCTCCCCCCCTGCCCCATCGTATAGTCTATTTCCAGTACTATAGCCTCTTCCCTTCTTCCCCACTACCTGTCATGCCCACTATCAGGTTACTAACCCATAATGTTAGAGGTCTCAACTCCCCCCATAAACGCAGTCTTTTACTCAGATCCCTGAAACACCATAATCCTGATGTTGTCTTCCTCCAGGAAACCCACTGGCTAGACAGTGAACCCCTTAAACTTGTTTCCAAATCCTACACACACATTGAAACAGCCTCCTTTACTAAAAAAGCCAGAGGGGTAGCAATACTACTGCATAAGAGGCTTGCTTTTAATCAATACAAGTCATCAAAGACTCTCTAGCGAGATATGTCATTCTAATCTGCAAACTAAATCATGTGACTTATACCCTGGCCTCTATATATCTCCCAAACACTAATCAACAAGGATGCCTCAAGCACATTCTCCATGTCATTGCACAAGTCCGATAGGGTAGGGTCCTTCTGTCTGGGGACTTTAATATGTCTGGGATCCTATAATTGATAGAAAATCTACCTCTAAGGCTGTTGCGCCTTCCCCAACCAAGCAATTATCCAGTAGGTTCCGACACTTAACGTCCTGTTCAGGCTTTTATGATATTTGGAGAGCCCTCCATTCTCAAGATAATGACTATACTCACTTCTCACACCTGCACAGACTGTACTCTAAACTAGACCACATATTCTCTACAGCAGACTCCTTTGACCTAGTTGTGCAAGCCAGCATATCCCTTTGTGCCTGATCTGATCATGACCTGGTGCTGGCCGATATAAGTTCCACTAACACCACTCTCTTAAGACCCAACTGGCTCCTGCCCCACCACATTCTAGATGACGTGCCCTTTAGAGAGGAACTCCGTAGGGACATCACTCATTACATTCAAACCAACGACAATGCTGCAATTAGGGAAGACACCTTATGAGGTGCAGCCAAAGCCACAATCAGAGGACTCCTGATCACGAAACAGGCACATCTTAGAAAACAAGCTGGCCTTACCCTTTCACAAGTCCATATCAAATTGAGGCAACTAGAAAACAAAATAGGAACACTATTAATACGGACACTACATCTCAATTGCAATTAAGAATCACATCTCTCAGCTCGAGCTCCGCAGAACTCAGATCAACCTCACCAAACTAAAACATATGTTCTATTATAAAAACAACAAAGCTGACACCCTACTGGCTAACAAAATTAGAAATAGGGCAGGGGCATCTCAAATCCACTGTATACAAATTCCAGATTCCCTTCATCAGATCCCGTCCCAGATAGGGGAGGTATTCACTGACTACTATACTAAATTATACAATATAGCCACATCTGAATCACCTAGGTCCTCCACCCAAGATGTTTTGCAAACCTTCCTGGAGACTTTGTCACTCCCCACTCTCGCCCCAGAGCAACGTGACCTCTTGAGCTCCCCTTTCTCGCTTTCGGAAATTCTAACGGTTATTAGAAACACAAAATCTTTTAAGTCACCTGGCCCTGTTGGCTACCCAGTTCATTTCTATAAAATCTATGCTTGGGAACTTTCTCCCTTACTACTTAAATTCTATAATCTAGCTAGAAAAGAAGGCCACTTCCAGAAAGAATTCTTGGAAGCCAATATAGTTACCATTCTAAAACAAGACAAGGACCCAACCCTTTGTGCCAGTTATAGATCCATCTCTTTGATAAACACTGACATAAGGTTTTATTCTAAGATTTTGGCCAACAGGCTTGCCAACCTGCTACCTTCCCTAATTGAACCGGATCCGGTGGGCTTTGTGCCCCAACGAGAGGGTCCAGACAACACGAGAAGACTGCTTAACATCCTCACTCTCTCTTCTTGACTTCGGAGGCCGCTCTCGGTCATCTCCCTTGATGCAGAGAAGGCTTTTGACCGAGTCAGATGGCAATATCTTTGGGTGGTCCTTGAACGCTTTCGTCTTCCCAGTGATTTTATAGAGGCCGTCAAAGCCCTCTACTCGACTCCCACATCTTCTGTGAGCGGCTTGGGTTTCCACTCCCCCTCCTTCACTATTACAAATGGCACTAGACAAGGCTGTCCTCTGTCTTCACTATTATTTGCCTTATCAATTGAGCCTCTGGCAGAACAAACAAGGGCTGACCCCCACATACAGGGTGTCACCCTGTTTGGCACTTCACACAAAATTGCGTTATTTGCACTCTCTTTTCGTCACACCATATGCAAAATATTCCCAGACTCTTAGATACGCTTACCGCCTTTGGCACCCACTCATACTATAAATTGAACCTTTCAAAAAAATGGAAGTATACACACAAGGCTTCACAAGTGCGCAAGTTGCCTCCCTAAAAAAAAGTTTCAAATTTACTTGGACGGACCATTCTGTCTTACACTTAGGTGTTCAACTATCTAGTAGCCGTCCCCAAATAATCAAAGATAATTATCTTCCCCTCCTTACCTCTCTTCGCTCCCTAAGGAGGGATTGGAACCTACAACATGTATCATGGCTTGGCAGGGTCGCGGCTCTGAAAATGTCTTTCCTCCCAAGACTCACCTACTTATTTTGGTGCCTACCTATCAAGATTCCCAAATACTTACTACTCCAATTTCAAAGTGGGTTCACGAAATTCATCTGGCAGGACAAACCTCCCAAAGTAGCACACAAATTGCTCCAACTCCCTAAAACCTCTGGAGGCATAGCCTCTCCGTCGGTATCCCGGTACTATGAACTGAAGGTGCTATGCTCACCCATGTGTCTCAATGGGGAGTTAAACTATCTCATTCTAAATGGAGATCAATCGAGCAAGCTTCCCTACCTCATCATATTAACTTACGTGATCTAATTTGGATCCCACCACTCTGCCGTAGAGAGCTGGAGTTGATTAACCTGGTTGTCCACGAGTGCCTTAATTTCTGGGATGAAATCAGGCATCATCCGCATATTGCCCCACACCCCTCCCCTATCACTTCCATAGCAGGTCTCCTTTCGGGGCTGCAGGATTCCCATCCTAATAAATGGGCTCAATTGGGGATTCAACTTTTATCGGACTTGTGGTCCTCAACTTCTCGGGACTCCTTTAAGCAGTTTTCCAAAATCAGTGGCAATATCCAGGTACCTCCCTACTTGTCTTTTGAGTTTCACAGAATTAAGAGCTTCCTAAACAGTTGGGGATTTAAGCCGAACCTTACTCACCCGCTCACCCAATGGGAGACCATTTGGGACCAGGGGACTAGGCTGCGTAGACCCCTCTCCCTCCACTATGTGTTACTAAGTGGTACACAAGGTCCTGAAACGCCTGCCCACTTGGCCCGCTGGGAGACATTGCTAAGAATGCGGGTTTTCCCTGATGTGTGGGAGCGTGCCTTCTCTCTGACCCAGAAGGCCATACACTGCACAACGCTGTATTAGGTCTACTTCAAACTCATATCCCACTAGTACTATGTACCTACTAGATTGGCGAAGATGTTCCCGAGTGCGTCCCCTGAGTGCTGGAGAAAATGTGGTCACAGAGGTAACACGTTCCATATCTGGTGGGAGTGTCCTGTGATTCAACCCTTGTGGCAGAAATGCTTTAAAGCCCTGACTTGCATTGGTATCCCTCTCCCTAAATCGCCTTCCTCAGCTCTTCTGCAGCTTAATATCCACACTTTACCTAAACACCACTCATACATCTGTATATATTTATTCATGACTGTTAAGCACGCCATAGCCTGTTTGTGGAGTTGGTCTGTAATCTGCAACACAATGGCGTATATATAAACCATGGAGGACATCTTTTATAAATTGAACAATTCTGACTTATTCGAACTTGTTTGGGCAGACTGGAAGGAACAGTATGACACCGACTGGAAGCCCAACACCACTACCCATGATGTTTAACTATTGATAGCGCCGTTTGAGACCTAGCCATCCCCTCATTTTCTTCATTTCCCCCTCCTTCCCTTTCCCTTTCCCAGTTCCCCTTCACCATCTATTTATATAAGTACTTGTGTTTTCTTGAGGGCTTGTAGGCCCTCTTATAACTTTATATTATCCTCAAGCTCCATCACTCTATACCTATTAACCCAAGCTAGAGTTCTATCACTGAGACCTCAAAGAGATCTCTCGGATTTCTAACTATTTATTAGGTTTATCGTTAGGTTATCAAGTTCTCCAATGTTACCCCCAAACCTACTGGCACCTAGGTATTTCAATATTGTTAGCATATATATGATTCTGTCATGTAATGGAAATATGTCTGTATCTTAAATTTAAAAACTTCAATAAAAATTTAAACTTGAAAAAAAGAAAACACCAACCTACTATAAACTGGTTAGAAAATAATCTGACTTTCACCTCTGACTTTTGTAAATCTACTTGTTTGACAAATTCATATATTCTACACGCAGATGTAGTTTGTCTACCCATTGACTACAGTTCCTTCTCTGATGTTTTTGATGCTAAAGAGGCAACAGCTTTACCTCCTCATAGGCTCTATGATTGCTCCATAGATCTTCTTCCCGGGGCTACCATTCCCTGTGGACACATTTACCCCTTTCCCAACCATAGCTTGAACATCTCAAAACGTACATAGACGACAACCTAAAAAAGGGCTTTATTCGGCCATCAACTTCCCCCGCTAGAGCTGGCATATTCTTTGTGAAGAATAAAAAAGCCTCCCTAAGGCCCATAATCGATTACAGACAATTGAATCAGCGTACAATAAAAAATCGTTATCCATTGCCTTTAATCCCAGAAATGATAGAACGCTTACAAGGTGCGACTATATTCACTAAGTTGGACTTGCGTGGGGCTTACAATCTTGTCAGAATGCGAGAGGGAGACGAATGGCTGACGGCGTTCCGCACCAGAAATGGTCTATATGAATACACGTCATGCCATTCGGTCTCTGTAATGCCCCCGCCCTTTCCAACATTTTGTCAATGACATTGTCAGAGACCTACTAGACATCTTTTTAGTCATCTATTTAGACGACATTCTTATCTATTCAGCAAATCTTCAAGTACATGTCACACATGTAAATACCATTTTTATCACGACTCAGGCAACATAAACTTTATGCCAAGCTAGAAAAGTGTACTTTCAATACCGACCATATCGCTTTTCTAGGTTACTAAATTTCTCCTAATGGAATAGAGACGGAGTCTAGCAAAATAAAGGCAATCTCACAGTGGAAACCCCCAAAAAACAAGAGGGAAGTACAGTGTTTTATGGTTTTCTCCAACTTATATCGAAAGTTTATAAAAAAACTTTGCCGTAATAACGAAACCCATCACAGATTTTACAAAAAAGGAAAACATTCAGTTCAAGTGGTAAAATACCACTAACTTAGCTCTTGAAAAGCTTAAATGTTTATTTACTACGGCACCTATCCTTAATTTTCCTGACTCCACTTAACAGTATATACTCGAGGTTGATGCTCGCAATATGCTCTTGGAGCTATATTGTCCCAAAGAGACGCCCTATCACAACCCATCCACCCTGTTGCCTACTATTCCAGGGTCCTGCAGAATCCAATTACCCCATTGGAGAGAAGGAGCTATTAGCCATTAAATCCGCATTAGAGAATTGGCGTCACTTACTAGAGGGAACTCATTTACCAATATTGATAAATAAAGATCACAGGAATCTACAATTCCTTAAGCAGACCTGTCTTCCAGACAAGTTGGTTGGAATTTGTTCTTTAATAGATTCAACTATTTAATCACATTCAGACCTAGTTCTAAGAATGGAAAAGTGGATGCTTTATCCCGCAAGGAGGAAAGGCCTGATATTCAACCATCCAAAGGATCACTTATACCTGCTGAACATATTGTTGCAACAACTTACAATGATCCTTCACATCTACAAGCTTGCCAACGATCTGATACCACTTTACCTATTCAGGATCTTACTGAAATAGATGGTTTGTTTTATCATAAAAATAATTTATACATTCCTCCTGTTCTTCGCAATTAAGTACTATACTCCATACATGATAGCTCACCCAGCTCAACAGAAGACTTACCAGCTATTAAATAGGACTTTTTGGTGGCCCTCCATGCCATCAGACTAAAAAAATGATGTACGTTCTTGTTTGACGTGTTCTACTACAAAAACCGACAGACAATTACCATATGGTTTACTCCTCTCGCTACCAATCCCTAAAAGACCATGGAGTGAGATCAGCATGGATTTTATCATTGAGTTACCTAAGTCCGATGGCAACAACACCATTCTCATAGTTGTAGACCTATTGACCAAGATGGCACATTTTCCTCCTCATTCAACCTTACCATCAGCATCGCAGGTAGCCAGTTTGTTCCTTAACAACATAGTGAAGTTACATGGACTTCCTACTTCTATCACCAGCGACCGTAGGTCCCAATTCACTTACAAATTTTGGAAGGAATTGTGTCAGATACTCCAAATCCAACAAAGCTGCTCCACTGCATACCATCCCCAAACGGACAATGTGAACGTACTAACCAGTGCCTTGAGCAATATTTACCTTGTTACTGTAATACCGAACAAAACGATTGGAGCACTCTTTTACCCACAGCTGAATTCACTTATAACAATACAGTAAATACATCTACAAATCAGACTCCTTTCTTTAATTATGCTTTACACCCCTCATATCACTTCCTACCGGATCGGGATACCGTCTACCCTTCTCTTAACGATCTCACTAATGCCATCTCCTTGAATATGCAAGTTCTTCAAGATAACATCAAGTCTGCTCAGGATAGACAAAAAAATTTCTATGACCATAGACATCGTGTCCCACCCTTGTATGTCATTGGTGACTTGGTGTGGTTATCAACCAAGAATCTCAAACTGTCTATACCGGCTAGGAAGCTCAGTGCATGTTTTATTGGCCTTTTTCCAGTTTCCCGAATTATCAACTCCAAAGCTGTGCCCCCTGAACTGCCTTTTTCCTATAAAATTCACCCTACATTCCATACAACCCTCATCAAACCTTACTTACCTGTATGCTCTCAGACCTCCGGTCCTCATCTTGCTACCCCTCTGCCTACTCCTGACCTTGATTATGAGGTAGATTCAATTCTGGACTCTAAAATTCTCAAGGGACTGGTTATGGTAAAGTGGAAGATTCATGGGAACCCTTCATCAACCTATCGGCACCTCGTTTGGTCTCCCTGTTCCATTGCCGGTTCCCGACCTTCTTAGACCCTGAACCTTGCAGTGGTTCCGTTTTTGGGGGGGTGTTCTGTAACATTCCTCAACCTTGGTAAGCAAACTATGCTACTATACCTTTAAATCTAATAAGCAGTCTCTGGATCAGCCTATTAATAGGCATCTCTTACTCACTTCCTTGCTTGTTATTGTTTCTGGTTTCCACTTCCGGATTTCAAGCACTGATGACTACGGATCTTACTGCAATACTTCTCTAGCAGCAAGGATACTTTCCTACCTGTTAGGAACCTTTTGAACGACTAGACTTTTTCTCCTGGAGCAAGGTATTTGTTTTTGTGTATGCCTTCTCACTCGCAGCATGACCATCTTGGCTCTGTGACGTCACCGCCGTCTGCCATACTCTCACTTCCTGTCAGCTCTGAAGCTGTCCCCTCGCTCCAGTAAGCAAACAAGCTTATGTGTTATACTGGCCCATAAAACTCCCTATAGACTGTAGATATTCCATATGTATATGTTGAAACTTTAACAACTTATATCCAATATATCCGTACCAGTTCCTTATTTATGCAGTACTGTGTTGTTTTTTCTATTATTTCACTTTTGATATCATTCATCCAGAGACCTCAAGGCAGTTTTTAGGAACTAGGTTCCTAGTCATAGTTATGATAATTATCTGAGACTATTGGAAAGATTATCGGCTTCTATCTAAGTTACTCTGTAAAATCAGTAATTTCTATTTAGTACCTTTTAAGTTCCACAACCATTTTTTCTCACAACAAGCAACATAACTATATATACTTTGCATTCTTATGTTACATTCTTTTCATGAATTATGCAGGAACTGAAGCTGTGATTCATTAACTGGATAATCAGTTAAACTTGCTGACATTTATAACAATAGGTGAAGTGCCTGACTGGAAACCGGGCCTTCCCTCCACAACAAAACCATGTTAAATTCCCTCAAGAAGCGTTGCCAAATACCTAAATCCTCCCTCATGTCAGGGGTAATTCACCTGACCTAGGAGCCTAATTGCGCTACCACCTACTGCTGTCTCCACCGCCCAATGCAAGAACGTGCTAAACGTCTGGAAGTAATCACAAGAGATTGAACAGCCCATTGGCAAACACTTGTCCACATAGTAAGAGCCCTCAAATTTGATGCCCATCAACCTGAAGGCAGATGGATGAATGGGGAGTAAGCGAAAAGTAGATTTGATATCCAACTTTGCCATCAAACACCCGTACCCTACTTGCCTGACCAAGCTAAGCACCTGATAGAACAACTGGTAATGAACTGAACTAATCGCCGGATCAATGGTGTCATTCACTGACTGACCTTTAGGATATGACAGGTGTTGGCTGACTCATTGGTTGCTCTGGACCCAACCTCGCCCAGAGATGCATGTCCATAGCCCTGTACTTTAGCATGGGGTTACTATACAGCTTGCGACGGAACTAAATGTCATAGCTACGCCACAATCCTTCCCCGTATCTAGTATAGACATAATCTATTGTGTCCATGTACTTGACAATATCTATGGCTCTATCTGGGTGATGTTCCTGATCCAGAGGAAAAACAAATGTTATGTGAGCGCCTGTGTATAAAACACTGGCTTAAGATCTAATTGTGTGGCAATATATTACAATTTATAATAAGTAAAACCATTCCATATAAATTTTGATTAAATGATTCACAAAAGCAAACTGCTCAAAACAAACAATTAATTTATTTTCATAAAAAAATTAGAATTATTAATATAAATAAATAAAATGTTTACTTCATATAATTCTACTTATGAAGCCTTCTGAATATATTGGTGCCAATATTCACAACATTTGCTATTAACAGGTAGTTAGCAGATTAATCTGACCTTCTTGGTCCTATACACACATATTTATCCTAAAAAGATGTTTAAAAATGTAATATTAGTTTAAATAATTCTAAACAATATTGTTCTGAACAATATTTAAAATCCCTAAAGACACAAAGTAACAATGTTAAAAAACACAGATGTATAGCGTTGTTAATTAAAAGAACATTGTTATCAAACAATGTTGCTAAACAATGTGTAAAATCAAAAGGGTATATTATATAATCATGCCAATTTGTTCCATAGAAAATATGCTCAGAGTGTAAGCTGTTAACCTCTTTTTGGGTCCTTGTTAGTGTCTTGCCGATATTAGAGTTTGTTGTTCTTAAACAGATTGCCACAATGTTTGCGATGTATGTTCAAATAAAGTCACAGACCTGCGCTCTGATCTGATACTTTCACTGCCGGCATTGGAACACAGACTTTCTGAGCACAACTGGAGTTCGACTGAAGTGTGGGCTCCTTTGAGCTGAAACGCGTTGGCACTAATGGACTGCTTGCACAGGAACTACTGTGATGACTTGCACAGGAAACCACCAGAAGATTAGACGTCATCCCCGCAGTTGTGGGCGTGTTTGGAAAGAAGCACGGATTGTCTTAGCGTCTTGGCAGCATACAGGGACGCTGCATAAGGAAACAGTCCTCTAATAGCTTTAAAATAAAAGCTACACAGAATTGGGATAATACATATTGCAAAATCACAAACTTCAGTCTAAGATATAAATATACTGTGACTTTCTTTGAACATACAGTGGGGCAAAAAAGTATTTAGTCAGCCACCAATTGTGCAAGTTCTCCCACTTAAGAAGATGAGAGAGGCCTGTAATACCTCAACTATGAGAGACAAAATGTGGAAACAAATCCAGACAAACACATTGTCTGATTTGGAAAGAATTTATTTGCATATTATGGTGGAAAATAAGTATTTGGTCACCTACAAACAAGCAAGATTTCTGGCTCTCACAGACCTGTATCTTCTTCTTTAAGAGGCTCCTCTGTCCTCCACTCATTACCTGTATTAATGGCACCTGTTTGAACTTGTTATCAGTATGAAAGACACCTGTCCACAACCTCAAACAATCACACTCCAAACTCCACTATGGGGAAGACCAAAGAGCTGTCGAAGGACACCAGAAACAAAATTGTAGACCTGCACCAGGCTGGGAAGACTGAATCTGCAATAGGCAAGCAGCTTGGTGTGCAGAAATCAACTGTGGGAGCAATAATTAGAAAATGGAAGACATACAAGACCACTGATAATCTCCCTCGATCTGGGGCTCCACGCAAGATCTCACCCCGTGGGGTCAAAATGATTACAAGAACGGTGAGAAAACATCCCAGAACCACACGGGGGGACCTAGTGAATGACCTGCAGAGAGCTGGGACCAACGTAACAAAGGCTACCATCAGTAACACACTACGCCGCCAGGGACTCAGATCCTGCAGTGCCAGACGTGTCCCCCTGCTTAAGCCAGTACATGTCCGGGCCAGTCTGAAGTATGCTAGAGAGCATTTGGATGATCCAGAAGCCGATTGGTAGAATGTATTATGGTCAGATGAAACTAAAGTAGAACTGTTTGGTAGAAACACAACTCGTCGTGTTTGGAGGAGAGAGAATGCTGAGTTGCAACCAAAGAACACCATACCTACTGTGAAGCATGGAGGTGGCAACATCATGCTTTGGGGCTGTTTCTCTGCAAAGGGAACAGGACGACTGACCCGTGTACATGAAAGAATGAATGGGGCCATGTATTGTGAGATTTTGAGTGCAAACCTCCTTCCATCAGCAAGGGCATTGAAGATGAAAGGTGGCTGGGTCTTTCAGCATGACAATGATCCCAAACACACCGCCCGGGCAACGAAGGAGTGGCTTCGTAAGAAGCATTTCAAGGTCCTGGAGTGGCCTAGCCAGTCTCCAGATCTCAACCCCATAGAAAACCTTTGGAGGGAGTTGAAAGTCTGTGTTGCCCAGCGACAGCCCCAAAACATCACTGCTCTAGAGGAGATCTGCATGCAGGAATGGGCTAACATACCAGCAACAGTGTGTGACAACCTTGTGAAGACTTACAGAAAACGTTTGACCTCTGTCATTGCCAACAAAGGTTATATAACAAAGTATTGAGATGAACTTTTGATATTGACCAAATACTTATTTTCCACCATAATATGCAAATACATTATTTCCAAATCAGACAATGTGATTGTGTGGGATTTGTTTCCACATTTTGTCTCTCATAGTTGAGGTATACCTATGATGAAAATTACAGGCCTCACTTCTTAAGTGGGAGAACTTGCACAATTGGTGGCTGACTAAATACTTTTTTGCCCCACTGTATATCGCAAACATTGTTGCAAAATAGAGAGTAATCTGTTTAAGAACAACAAACTCTAATATCGGCAAAGACACTAACAAGGACCCAAAAAGAGGTTAACAGCTTACACTCTCAGCATATTTTCTATGGAACAACTTGGCATGATAATATAATATACCCTTTTGATTTTACACATTGTTTAGCAACATTGTTTGATAACGATGTTCTTTTAATTAACAACGCTATACATTGTTACTTTGTTTCGTTAGGGATTTTAAATATTGTTCAGAACAATATTGTTTAGAATTATTTAAACTAATATTGAATTTTTAAACATCTTTTTAGGATAAATATGTGTCTATAGGACCAATAAGGTCAGATTAATCTGCTACCTGTTAATAGCAAATGTTGTGAATATTGGTACCAATATATTCAGAAGGCTTCATAAGTAGAATTATATGAAGTAAACATTTTATTTATTTATATTAATAAATGAATCATTTAATCAACATTTATATGGAATGGTTTTACTTATTATAAATTTTAATACATTGCCACAGAATTAGATCTTAAGCCAATGTTTAATACACAGGCGCTCACATAACATTTGTTTTTCCTCTGTATCTTTATCCTCCCAGGCTTTGGGATTGCCTGTCTTTTATGTGAAGCTTGATCTAGATCCAGCGCATAGTTTTTCACTACAGTTCTTTTTGCTGATGTTCCTGATCTGCCTACCCTTCCTACTACCACCTTTAAGCGGCTCTTCCAGGTGCTGGTTAAAAACCCGACCCATGGGGATTACTCTGCCCGCAACGTTCAGAAGCCCCAACAGTGATTTCAAATCCCGCAGAGGTATAGAGCGAGCTGCAACAGCCATAGAAACCGCTTCCAGCATGCGCTGCACCTTGTCCTCTGGCAGGCAGCAAAGCATAGCTCTGGAGTCTATCTCAATGTCTAAAAAAGGTGAGTCTTGTACATGGGCCCTGGGTTTGTCCTCGGCAAGGTGGACCCCAAAGTTACACATCAGTTCCCTCATTATTCCCATCAACCAATTGCATTCACCTGACCTAGGAGCCCCTACTAGAAGAAAATCATTGAGGTAGTACGCTATGGCACCACCACCTGCTGCTGTCTCCACTGCCCAATGCAAGAACGTGCTAAACGTCTCGAAGTAGGCACAAGAGACTGAGCAGCCCATCGGCAAACACCTGTCCACATAGTAAGGGCCCTCAAATGTCATGCCCATCAACCTGAAGGAAGATGGATGAATGGGGAGTAAGCGAAAAGCGGATTTGATATCCAACTTTGCCATCAAACACCCGTACCCTACCTGCCTGACTAAGCTAAGCGCCTGATCAAATGACTGGTAATGAACTGAACTAATCGCCGAATCAATGGCTTCATTCACTGACTGACCTTTAGGATATGACAGGTGTTGGATGAGCCAAAATTTACCTGGTTCCTTCTTTGGTACCACCCCCAAAAGAGAGACCACCAAATCGGGAAGAGACAACCTGGAGTATGGACCCGCTATGCGCTGCAATGCCACATCTTTACCCAATTTGTCCCTGACTACTGCAGGATGCTCGCTAGCAGACCGCAAATTTCGATGCTGAGATGCCCCCCGAACCAAAGATGTCACTGGTATAATGAAACCGTCCCTAATCCCCAAAAATAGCATTGAGGCTGCCACTCGGTCTGGTTAGGCATCTAGCCACGGTTTAATTGTGGCCAGGTTCAGGGGTGTTGGGCCCTTTGTTTACAACTAAACCTCTGCCAGATCCTATGGGTCCTGCATTGTCCTTTTTTCGGTAACAGTCCACACCTGGGTGGGGTCCGCTGCAATACAAACAGACATGGCGATAAAAACAGCCGCTCCCTTTATCGCACTCTTTGTCGTTAAGCTTCCAGCATTCCCTCCATTTTCGCCGAACACCCTGCGCGCTCCGACCTGCTGCAAGGTGCTGGGTGTTGGGCTAACTCATTGGTTGCTCTGGACCCAACCTCACCCAGAGATGCATGTCCATAGCCCCGTACAATAGCACGGGGTTACCAGACAGCTTGCAATGGAACTCCATGTCATAGCTACTCCACAATCCTTTCCCGTATCTAGTATAGACATAATCTATTGTGTCAATGTACTTGACAATATCTATGGCTCTATCTGGGTGATGTTCTATGTAGCAAGATGCCAGAACCCGAAAGCAGCGCAGCCATTCAAGGTAGTTGTCTGGGCGCTTTACATTCTTGGGCCCTGTCCAATACTTGCTGCGCTACTTATCCCTGTGAGCCTCTATTGAGAGCTCCAATATATTAACATATTTGGTGTCCCTTATCTTAACAACCACTTTGGGTTTTAAGTGGGCATGGAGCAACAGCACAAAACAAGAGTAGGAGTCCTCTCCCATGGCAACCTTCCTAGGAGGAATGACAGTACTCCCTCCTTGGACTGCCCCGTAAGGCACTAGAGGCCCTGCCGCGCTACCCACACTATTTTCCCTATTGTACCCCAATGCAGGCTGCCCGATCTCATACGGGCCAGGCAATGCTGCACTCTGGGATAAACCCCCCGGAGAGGTGACCCCCTAGTGCCGCCACCCCAGCAGGGGGGCCCTGCTTCGGCATTAATGCCCTAAGCCTTCGCTACATTCTCCTCTGACCCCTGGAATTTATCCCCAGTGAAAGCCCACTGTCAGAATCGGAGTCACTGCTAAACCCTGTCTCTCCCCACTGCCCAAAAGGTACCATCTCACCTTGCATCCCAGAGCTGGGCCCGCTGGCCAATGACATGGGATCCAGGAAGCTGCCACCCTGAGAAGAAACTGCCACGGTTGTAGCTCCCGAAATAGAGGGTCATGCAGAAGCCGCCATGACTTCGGAACCAACTGCCCGCTCCTGAGGAGTCGAGAAAAAGGAGATGGAAGTACCCCGGCTTGCAGTGTGTGGGCCTACACTACCTGTGCCTCCCCCAACTGAAGCAGCATCCACACCCTGCATGCTCTCACGCTCACAAGTCCTACCTGATGCACTGGGGTGGATGTAGCTACGAACCCGATCAACAGCTGCGCTATCTGATTCACACTGCTCTGCAAACCCATATTCCCATCTGCCAAACCTAACTGCTGTGGTCTCAAAGCCTGCGTCTGCTTCCTAACTCTGCCCCTCAATATTTCTGTTGCTCCTTCAATTGCCCGGGCTGACCGCTGAACAGGACCCCTAGGCCCCCCCTTTTCCCCACCGGCAGCTCTGGGCACTACCATCTTACCAGTGGGCATAGGAGAGACCCTTCTCTTTGTGTGCTGCACTGCTGCTCTCTTAGCGATGATGCCAGAAGTGACATCATCGCCGCTCACCTGGAGGACTGCCAAACCGGAAGTGAAGGGCCCAGCCGGCATGCTGCCGAGGCCCGCACTTCCGGTTGGGACTAGTAATGTTTTGGGGGCCTGGAAGGATGGAATGGATCCTGCGGAGGGGGACATAGTACCAGTTACTCCCCCGGGAACCAACGTGGCCTCGATGACTCTCACCAGGGACACATCCGCTGCTGGACATCCCAAGCCCTGACCGGTTAACAGCAAGGGGGGATAGGTGCCGAACTAACCGCCGAGGAAGGCTGGGAAAACAAGGAAGGGGTACTGGATAGAGGGGGAGAGGGCTCGGGGCCTAGCCCATGGGAGGCAGAGACCGGATTGGTGTCTCCAGGGGGGGGGGCGGAGGTGGATGCAGGAGGAGAGGAGACTACCACCAGGGGAGAGATGAAAGGGGGGGAGGAGGGTTAGAAACGGTTCAGACCCCCCCTGACTACTCATCTGTTTTTCTGCAGATGACACTCGACGTGCAGGAGACCCTGAATGCTCCCTGAAATAGCTGGGCACTGTTGTGGATCTCTTGGAATGCTCCATTCTGGACATAGCTGAGGAAAAACCACTTGAACAAACTGGAACAAAGATAATGAATACATGCCTGCATTTGCTTAAATAGTGAGAACAAAGATCCACCCCTTACCTTGCAACTATGTTGCAAGGTAACACTCACACTGCTAGATCCCATGTCAGGCAGGAGGTAAGGCCATTAATCCGTTCCCTGCTGACAAGCAGCCCTACACTATCATACTATCATACAACAAACCTATTTTCCAGTGATCATATGCTTGTTGAATGCTCAAATATTTTAGAATACAAAATGTAATTACATACAGTAATTACGTTAGTATTTGTGTTTTACTTTATTAAAATCAGTGGGGGGCTATTTGGTTACTGATGCATGCTTTGAGGGTTCCATAGCGTCCCAGCTTGTGAAGTACTCAGTATAGTTGTTCCTGTACGACTTTCAGATTTTGTGTCTCAAAGCTTGTGTGATTTTGAGTTTGAAAGGCTATTTGTTATTATGTTTTGTACTCACAGTAGAGTCAGTTTGATAAGGACCTGACAGCAGGGCCGGACTGGGAATTCCGACCGGCCCTGGAAATTTGTATGGCCCGGCCCAGCCCTGCCCCCTCCGGTTCAGCCCTGCCCCCTCCGGCTTAGCCTCGCCCCCCCTCCTCTGGCTCATGGCCCAATCCAGCCCTGCACAAAGTTGAGTGTGTGTTACCAATATTATATATATAAATATATATATATATATATATATATATATACTTTATATATACACACACGCTATACTTCACAGCAAAGCAATTCTGCAAATGTCAAATAGATGTGGAAGAGTTGATCCCCCACATTAACAGCCCCGTGCAATAACTGTGACATCTAAATGTGCTTTTATGGATAGCATAAGATACGTTCATTGTTTCCAACCTCTGCCCCCTTTCCCAATTAAACATCATCATTAGATCTCTTCTCCAGACCCACAATAGGATTATAGAGATGAAGGAAGTAATATCCCAGTCTGCTACATTAGATACAGCGTATAAGACCAAACCAAATCTATACCCTATATTGATAATAATATACATATAATTTTGGCATGCCCCTTCTCGCTGATGCTTTCCCCATAACTCACTATTTTTAATTAACATACATTAATACATACCTAACCTTTCTTAAGTTTTTTTTTAAGTTTTATAATTTTTTGGAACTTCAACTTACTGTTATTAAACCTATTACTAGTGCACGGTGAGTCTGGTTTTAACTGTTCTGCCTCTGCGTAACTGCGTTACTGCCCGTGACCATCCGTCGCACACGTGACCCCACGTGGCCTCCAACTCAACAAGGTTCGCTGACGCTCCCTCCTGACTATGTCACCTGTGAGACAAGTGACGACTAAAGTGACATTCTAGCCAGCCCAGCCTGGCCCACCCCTGCATTCCCATTTCCCTGGCTTCATCCAGTGACAGGTGAGCTGTGAGTGACAGACAGACTCAGACATTCTCTGAACTCAAATTGGCTTGCGGTAAGTTGCAGCCAGTTATTGATTATAATTAACTTAAGACAGTCTACTCTAGTCTCTAGTGGGCCTATTACTACTAAGCAACAAAAGCAACTCTAGCAGCAAATCTATTCTGAATGTATATATGTGTGATGCTGGTCCACTGGCAGCATGCATCACATACACATACTGTACAGTCAGAATAGATTTGCTGCTAGTTGCTGGCTGGAACTGACTGGGAGAGGTGGGCACAGGGCCCTCATTGTGGCAGGCGGAACATGAGTTGAGCACTGATGAGCGGCCCCTTGAAGGCCCGTGGCGGGCACTGCCACTGCTGCCGCCATCGCATCAAAAATATTCAGTGCGGCGGCCTGCGCCCTACACCTATTGCAATATGCAAACTGCAAAGCATTGCTTGCTGCTGCTGAGCCAAGCCAACTACTAGACGAAGCTGAGTGTTGCTAATGCTAAATGCTGCTCTGAGCTCTCTACTGGCACTCAACCAGCCCAGCCTGCTCTGAGCTCTCTACTGGCACTCAGCCAGCCCAGCTGAGCTGCCAACCGGCGGCCCACTGGGATTTTTCCCGGTATCCTGGCTGCCCAATTCGGCCCTGCCTGACAGCAGGAGTGTATATCTCCTCTCTCACAGGGGCACACTCTCTTTGTCCTCTTTCTCAGTTCTCACTCAACCTATGCTGCAGCCGATGTTGCCAGCTGTGATTCTCCTCTTCCCCCAAGAGCCTTATCACCACCTTCAAACAGAAGGAGGGAGGGTGGCAGACAATAATTTGAAAGTAAAGACAGACTTGCTGTGACAACGCCTTCCTGCCCGATGACGTCACCGTAACTAGAGGCATTCCTTAAAGAAACACTGTTTCTGGATTTGGGCAATGTTGGATTATGGTACTTGTAGTTTCAGGGAGATTGCATTTAATTTGCGGGTGTTAGGGAGTCACTTTTACAATCAGGGAGACTCCCTTAACTTCAGGGAGAGTTGGGATGTCTGAGTTATATGTCAGCTGCTGTGATCTTGCAAGATCTCATAGTAAACTTCCTTAAACTGAGGAGGGAAATAACATGACTGTGGCTGCACATGACAGGTGCAAGTTCTTTGACTTGCATACTGATTGGCTGCTTTAAGTCCCTTTACAACGGGATTTGGATACTTAATAACCAACCATGATGATCATGCGAGTAACATCAAGGTGGGTGTGCTTGGTCAGGAGTCCCCCAGCAACCTCTTTAAACTTGCTGCTCTGACTCCTATCATTCTCAGATGGTATCCTGTGTCCCAGCAGCCGGAGCCTCCGGGATTCTATTTAAACAGGGTTCCCAGACTCCCCCCATTCCTAGGGGGCCCATAGGATTGGTGGAGTCTGGGACCCTCGTTTAAATAGAATCCTGGAGGCTCCTGCTGCTGGGACACAGGATACCATTTGAAAATGATGGGACTCAGAGCAGTCAGTTTAAAGAACCTGCTGTTCTGTTTGTACTGGGACTTCCAGTGAATGTTTTAGAAGCCATTGGGTCTGCATGCTGAGACCACCCAATGGAGAGTGAAGGGTTAAAACAGGTTCTATGCAGGGAATAGATTTAAGAGAGCTGGTAACAATTCTGTCCTGCTTGTACTCAGGTGGAATTCAGTCCTGCTTCACCACAGATACAATTTTTATTTCTGCATGCTGATGGGCAGTACATGAAAAGTGCTGCCCATGTTGTATGGATCATTGGTTTGCTGCAGAGGTGGGGGGGGGGGATTCAATGAGGGAGGGATTATAAAAAACTGCCCTGACTAGTTAATTGGTGTCTGTAATAAAGAATAGTACAGGGCAGCACTTTTCGAGTACTGCCCTTCGCTGCCACTTCTGCTGGATGCTATTCCACCATGCATCCACTACCCTCTCAGTAAAGAGAGTGTTTTTTGATGTTTTTTAAATTGAAATGTACCTTGATGTCATTCACTAAAGTCTGTACTTTGGAAAATGTCCGCCACATCCTTGGTCCGTGCCTTTCCCTGATTTTGGCCTGTGGGCATATTTCAGTATGGTTTCTGATGACTAGTCTGGAGTCATTGATTACTTCAAAATGACACCAGGAAGATCATCCTTAGTCAGCCTTTTACAGCTATGCTGCATCACTTTCAAGTGCTTTAACATTTGGGTATCATGTCCCTTTAAACTACATCTAAAGTTTGACTCTGGCTTTATTTATTTGTGTTTTGCTAATGTTAAAGCTAGTGAGAGCGCTGCTTAGAAAATAAAACCACACAGGTCAGTTTCTGAGCTGCCAGAATTATACTTCAATAAGAGTGTGCACACTGCCACGGCCAGTTCTAATAAACAATCTGATAATTAAAGCACAGCTGAACTGCACAAATCTGCTTTAGTAAACTGTCCTTATCACCACAAAAAAAGATATTTATATAATGAAATTAGACACTGGGGGCTTGTTAAGTCTTCATTATATCATTTTATGAGCAGTTCTTATAAAGAGAAAAAAACGTTTTTATTATATTTATTGTCAATGGAGTGATGACATGGAGCTGGGAACATGTAGCAAGGTTAATTGTTTGTTGTAATTAGCTTGTGATGCTGATGTGAAGCAGATGTTCTGTGTAGTTAAAAACAGAAGTGTTAAGTGCTGTTAAGTTTATAGGGACATTAAAATTATTTTTTATACATGCATCAGAAATGGATTTCTCTCAACATATAAAATAAAGGGCTTAACATATTTGAAACTGGCCATTTTCTAAAACAATTGCGTTTCTTTGCAATTCAGCAACACGCCCCTTGAAAATTATCTTGAGTATTGTTCATCTTGTCTCTTATGCTGTGATCAATTAGGTACAGATATAAATATGTTTCTGTAACGATCAACCAATCATTACACAGCATGTTAAAAGTTTTGTGAAACATAAGTCTCACAAAACACATAAAAAATACATTAAAATGTACACTTACACTTATAATAACAGCACCTAATAAAACTTATTTAAAAAAAATATTGCACACAAAAGTTATAAAGGCTCAAAGAAATGAGGTCTAAGGTGTTAGAAAAAAAAAAGACAGGCAAAGGGCTTTAACTTTGAGATACATACGTATACATCTTTAAAATGTATATGAATATATATATATATATATATATATATATATATATATATATATGTGTTTATATATGTATACACCTGTATTTATATGTATATATATATATATATATATATATATATATATATACATATGAAGTTTTAGACATATATACACATATAAACACTTACATACATATGTATATAGACATATAAATAAGTGCATTGGAGCCCTTTGCAGTTAAGTACTGTAGATAAAAAAAAATGTAGAATCATATTTATGCAATCTTCATACTTAATAAAGTGTTATAATGTATATTTACTGTAAATATTGACATTCCAATGTTTTGCAAATAGCAAAATATGTTCTATGAATTTATAAATACCTATTCCTATATATATATATATATATATATATATATATATATATATATATACATATATATATGTATATATCTATACCTTTATATAATCATGTATATATATATATATATATATATATATATATAAAGAGATAAATATTTATTGTACCAAAAAAATCATATATATATATATATATATATATATATATATATAAATAAATATTTATTTATAATTAAATAGAAGAACATTGGAATGTTAAATATTCATATTTTCATGTTTGGTTAATGCACATGAGAGTATGCGATCGGGTTTGTGCGAGTAAGGTTTTTTTCCCCCCATTTTTTGTCCATTGACTTCTATTGAGGAATATGTGAACGTGCACGTGAAATTCTAACCGGATTTTTGCGCTCGTTTCCAGATGCCTTCTGGGAGTGGGAGGTCTATGTTGTGTGACAGAGCCTGGTGGATCGGGGCAAAGGGGGTTCTGTGGGCAAAGCTGCAGGTGTTCAGTGGATGGGATCAGGTGTGGTTGGATTGACTGTGGGTTGCTTTAGCCATGGGTGGAATTGACCTGTTTTCACTTTAAAAACTGTGATATTTTCACTGAAAGGCGCATTGCCGTATGGATAGCAGGTATAATGCCAAGACTGACATTATGGCAATATGCAGAACAGCTGGAAGTTCATATTAACCAGTGAGGTTAAAAGGCCAGCTGATTACTCACACATATATGAGATATTTAATAGCTTAGGATTTTATTCCTCCAACGCAAATAGGTAACTGGAAACTGTTGGTTTAACAAATTATAGATTTATTCAAGGACCATTGAATTGTATAATAAAAACAATTTTCTGACAAATTTCAAATTTCAAAGTTTGCCATCCCCCTGTATCATGTGACTGCTCTTAGCCAATCACAAACTCATATACACTGTGAACTCTTGCACATGCTCAGTAGGAGCTAGTACCTCAAAAAGTATGGATAGCAAAAGACTGCACAATTGAAACTGAAGTAAAATGGAAGGTCTCTTAAAACTGCATGCTCTATCTGAATCATGAAAGTTTAATTTTGACTTTAGTGACACTTTAAAAACAGAACATGATAGCAAAAGCATAATAAGTCTGAACATAAACCACGGAACCCCAATGTCAATAAATGAAAAAGACAGTCCCACCACAAATGAGCCTGAATACTGTCTATATCAGTCTATGCTCCGCCCACTTAGCATGTGACCTAATACACTAAACATGTCTGTTTCACACCCCATGACGACTCTTTAACTTATATACTGTATATATTATCCCCTTTATTATTATTGTTGTTATTTTTGTCATATTGTGCTTTTATTTTTCATAACAGGAAATGAATGTTTGTACACAGAGTGTAGGGATAAAATCTATCCAAGGGCAAGGACATATTCACATGCATGAAAAACAAATATAGTTTTATTTAGAAAATGAACACCTTTTATTAACAAAACTGGGGTACATTTCAAAACAAGCTTAGATACAGAAGTAAAAATGTAATGCTTCTCATTAACAAGTTGTTTTACTAATTACTGTTACTGTATTGTCTGTGCTTATATAAAATAAAATTATCAGCTTTACCATTATACAAACTATACAATAAAATAATTCTGCCTAATGATATTTTTAATAATGAAATTAATAAAATGGTAACACAAGTTTGTGAAAGTCTAGCATCCTATTTATTATGAATTATTTCATAATATTAAAAAGGGTAAATATCTTCTCAATGCTACATAAAAATATAAAATCTAATACAACATAAAATAACCATATCTTCTTGTTCATGAGTGAAATATTTTCTACATATAAATTGATATTGTGAGGAGTCTGAGCAGTCAAGATTGCCCTATGGTGGAGTCTTTCTTCAAAAGGAAGTGGAGTAAAACCATTATGGGTGGGGGTTAAGAAGTTCCAATGTTTACTCCAATTTGGACATAACTGGATGGGAATGGGGCAACAAGATATGACTAAAAATAACAAAATCTACAAATCTGTATTAATAGGATACCTATATGTTGTTTGCAACTTAAATGGCATTGCCCTTGGTTGATAAACGGTTAACAAAATAAACCTACAGTAAGTAGAAAATATACATCTATGTGATTTGAGTGCTAAAAGAGGTAGTTTGTTGGCAGTACTAAAACCATAATGCATATAGCTTTAGGGAGATAAGTAAATGTCTGCTCTGGGTTTGTTGACAACATTTTGAAAAAATATTGCTTTAGGAGTTTCACCTTAAATCTGTTTTGGGCAGCCATACTCCTTCATAGCTAATTTTGAAATTTAGCAGCAGAAGTGCTACTGCCAAAAACAGTAGATCAAATTGACAACAGTCAGCCAATCAGAGCATACAGTATTTCCATGGTGTCTCTAAAGAAGCCATATGACCATATAAATATATCTTAAAGGGACACTGAACCCAATTTTTTTTTCTGTGATTCAGATAGAGCATGCAATTTTAAGCAACTTTCTAATTTACTTCTATTATCAAATTTTCTTCAATATCTTGCTATCTTTATTTGAAAAAGAAGGCATCTAAGCTAAGGAGCCAGTCAATCTTTGATTCAGAACCCTGGACAGCACTTTTTTATTGGTGGGTGAATTTATCCACTAATCAGCAAGAACAACCCAGGTTGGTCACCAAAAATGGGCCGGCATCTAAACTTACATTTTTGCTTTTCACATAAAGATACCAAGAGAATGAAGAAAATTTGATAATAGGAGTAAATTAGAAAGTTGCTTAAAATTGCATGCTCTATCTGAATCTCAAAAGAAAACATTTGAGTTCAGTGTCCCTTCAAGACCCCATATCTAAAAAGGAAGCTTTATTTATGTCTTTACAGTAATGTGATCCTCACAATAATAATGGTTTCCTGGCAGCAACCACTATCCTAATTTTCTTTTGTTGTGAATGTAAAGCCACATAAATCCTTTTCTCTCCAAATAAACATTTGAGTTGATACAAAGATCTGTTCAGGGGGTGTTTCTTTCTTACTATTTCATGAGCTAAAGGAATTTTAAAGAAAATACAAATATCTGCCAAGTCATAAAGTTGTGACCCTATCTTGATTGGTAGATTTACTGTAAGTTAACATAAAATACATTAGTTTTAAATTTGTTTCCCATATTATTGTTTGTAAAAATGTAACAGAATATGAAAGGGACATGATATACCTAAATTTAGAAAGAACATGCATTTTTGAACAACTTTCTAATTTACGTTTATTATCTAATTTGCTTTATTCTCTTGATATCTTTTGTTGAAAAACATATCTAAATAGGCTCAGTAGCTGCTACATGGTGGCTGCTTATAGATGCCTTGTGTGATTGACTCTCCCATGTGCATTGCTATTCCTTCAACAAAGGATATTGAAGGAATGATGCAAATTAGATAATAGTAAAATGGAATGCTGTTTGAAATTGTATTCTCTATTTAAATCATGAAAGAAAAACTTTGGGTTTGATGTCCCTTTAAGCTATAATTTGTTATTTTCTTAGAATTTTTTTTTCTTTTTTTAGAAGTAGCCTGATTTTATTTACACAATTATGTTATTTTTTACCATAAATATTTTCCCACAGAGGTATACATTATTATTATTATAGTACCTACTGTATATTGCCTTTATATACCTATAATTGTCACATACTCACCTGTTCTGTAGCGTTCACAGTCATTTGGTGGCAATCACGATACCTGAGGCCCCTGCTCCCCAGTCATTAGCCTCTGTAACTCAGCTGCAGCCAAGGTCACCGCAGCCGTCCTTCCGTCTATTCAAGATGGCGGCCGCCATGCAGTAGAGCGGGTCACCGTCGCGGAGCTCGGGAGCATGGCCGGAGGGTTGGGCAAGGAAAGTGAGGTAACCAAGATGGTGCAGAGTCCTACCTCCACTTATATTGACTTCAGGTTACTCCTACCAACAGGTGAGGCCAGGTCATGTGATTCAGTAACCCCATTATAAGCAGAGCAGGCCTGTCAGTCAGTGCTTGGTTCTTTTGCATCCTGCTTTTGAACTCCTGGCAATTATTCCTTGTAAATCCTGTTTATTGTATTTTGTGACCTTTGCTTATCCCTGACTTCTCTGATTGCTGCCTGCCCTGACCTTTGGCCTGCTGATTTTGCCTCACCCCTTTTTGGATACCTTGTTCTCTGGACATTTGTTTGTGCTTGCTGCTGCTTTTCTGCACTTGAGTTCCAGTTCCTGTTCTAATAAACCTCCTCAGGTTGTTATAACAACCAAGCCATAAAATGGAACTGGCAGGAGCAGCTGAAGCCATAATGGTCTTGACCCAACAGGTGGAGGTATTGACCAAAACAGTACAAGAACTAGAGACCAGTCACGCCACCCTGATTCAGCGTGAACAATTAAGAGCCAATGCTGTTCCACCTTCACCTACACCACTGCCTCCGGCACAGCCTCCGCTGTCACCTACTGTTCCTGAGCCTGCAATTTCTATTCCTGAAAAATGTACTGGAAAGAAGTCTGAATTCCGAACCTTTATAACTGCCTGTGAATTGCTTTTTTCTCTCAAACCACGTACATATCCCAATGACTATACAAAAGTTCGGTCCACTATTATCCTACTCTCTCTGGTCAACCTCAAACCTGGGCTCATCAGTTGTTACACAACAATAGTCCACATCTAGAGACTTGGGAATCCTTGAGACCATCTGCTGCAAGAGCCGCCTTACGTTCCTTATGCCAAAACAGGCGTCCTGTTGAGGACTATATAACAGACTTTTGTGAATTAGCTCCTGATACTGGTTTTAATGAGACAGGCCATGTGGAACAGTTCTGTCTAGGACTTTCAGAACTCTTAAAAGACGAATTGGCAAGAGTGGACACTCCCACCTCTCTGGAGGAACTAATCCTATTAGTAACTCAATTAGATAGACTTTTCCGCATACAGGGAATGGAACGTACTCAAGCTCTATAACCTTTACGCCTCACAAGTTCTTCGGGAACACCTGATTCTTCCACAATCACATCTGAGGAACCAAAGCAGATTGGCATGGTTCCTCATCATCTATCTGAGGAAGAATGTAAAAGGCGTCATTCCTTAGGTCTCTATCTGTATTGAGGAAAACCGTATCATCAGCTTAAAACGTGCCCAGTTCACCCAACCTCTTCACCAGGTAAGGGAATTATTGCACATTACTTCTGGAATACAGCAGCTCCCGCTATATCTACTTACCTATCTGTTTCTCTTTCCATACAGTGGGAAAATAAAGAACATGGCGTTGCAGGTATTATAGACTCTGGTGCTAGTGGCTGCTTTATGGATCTAACTACTGCACAATCCTTGAAATAACCAATTAGGGACAAATCCTATTCATCATTGTTATATGTTGTAGATGGAACTCCTATCAAAACAGGTCCCATCTGTCACGAAACAGATCCTACCCGTTTATTCATTGGAGAACGCCATGTTGAAACACTTTGTCTGGATCTTGTACCCTCACCCATGTTTACCCTCATTCTTGGACTACCTTGGCTTTCGTAGCCATAATCCATTCATTGATTGGGAAAAAGGTAACCTCACATTTTCCTCGAACCACTCCAATACAACTTGTCTGTTGTCTGGTTCTACCACCATGGTGTCCCTCATGTCTCCAGCCTCTACCATTCTTCCTGAGAAATATATTGAATAATCCAATGTGTTCTATAAAAAGAATGCAGACGTCCTACCACCTAGACATCAATATGATTGCCCCATTGATTTACTCCCTGGGGATCCCATTCCATATGGACATATTTTTCCACTTGCTGAAGCTGAACTGAAACACCTTAAAGAATATATTTCAGAAAACTTGGCCAAAGGATTCATTAGACCCTCAACCTCAACTGACGGGGCTGCAATCTTTTTTGTTGGCAAAAAAAGATGGAGGTCTTCATCCTTGTGTTGATTTCCATGTCCTGAATAATATGACTATCAAAAACTGGTACCCCTTACCACTGATACCAGAGTTACTGGATCGGCTTCAGAGAGCTTCTATATTCGCCAAAATAGATCTACGTGGGGCATACAACCTAGTGCGTATGTGTGAAGGAGATGAGTAGAAGACGGCCCTCAGAAACTCATTATGGGCATTTTATGTACCTGGTTATTCCCTTTGGTCTCTGAAATGCCCCTGCCACCTCCCAACACTTCCTTAATGACGTCTTCAGAGATGTTTTGGATTCTTTTCTTGTCATCTACCTAGACGACATCTTGGTATTCTCCGATTCTCCAATTCAACACACTGAACATGTAATGAGGTTTCTTCAACGTCTTCAAGACCATGGGTTATATGCCAAATTGGAAAAATGCGTCTTTGACACAAATAGGGTAAAATTCTTAGGGTATGTCATCACCCCTGGTTGTATACAAATGGACTCTGGTAAAGTCAAGAACATCCTAGATTGGCCCAGTCCCAAAGATAAAAAAGCCATACAGAGATTTATGGGATTCGCAAACTTTTATCAATGCTTTATACGTGGATTCTCCTAAATATGTGCCCCTATTACTATCCTCACCAAGAAACAAGATAAGTTCACCTGGACACCCCAAGCTCAGGAAGCCTTCAACACTCTAAAGAAACTCTTTACCCAAGCTCCTATATTTGTACTACCAAATACCTCCAAAGCTTTCTTTCTTAAAATGGATGCTTCCGACATAGCAGTAGGAGGTGTTCTATCACAATGAGGGGACAAAGACGAACGCCTTCACCCTGTGGCCTTCTTTTCCTGTAAATTGACACCTCCTGAAAAGAACTATGATGTTGGAGAAAGAATTCCTTGTATCAAATGTACCTTAGAAGAATGGCGACATCTATTGGAGGGTCCCTCCTTTCCTATCACAGTATACACTGATCACCACAATCTAGAGTATCTATGTTCAGCAAAATGCCTTAAGCCACGACAAGTCAGATGGGCCCTATATTTCTCTCGATTTCCTCTACAGATCACTTATCGACCAGGCTCAAAGAACCGAAAAGCAGATGATTTATCTCGAATGCATGACAACATAGAACCAGATTCTACTACCCTAGACAACATTCTATCACCTCAACATTTTCTTGCTGCTCAAGTAAATCTGCTAGATAGAATTCGAAATTTGAAAATTGATCCACCTATGATAGATCCACCACTTACTTTGAAACAAAGCTTATGGTACCATGGTTCCCAAATATTTGTACCCCACCTCTTCAACCAGATATTCTCAATCTGTTCCATGACTCTAACTGCAGGCCATGGAGGTATCACTAGAACTTTAAACGGTATTACTCTTTACTTCTGGTGGCCTAATGTTAAACAAGATACCAAAGACTATGTCCTTTCTTGTGATGTATGTGCTCGTACAAAAACTTTTAACACCAAACCCACTGGGCTCTTACATCCTGTCTTGTTAGCCTCTGGTCCATTGACAGATATTGCCATGGACTTCATAGTGGATTTACCACCTTCCCATAAATGCAATACTATTCTAGTAGTTGTGGATAGGTTCACAAAACTGGCTCATTTCATTCCTACAACTGGTCTACCTACTGCAGCCTGAACCGCAACCCTTTTCTTACAAGAAGTTTACCACCTTCATGGTGTACCCCGTTCTGTCATTACTGACCGGGGTACAAAATTTACATCACGTTTCTGGTCTCATTTTTGTAAACATCTATGTATGTCTTTGGCCTATCATCCTCAGTCTAATGGCCAAACTGAATGAACCAATCAGACTTTGGAACAATATCTTCGCTGTTACACTTCATACCTACAGGATGATTGGTTATCGTTGCTACCAACTGCTGAGTTTTCATACAACAACCATGTTCACGATTCTACAACGTATACACCTTTTTATGCTAACTATGGTTACCATCCTCTTGCCTTGCCAGATGTTCCATGTCCTACAAATTTTCCTGATGTTGCCCAATGAATGAACACCTTAAGACAACACAGCCTTAAGCATGGCTCAACAATGCCATAAGAGACATGCAGATAAACTAAGATCTCAGGAACCTCCCTATACGACAGGAGATAAGGTCTGGCTGTCACTTCACAATTTACCTGTCCATCCAAAATATTAGGACCACGTTACATAGGACCATTTAAGATAACCTAGATGATCAATCCAGTAGCTGTTCGTTTTGGATCTTCCTTCAACATATAAATTACACCCTGTCTTCCATGTCTCTCTACTTAAGCCATGGATACCCAATAGGTTTCCTTTGCGTAATTATGCTTCACCTGCTCCAATTATGGTCAACGGCTACGAAGAATATGAGGTCCAGAAAATCGTAGATTCCAGAAGACGCTATGGCCGTCTAGAGTACTGCATTCATTGGAAAGGTTATGGTCCAGAGGAACCATCTTGGGAGCCAGTCAAGAATGTTCATGCACCAGCTAAAATAAAGGCATTTCATTGAAAACATCCTAGTAGACCTATGCCAGTCTGCGCCCTGAGGTCAGGCCTGCAGAGAGGGATCTGTCATATACGGTGCTCACCTGTTCTGCAGCATTCACAAAGTCATTCTGTGGCAATCATGATACCTGAGGCCCCTGTTCCCCTGTCATTAGCCTCTGTAACTCAACCCGCAGCTGAGGTCACTGCAGCAGTCCTTCCATCTATGGGGCATTGCCAAGAGAAAGATGAGAGACATGAGACCAAACAATGCAGAAGAGCTGAAGGCTGATAGCTTCCATGCCATGCTGCATTGAGGCAGTAATTGCTGCAAAAGGGGCCCAAACCAAGTACTGAGTACATACAGTATGCATACTTATACTTTTCAGAGGTCCAATATTGTTCTACTGGTATGTTCAATCCTTGTTTTATTGATTGCATGTAATATTCTAATTTTCTGAGATTGCGGATTTGGGGTTTTCATGAGCTGTAAGCCATAATCATCACAATTATGACAAATCACGGCTTGAACTATCTTGCTTTGCATGTAATGAGTCTCTCTCATATATTAGTCTCACCTTTTAAGTTGCATTAGTGAAATAAATTAACTTTTGCACGATATTCTAATTTTTTCGAGTTTCACCTGTATATGGGAAGACCATAATATGGGAGTGGGAGGCCTAGGTTAGAAATAGAGCAAGGACATGATTACGGAAATATTTAGAAAAAGGTGACGCGTAAAAGGCTCAGTGTTGTAGAGGTTTTTCTGTGTCCGAGACATTGTTTTAAAATTGCTCCTGGAGGCTAATGGAAACCAGTTTTGTTACTGCATAGGGGGATAGCAGAGTAGTGTCACTAAGCTATGAAAGGCCAGGTATGTAACTATAGACTTGTCTCTGTATTGTAAGTAATAAATACTTCTATTTAGTATTGTCACTAAGCTGTGCAAGGACAGGTAAGTAATCATAGACTTGTCTCTGCCCTGTAAGTATTAAATAATTATATTTAGTAGTGTCACTAAGCTCTGTGAGGACAGGTATGTGACCATAGTCTTGTTTCTGTCCTATAAGTATTAAATAATTGTATTTAATAGTGTCACTAAACTGTGTAAGGACAGGTATGTGACCATAGACTTGTCTCTGTCCTGTAAGTATGAAATACTTATATTTAGTAGTGTCACAAAGCTGTGCAAGGACAGGTATATGACCATAGTCTCGTCTCTGTCCTATAGGTATGAAATATTTATATTTAGTAGTGTCACTAAGCTATGCAAGGACAGGTATGTGACCATAATCTTGTCTCTGTCCTGTAAGTATGAAATACTTCTATTTAGTAGTGTCCCTAAGCTGTGTAAGGACAGGTATGTGACCATAGTCTTGTCTCTATCCTATAAGTGTTAAATAATTCTATTTAGTGATGTCACTAAGCTGTACAAGTACATTCCAGTCATTCTCTTTGCTGGCTCTAAGCTGGAAGGGTAAAGAGAAGAGGTGTTAAACTGTTAGTTTTTATTTTATCTTCAATCAAGAGTTTGTTATTTTTAAATGGTACCGGTGTTGTACTATTTACTCTCAGGCAGGACATAGATGAAGATTTCTGCCTGGAGGATGATGATCTTAGCATTTGCAACTAAGGTCCACTGCTGTTCCCACAGAAGCTGAGGAGTACAGGAAAACTTCAGTGTGACGAACGGTTTCTTACTTTACAGCAATGAGGTATGTTCAGTCATTTTTTCTGCAGAGACTGTTAACTCAGAAAGGCTGACAGTATCCCTATTAGGGGAAGGGTAAGCAGTAATCCTAGTTAATAAGGGCATTACTAGTTTACATACAGGGCTAATCTTATGGGCACTCAGTTTGTGTATAATATATTGGGCAAACGTTTGTGTCTTCTGGGAGTATGGTCTTTATTTTATGGGACATATGTTTGAGGGTACACTTGGCTTATTTAAGGGGTTTTATAACCCACATGGCTTTCAAAAATAGTTTTTTGTGTAGGCCCCAGCAACATCGAATGAGAGGGGCAGGGCCTATTTTTGTGCCTCAGTTGCGCACTTAGTTGATGCAGGCAAGCAACAAGCAACGTCTCCAGAGGTCCTGGTACTCTTCTGGGGCCCAATTGAGGCTTTATTCCCACAGAATCGTTCCCTAAGGGCAGGTAGGGCCACAGCAGAGCTGTGGCACGGTGGTGACAGGGTTTTTTTACCGGTCTTAGACTTTTGTCATTCTGTTTTTTTCATTTGGGGCTATATTGCTTAGATATTTGTGGTGCAATCTTACTATATCTTAGTGGGTGTACTGTAAAGGCACAGTACCATTTTTGAAAATTGTGTTTTTTTCATTAAATAAAGTGTTTTTCCAAGCTTGCTTGTCTCATTACTAGCCTGTTCAACATGTCTGACATTGAGGACTCTCATTGTTCAATTTGTTTAGAAGCCATTGTGGAACCCCCTCTTAGAATGTGTCCCACTTGTACTGATATGTCTATAAATTGCAAACAGCATATTTTGACTTATACGAGTTTGGCATTGGATGATTCTCGGACAGAAGGAAATCAGGTTTTGCCATCTAGTTCTCCCCATGTGTCACAACCAATAATGCCCGCTCAAGGGACGCCAAATACTTCTAGTGCGTCTAATTCTTTTACCTTGCACGATATGGCCTCAGTTATGAATACTACCCTCACAGAGGTTTAATCTAAACTGCCATGGTTGCAAGGGAAGCGCAGTAGCTCTGGGTTAAGAACAAATGCTGAGCCTTCTGACGCTTTAGTTGCCGTATCCGATACTCCCTCACAATGTTCTGAGGTAGGGATGAGGGATTTGTTATCTGAGGGAGAGATTTCTGATTCAGGAAGGTTACTTCCTCAGACAGATTCAGATATGACGGCATTTAAATTTAAGCTAGAACACCTCCGTTTATTGCTCAGGGAGGTTTTAGCGACTCTGGATGATTGTGACCCTATTGTAGTTCCAGAGAAATTGTGTAAAATGGACAAATATCTAGAGGTTCCTGTTTACATGGATGTTTTTCCGGTCCCTAAGAGGATTTCGGACATTGTTACTAAGGAGTGGGATAGACCAGGTATTCCGTTTGCTCCCCCTCCTGTTTTTAAGAAAATGCTTCCCATATCTGACACCATGAGGGACTCATGGCAGACGGTCCCTAAGGTGGAGGGAGCTATTTCTACTTTAGCTAAGCGTACAACTATACCTATTGAAAACAGTTGTGCTTTCATTGATCCTATGGATAAAAAATTAGAGGGTCTCCTCAGGAAAATTTTTGTTCATCAAGGTTTTCTTCTTCAACCCATAGCATGCATTGTTCCTGTAGCCACTGCAGCTGCCTTTTGGTTTGAGGCTCTAGAAGAGGCTCTTCAGGTGGAGACCCCACTAGATGATATTCTGGACAGAATTAAGGCTCTTAAACTAGCTAATTCTTTTATCACAGATGCTGCTTTTCATCTTGCTAAGTTAGCGGCAAAGAATTCAGGTTTTGCCATTTTAGCGCATAGAGCATTATGGCTTAAGTCCTGGTCGGCTGATGTGTCATCGAAATCTAAGCTTTTGACTATCCCTTTCAAAGGTAAGACCCTATTCGGGCCTGCTCTGAAAAAGATAATTTCAGACATCACTGGGGGGAAAGGTCATGCCCTTCCCCAAGATAAGTCAAATAAGATAAGGACCAAACAAAATAATTTTCGTTCCTTTCGAAACTTCAAGGGTGGTCCTGCTTCCTCTTCCCCTGCTGCAATCCAAGCCAACCTGGAGACCTAACCAGGCTTGGAACAAGGGTAAGCAGGCCAAAATGCCTGCTGCTGCCACTAAGACAGCATGAAGGGGTAGCCCCCGATCCGGGACCGGATCTAGTAGGGGGCAGACTCTCTCTCTTTGCTCAGGCCTGGGCAAGAGACGTTCAGGACTCCTGGGCAGTAGAAATTGTAATCCAGGGGTATCTTTTATATTTCAAGGATTCTCCTCCAAGGGGGAGATTCCATCTTTCTCAATTGTCTGTAAACCAGACAAAGAGAGAGGCATTCTTACCCTGTGTAGAAGACCTTTTTACCATGGGAGTGATCTGCCCAGTTCCGAAAGCAGAACAGGGACAAGGTTTCTACTCCAATCTGTTTGTGGTTCCCAAAAAAGAAGGAACCTTCAGACCAATTCTAGATCTCAAGATCCTAAACCAATTCCTAAGAGTTCCATCCTTCAAGAGGGAAACCATTCGGACTATTTTACCAATGATCCAGGAGGGCAAATATATGACCACAGTGGATCTAAAGGATGCGTATTTACACATTCCTATCCACAAAGATCATCACCAATTCCTAAGGTTTGCCTTTCTGGACAGGCATTACCAGTTTGTGGCTCTTCCCTTCGGGTTGGCCATGGCACCAAGAATCTTCACAAAAGTGCTAGGGTCCCTGCTGGAGGTTCTAAGACCGTGGGGCATTGCAGTGGCGCCTTATCTAGATGACATCCTAATTCAAGCGTCAACTTTCCAACTAGCCAAGTCTCACACGGACTTAGTGTTGGCCTTTCTAAGATCTCATGGGTGGAAGGTGAACGTAAAAAAGAGTTCTCTTATTCCTCTCACAAGAGTCCCATTCCTGGGAACTCTGATAGATTCGGTGGTCATGAAAATTTTTCTGACGGAGGTCAGGAAATCAAATATTTTAACCACCTGCCGAGCTCTTCATTCCATTCCTCGGCCGTCAGTGGCTCAGTGTATGGAGGTAATCGGACTTATGGTAGCGGCAATGGACATAGTTCCGTTCGCCTGCTTGCATCTCAGACCACTGCAACTGTGCATGCTCAAACAGTGGAATGGGGATTATGCAGATTTATCTCCTTAGATAAATCTGGATCAAGAGACCAGAGACTCTCTTCTTTGGTGGTTGTCACAGGATCACCTGTCCAGGGGAATGTGTTTCAGCAGGCCAGCATGGGTTATAGTGACGACAGACGCCAGCCTTCTGGGCTGGGGTGCAGTCTGGAATTCCCTGAAAGCTCAGGGTTTGTGGACTCAGGAGGAGGCTCTCCTACCGATAAATATTCTGGAATTAAGAGCGATATTCAATGCTCTTCAGGCGTGGCCTCAGCTGGCTTCGGCCGGATTCATCAGGTTTCAGTCGGACAACATCATGACTGTAGCTTATATCAATCATCAGGGGGGAACAAGGAGTTCCGTGGCGATGATAGAAGTTTCCAGGATAATCCAATGGGCAGAGACACACTCTTGCCATCTGTCAGCGATCTACATCCCAGGGGTAGTGAAATGGGAGGCAGATTTTCTAAGTCGTCAGACTTTTCATCCGGGGGAGTGGGAGCTCCATCCAGAGGTGTTTGCTCAACTGGTTCAGCTATGGGGCACACCAGAATTGGATCTGATGGCGTCTCGTCAGAATGCCAAAATTCCTTGTTAAGGATCCAGGTCCAGAGATCCTCAGGCAGTACTGATAGATGCTCTAGCAGTACCCTGGTCGTTCAACCTGGCTTATGTGTTACCAAACAGGACAGAGCTTCGGTGATTTTGATAGCACCTGCGTGGCCATGCAGGACTTGGTATGCAGACCTGGTGGACATGTCATCTCTACCACTGTGACAGGACCTTCTAATTCCAAAACTAATTTCTCTGCAACTGACTGCTTGGAGATGGAACG
The DNA here is from genome assembly GCF_027579735.1 of Bombina bombina. NCBI lineage: Eukaryota > Metazoa > Chordata > Amphibia > Anura > Bombinatoridae > Bombina > Bombina bombina. The sequence continues at coordinate 1,108,855,889 of NC_069503.1, forward strand.
CTTGATTTTATCAAAGCCGGGTTTCTCTGATCGGTCATAGATACCTTGATTCAGGCTCAAAAGCCTGTCACCAGGAAAATCTATCATAAGGTATGGCGTAAATATCTTTTTTGGTGCGAATCCAAAGGCTACTCATGGAGTAAGATCAGGATTCCTAGGATTTTGTCCTTTCTTCAAGAAGGATTGGAGAAAGGATTGTCAGCTAGTTCCTTAAAGGGACAGATATCTGCTTTTTCTATCCTATTGCACAAGCATCTGGCTGATGTTCCAGATGTTCGGGCTTTTTGTAAGGCTTTAGTTAGAATCAAGCCTGTGTTTAAACCTGTTGCTCCGCCATGGAGTCTAAATTTAGTTCTTAAAGTTCTTCAAGGGGTTCCGTTTGAACCCATGCATTCCATAGATATTAAGCTTCTATCTTGGAAAGTTCTGTTTCTAGTTGCTATCTCTTCAGCTCGAAGGGTTTCTGAACTATCTGCATTACAATGCGACTCACCTTATCTTGTTTTCCATGCTGATAAGGTGGTTTTGCGTACCAACCCTAAGGTTGTTTCTAACAGGAATATCAATCAGGAAATTGTTGTTCCTTCTCTGTGTCCTAATCCTTCTTCTAAGAAGGAACGTCTGTTGCACAACTTGGACGTGGTTCGTGCTTTGAAGTTTTATTTGCAGGCAACCAAGGATTTTCGCCAATCATCTTCCTTGTTTGTTGTCTATGCTGGAAAGCGCAGAGGTCAAAAGGCTACGGCTACCTCTCTTTCCTTTTGGCTGAAAAGCATAATCCGTTTGGCTTATGAGACTGCTGGACAGCAGCCTCCTTAAAGAATTACAGCTCACTCCACTAGAGCGGTGGCTTCCACATGGGCTTTTAAAAATGATGCTTCTGTTGAGCAGAGAGTGAAATAACACAACTTTTTTGGTGTTAGTTTCGCACCCTATTTAGTGCAAAACTCGTAATCTAGGTGAATCTTAGCTCATGGATAAATAACTGGATGAAGGATAGGGAGTAACGAGTAGTTGTAAACGGATCATACTCCTATAGGACAAAGTAATCAATGGAGTCCACCAGGGATCAGTACGGGGCCCTGTTTTTTTTTATATAAAAAAAAGCAAGAGTTAACTATCAACATCTCTATTTTTGCAGATGATACATAGTTGTGTAAGGTTATTAGGTCAGTACAGGATGAAATTGCTTTACAAAGCAATCTACAAAAATTAGAAGAATGGGCAGGTAAATGGAAAATGAGAATTTATACTTGAAAATGGAAGGTTCTACATTCTGGAAGTAAAAATAAGCAGGCAATCTATTATTAAAATGGGACTAAACTTAGTGAAACAGTGGTGGAAAGGGATTTGGGAGTACTTATAGGTAACAAGCTAAAGATGGATGCACAATGCAGGGCAGTGGCTTCTAAGGCTAATAAGATACTAGCATGTATTGAAAGAGGCATTGATGCAAGGAAGGAAAGCATAATTCTGTCACTATATAAAAAGACTTCACCTTGATTATGGAGTGCAGTTCTCAAAAAAGACATTGCAGACATAGAAAAAGTTCAGGGAAGGGCCACAAAACTAATAAAGGAAATTGATTTTTTTAGCTATTATTATTCTTATCGGTTATTTGTAGAGTGCCAACAGATTCCGCAGCGCTAGCTATGAGGAGAGGTTAGCCAAACTGGCTCTGTTCTCTATGGAAAAAAGGGGCTTAAGAGGGAATATAAAGGGGTCTATTTATGAAGCAGTGGATGCTGCTTCCGACCCTCTCGGCTTCAATTCCAACTGAAGCGGAAGTTAAAAAGCAGCGGTCCTAAGACTGCTGCTCCTTAACTCGTTCACCACCTCTGAAGTGGCGGACAGCAATCAGCCCAATCGAATACAATTGGGTTGATTGACACTCCCTGCTAGTGGCCGATTGGCCGCAAATCTGCAGGGGGCAGTATTGCACCAGCAGTTCACCAGAACTGCTGGTGCAATGATAAATGCCGACAGCGTATGCTGTCGGCATTTATAGATGTGCGGCGAACATTATTCGCTATAGCGGATCATGTCTGTCTGCACCTACATAAATAGACCCTGATTACTTTATATAAATATATTCAAGGCCCAAATACAGAGATGGCGGAAACTCTGTTTATTCTAAGAAAATTGTTTGTAACAAGGCTGGAGGAAAGGAGATTTAGTGGCCTATTTATCAAAGTGTCAACTATGTTGCATTCGCCGGCGTCAATATGCTCGCCAAACATCGCTGCAGCGGATCTGAATATTATCTCCTTATTTAGCAAAAAAAGCCGTCAAAAACAAGCGAGTCAAGTACGGTGCGAGGAGCATCGAACTGGTGTTAACTAACAGTCATCGATGTCTCAGCTATTCAGGTTTTTCTCAACTTTATACCATTTCATTACTGTCCATGAACAAGCACATTTCTCTTTTATTTTTCAACTGTTAATGTCCAAGAAATAGATTGATTTATACCTCAACAAACAATATCTCATAGAAAGTTATTTTTATATTGATTTGTTATATGATACTTTCACAGAAATTAATGTGTATTTGTATTTCTAGGAGTCATATATTTATTTATTTTTTAAATTATTATTAATGCTAGAATTAGTACATATATCCTTGCACATACTTGTGTAAATACTGTATATATATATATATATATATATATATATATATATGTGTGTGTGTGTGTGTGTGTGTGTGTGTGTTATGTCAGAAATTTTTTGCAAACATATTTGCATGTCCCTAAGTTGATTTTTTAGTCCTAAACAATGTTGTCTGTCATATCTCTGTGTTTATTTATACCACTTTATGTATATATTGTAAATGTATTATTATTCTGAGCATGAATAATTGCGAATATAACATGTAATCAGAGTATCATATGTATTTATTTGCAATCGATGGATATTTTAAAGGGACAAGAAAGTAAAAATTTAAGTTGCATGATTCATATAGAGCATGTAATTTTAAAACACACTTCTATTTTAAAATGTACTTTGTTCTCTTGGTATCCCTTCCTAGAAAAGAATATGCAGATATCCTGCACTAGTGAGAGCTAGCTGCTAATTGGTGCCTTCACACATTTGTCTCTTGTGATTGGTTAAATAGATGTGTTCAGCTAGCTGCCAGTAGTGCAATGCTGTTCCTTCAGCAAAGGATAACAAGAGAATGAAGCAAATTTGAGAATAGAAGTAAATTTGAAAGTTGTTTAAAATTGTATGTTCTTTCCAAATCCTGAAAGAATATTTTGGTGGTTCCTGTCCCTTTAAGAGCTGGGCCAGTTTTCTCTCTGCACCTGTGCAACCCCTCCTGATTGCAATCTATTTTTATAAACCACCCCTACACAGGTGTTATAAATTAGGATGGCTTATAAGATCTAATTTCTTACTGAAAAATAAATTCAAGAGAAGGAAGAAATACACTGAAAATAGCATGCCAGTAAAGAGGTGATTTAATTTCTGCTGTATCTGAATCAGGACAGTTTAAAAATAGGTGGGCAATCCCTTTGAGCTATCAGCTTAAGGATTTTAAAATCCTTGTCTAAAATATTACACTGTGTGTCCTAAGGTCAGCATCAATGTTTAGCTTTAATACTAATTTCACATATACATACTTTCAAAGTATAATACACAATGTAACAATTGGCACTTACATGTTCTGATGAGTGACCAATGAAACAAGTATCGAGCAATTTGATTAGTTAGTGATAGTTTATAATGTGTATTTGAAACAGATTGGCCGATGTCATAAATCATGTGATTATGCATATTCCAATCAAAAGTGGTGGAAAAATTCACTAGTGTGTGGGTTATTTAGGAGTTTGCGTCATAATTGGTGCGAAAAGTGTTGAGTCAAATATGGTGTGAGGTGGATAGTGAGACTTGTATTACATGGCTTAAACATGGTGCACATAGATTTATCAAAAAAAAATAAGAAGGAAGTAAGCTATATTATGTTGTTTATTTATAACATTTTTATCTCTATATCTATTAGTGCAACAAGTTTGGGGCAAAACTTTGCACCAAATATGTAGAAATAATATTGTCCCCTTGCTTTGTAATGAGAGACAAAGTTGTAGCATAATCCATAAGTAGTAATGTATTTTTCATTTTTATCCCTATATCTACTAGTGCACAAATGGGGAGCAATAATATTGTTTGATTTTAAAAGGGTATGCAATTTTAATAAAGTTTCTAATTTACTTTTATTATGTAATATACTTCATTCTCTTGCAGCATCGAACATAAGCTTTCTGTGTTTTCAGACTCCCATTGAGTTCTATGGCATCCGTAACCTCAAGGGTGGCGGATTGAAAACTAGGTACGCTGAGTCGGAAAAGACGCGAGAATAAATGTCGAATTTTTGATAACTTCATGAGAGCTTCAAATAGTGTCGAATAGGAGGGCGAATGAACAAGATTCCACTCGAAAACCACGGTTTTCAACTTGCATCGATCTGTGTTGGATTGAGATTGTGGGATAGTATTTTACGTCACAAATCTCAACATTTGCAGATCTTGGCGCTTTGATAACTACGCTGGATCAATCTCGCGACAATTACGATGCAGAATTCCAGCATATATTAAGTTGACGCTTTAATAAATATGCCCCTTAATCTCCAACAATGTAAACTTTTTTCACTATAAGTGAAATCAAATTGTGGAACTCATTACCAAAGAAGGTAGTAAATGCCAATGCCTTAGATATATTTTAAAATGGTATAAAAACATTTCTGGTTACAAACAGAATTCAGGTATATGATTGCTGGTGTTAAATGGGTCACCTTTTCAATGGGATTAATTTAAGCTCAACTGAACAAGACATTTTTTATGGGATGAATTTTTGTTCTGAATATTTAGGCTGCACTATCCGGTATTTATTAAGTTTAAAATCTAACAAATACTGAATTTGAGATAAAAGTAATCATTAGTTTTCTTTAAAACAAATGTAAAAGTTCACCTGTAACTTTAGTGCAGGTCCTGGTAGTCGAGTGCATTAAGCCACCTGTTACTGTGGCCGGGGGTCTGGAAAAAAGAGGATTGGGTTAGCACACTCTCCAGAGCATACGTAGGTAAGTATTAACCCCTTTTAAAAAAACTTAAAGGAAACAAATGAATACTTTTTGGTCAGTATATTTTCATTTACTTTAATTTTCTTTGCGCATTCACTTTAATATTTGTTTCTTTAAAACAAATGCACAATTCTAATATATATGTATAAATTATAAAAATCTACGAGGAGAAGAAGTTAGCGCGGTTGCGATATCCAAAGTCCTGAAGTAAGCGCAAATCTGACTTTTGTACTTGCACTAACCCGCAATAAATGTTTACTTTGAGAGCAGCTAGCGTGCAAGTGAAAAAGTTATTTAGCGTGTCACTTGCAATCTGGCCCTAAAAAAGTATATTCTAGAAGGTCAGACCACATAGAACCATACATACAGCATATGTATAAGTCTACCTATTCCAGCAAACATTTCATCTGATCTGGAGGACTCAGTTAAAATAACCATGTAAACTCTGTATGCTCTTTTTTGAATATTTTGTGACAGTTTTCACACCAGATATTATTACAAAATCCTCATTGCACTCCATTCTGAAGCTTTGCCTTTACTGGCTGGTGACATGATAGCGTGTTGGTGGTCTCCAAGCCTTGAGAAGATTCCCTTTCAAAAAATACTGCATCAGTTTGTCCTTTCAGAGCAAGATAACGAAGGACAGCAGTTTGCCAGTTTATAATTTCTTCAATGTGTACAGGGCCAGTTATGTGTTGATCTCTGTGTAAACCACCTAGAAGCAAAAAAAGAATGTTATCTCTTTTTCAAGTAAAAATACAGCTCTCCAGGCTAACATGCATTTTATGTATAATGTACAGAAAATGAATCGACATTTTATGGCTCCTTAGTTTTATTTTGTTTTAAAGGGACATGAACCCAATTTTTCAATTTTGCTTCCTTATCTTGGTATCCTTTCTTGAAGGAGCAACAATGCCCTACTGGGAGCTAGCTGAACACATTGATAAGCCAATCACAAGAGGCATATATGTACATCCACCAATTGGCAGCTAGCTCCAAGCTCATGACCCTACCTAGATATGCTTTTCAACAAAGGATAACAAGAGAAAAAGCTATTTAGATAAAAGAAGTAAACTGGAAAGGTGTTTAAAATTGAATGCTCTATCCGAATCATGAAATAAACATTTTGGGTTTCATGTATTTTTAATGAGAGCATAGAAATTACTTTATGGTTATTTTTTCTCTTTAAATATATTTAAATCTTGACATTGTTAACAAAGATAAATTTCAGCACTCATATAATTAAAGTTATAACCAGTGATCTAGGGAAAGGATACTAAGGGCTCTATTTAACAAGCTCCGTATGGAGCTTGATGGCCCCTGTTTCTGGCGAGTCTTCAGACTCGCCAGAAACAGCAGTTATGAAGCAGCGGTCACAAAGACCGCTGCTCCATAACCTGTCCACCTGCTCTGAGCAGGCGGACACACATCGCCACAATACAATCTGATCGAGTACGATCGGGTTGATTGACACCCCCCTGCTGGCGGCCCATTGGCCGCGAGTCTGCAGGGGGCGGCGTTGCACCAGCAGCTCTTGTGAGCTGCTGGTGCAATGCTGAATACGGCGAGCGTGTCGGATCAGGTCCGCCAGACCTTGATAAATATGCTCCTAAGGGTGCTTTCATTTCCTTACTATAGCATCCTCAAAGGTTTGTGCCTTTTGTTTTTTAAATGTCCAGTGACTTATGCGGTAAGAGGTAAAATTAGGTGAAGGGTTTATTAAAAAAATTAAATAGAGGTAGGAATAGACAGAGGAAAATGAGAACCCACAGTACTTGATTCTTGCACTCTTGATATTTAGCAGTGTGGTGAACATTTTGCACTCCAGTTATGTTCTAGAACTACTTCTGTCTTTATTTGCAAGTGCATAATAATTACATTACTATAAAAATTGTGTTAATGAAACAAATAGTATACAAGTAAATAATTACACAACATCTATTAAGGAGTGAAGTATTTTAAGAGTTAATTTATTTGTATGGGTAGCTAATCAGATGTGTGTATAGATAAACAGAAAACAATGTGTGACAGAACCCAGGGACAATAATACTTTGAGACAGAAGGCTAGAGACGGTATTGAGATAGTTGACAAGTATGATTAACAAAAAGGCAAGTGACTGTATGGGACCAGTAATCTAAAGCTCTCTGCTCAGGCGAGTTAATCTAAGAATCCTTGTCTTTATGGGCAAGGTCCCTCAAATAATTTTAGAATTGGAAATTTAGCTTGCAAGTGGTTTATCTCAAAATGCAGGGCTCTAGATTATGAGAAACTCCCACATTAGAAGGTGAAGATGGGGCGGAGCCAACTACTGAAGCTACAAGACACACTATTACTGAGCTCCTGAAATGTGTCTATTAAAACTTTGATTTTCGACGTCTGGGTAGCTTATATGCCTCTTGCCAACATTGCCCTTGGGATGGAGGAATTATCTATACACTTTCATTCCCTATTGGAGGGTCTGATCGATAAATTTGACAGTCACTCTTATAGCTTGAGGGCTACCATCATAGAGATGCGTAATAAAGATGGCGTCTCCTACCTTTCTAACTGCGACTCTCACGCAGCAAGCCAGATGGAAGATTCACGGCCCACTCAACATCCTCCTAAGGGACCGCAGGATAAGCAGGTCAGAGGGGATTCAACTAGCACCTCCCCCAAAGGTGCGGGTGGTGACACGATGCAGCCAGGCATAGTTGACCTGTCCCACATCTCTACTGCTTCTCCGGGAACTGAAAGAATTATGCAGACTGGCTCTGGACAACATCCCCAGTTCCCTCACCCTCCTTACCTAAATATGAACGCCACTCTCACATTTAACACCCTTGAGGCTTTGGCTGCTTTGACATGGCCGCATGTGGAGGAGATCATAGCCTCATATAACTGGAGCGGCAACATCAGCCTGAACGCAGGAACCATTAACACTGCCAGACCTCTTTCATTGATACGAGATCTCAACCCACATACCGACACTTACCGGCCGCCCAGATTTACCCTGCAGCCGGATTCTGATATCTCCTTAGGCCGGTCCATAAAGATAGGAGTAGGATGAACCCAGGAGCTGTGCAGCTGGGACACTCGCTTCAATTTCAGGCTTTCTTTTTTAAAGGTGACTCTTTAAGGTTAAAGTGAGCCTAACATTGGCACTATTAACCCAGCTTTCACTGTGTTATGACTCACTGACATGCTGCAATTCTCTTACATCTCCTCCCGTTGGGATAAACCTTGAACTACCTTTATATTTGCATTAAATACTCAATTGGAGAGGGGAAATATAATGCCTATATTACTCTCTTAATGAGCTCGTGTCCAGTCAGCTTTGTATAGCTTAATTTCATATATAATCCCACACACTGTTTTATTTGATACTTGTTCTCAAGGATAGCATGTTTTATCTTTAGCTATCTTGCTTGCCTACACAACTCAATGAGAGATAACAGGATACAGAGACTGTAGTCTGTCACTTTAAACACAGCGTTTCCCATACTGCATTTAGTATACTACAGCCACTGCCTTTCCACAGGCAGTATAGCTTACAAATTCTATTTATACCACTGGTTATATCTTGAGCACCCATATAATCCCTAGTAGAGTTCTTAGTGTTAAGATGTGAATTACTATTGCCCTATGGTTTATTTCCATAGTTTGACCTAGGGGGGCTACTGGTATTAACCGGTTTCTCTTACTGTATTTGTTTGAGAGGGGATGTATTATCTTTAACTACCTTAGAATTATCATATATATATGCACTTAACTACTTTTGTAGATCCAACAAAAGTGCGATTACATCTCTCTCCTCCAGACCCAGTCTATTGATTCACAAAGTTGATAGGATCCTACACCTACACACATGTGAATTCATATCATCCTCCACACTAGGCCCACACTAAGAACAATTTTCTCATATTATTCTTTGTTACATACTGATTTTTTTTTTTATAGTAAGTAAGACCTCTTATAATTGTTCAGTGCAGAACGTTATAGTTTTATCTTTATTCTCTCATGTTACTCTTAGTATAACTCAAGGCAGATAACTGTTTATTTTTACACCAAGAGGCCTCTCATTTAACAGTAACTGCCACCCCTTATAAACAGACATAGCTCTGGGTATCACATGAGTACACAGTGTTTATTAGCTTATGAGATGAGAGACACTTAGGTGCGGCGTTCCTGGCAGCGTCTGCGGGCTCAGCGAGACAACCGGAAGTGACGCCGGTTTCAGTATAGTCCTTCCATAGAGAGCCAACGGAGTGCCGTAGCAGTGGCGAAACACAGCCACTATGTAGGTATAGGAAAAAGAGAAGATGCAGGCACTACTGTGGATAGCTTAAAAACAATGAGTCTTTATTTGAAAAGCCATTAAAAAATTAAACAGCTACAACCGCTGTAAAGACATGAGTAAAGGTACAAAAATCGACAGAGGCAAGGCAGGGTAGAAAAATAGACATAGAAAATTGTCTGACTAGTTTCGAGTACGGACTGTACTCTTATTCATAGACATGCAGAGAGAAGGCTAGACTCGCCTTTTAAAGGGAAAACTGGTGTCTGAAAATTCAGCTGATGTCCATTACTATTGATTGGGACATAAACTTCAGTTAACCCCTCAAAGACAAGTAACGCCTAGTCTCTGTTGGAAAGATTAAAAACAAAGAACGAAATTCTCAGATTATTGTTGTTATTTTAAACAGTGCTACACTCAATATCAGTTAGTGTTTTAATGGGTGAGTAATGAAACAGAGACAGTTGGCGATCTATGTACAATATCATAAGTGTCATTAGAAAATTATTGTTCTATTCATGTGTAATACAAAGTTTATAGAAGCTGTACCATGGTTACATATGCCTTGTATCCTTATCTGTTACAATTAGGCAAAATTACTGTTATACAAGATAGAGAACAGTATTAAATAATTGTCCTATTATAGTTTTTCGAATTATAAGAAAATGTAAAACATAAACTTAGAAATATGCTAAACTAATGGTAGCATGAATATTGAATACACAGTGTCTAATAAACAATGTTAAATAATAATCCTGTTATGGATTTTAGGGTTATAACTTGATATAAACATGAACTTAAAGATATGCTAAACTGGTGATGACATATATGTTAAATGTACAATTCATATATACCCTAAAAAGTAATAAACCAATTCTAAATACAAGATTATATATTTTGGGGTATGAAAAGAAAAGAATGACACTAGGTAAAGAGTTAGATACTAGGAAATTCCAAAGGCTATACATAGTGTATTTTATTTATTGCTTTAATTATCAATGAAAAAATTAATATCGCATTCACGATTCATTCCTTTAGGAAAGCGTGTTTGCAATTTTAGCATCCAGAAGAGTTCTTTTCTCTCTAGGGACTTAAATTTGTTGCCCCCTCTGATAGATAGATTTACAATGTCAATTATTTTAATAGTGATATTAGCCTCATTAGAAAAATGTAAGCTATTAAAATGGTTCGCTACAGCAGAGTCTTTGTTATAATTTTTAATATCTCTGGCGTGTTCGTTATAACGTTTTCTAACTTCTCTAGAAGTTTGACCTGTATATTGTAATTTGCAGATATTGCATGTTAGGAGATATACCACAAAAGTGGTGCTGCAATTGGCATAAAAATCTATACTGTATTCTGTCCCTGTACTAGTGCTAGTGTATGTGTTCCCTTCTTGAATATGTGAACACATATTACAGTTTCGACTACCACATTTGTAATTTCCTTTTTGTGTCAGCCAGTTGTGTTCCTTTCTTTTATTTCTAGTGACTAGGCTAGGTGATATGGCCTGTCCTAGGGTTTTTGATCTTTTGGGAACATATTTGATATTGTTGATAAAGGGTCTGAGGATATCATCGCCTGAAAGTATATGTAAATGTTTTTGCATAATTTTTACAATATCATTGTACTGTTTGGAATATGCTGTGGTGAAAACAATTGCTTCTTTAAAGTTAGATTCTTTCTTTTTTGCCTTATTCTTATGTATGTTAGTATCTGTGTTGTATTTTCTGATTTCCTTCCTACATTTTTCAAGACTATTGACATTGTATCCTCTACTAGTAAGTCTATTCTTCAACTCAAGTGATTGTGTATCATAGATATCGTCTGATTTAGTATTTCTTCGTAACCTAATGAATTGACTACGTGGAATGGACTTTATCAAATGTGTAGGATGTTGTGACGTTGCATAGAGTATCGTGTTACCTGCAGTCTCCTTGCGATAGGTACTGGTGACAATACAGTTTTCAACTATCTCCAATGTTAGATCTAAATAATTTACTCTTTGTGTGTTGTATATTCCTGTAAATCGTAAATTGAATGGATTAGAGTTGATGTATTCTATAAAGTTGTTAAATTCTATATCATTTAAAGGTTTTTTGACAATGAGCAACAGATCGTCAATATAGCGAGTATATATTAAGATATTCTCAAGCCATGGATTTTGAGTGTTGTAAATATGTGATAACTCCCACCAGGAGACAAATAAGTTTGCAAAGGCGGGGGCAAACTTTGCCCCCATGGCGGTACCACATACTTGATTATAAAAACAGCCATCAAACCAGAAATAGTTGTGTGATAATAGGAATTTTAACACATCTCCTATGTATTGCTTAGTATAAATATTTAATTCCATCTCTCTTTGGAGAAAAAATTCCACTGCTTGTACCCCCAAATTTTGGGGGATACTGGTGTACAGTGAGGATACATCAATTACCACCCATGTATAATTCTCTTTCCAAGAGACAGTGTCCATGATTTCAATTAGCTTTGCACTGTCTCTTAGATAGGAAAGTTGTTTTTTTGCAATCGGTTGTAGTATTTCATCTAACCATGCCCCCAAAGGCTCAAATAAGGACCCCACCCCTGAAACAATGGGTCTCCCCATTAAAACACTAACTGATATTGAGTGTAACACTGTTTAAAATAACAACAATAATCTGAGAATTTCGTTCTTTGTTTTTAATCTTTCCAACAGAGACTAGGCGTGGCTTGTCTTTGAGGGGTTAACTGAAGTTTATGTCCCAATCAATAGTAATGGACATCAGCTGAATTTTCAGACACCAGTTTTCCCTTTAAAAGGCGAGTCTAGCCTTCTCTCTGCATGTCTATGAATAAGAGTACAGTCCGTACTCGAAACTAGTCAGACAATTTTCTATGTCTATTTTTCTACCCTGCCTTGCCTCTGTCGATTTTTGTACCTTTACTCATGTCTTTACAGCGGTTGTAGCTGTTTAATTTTTTAATGGCTTTTCAAATAAAGACTCATTGTTTTTAAGCTATCCACAGTAGTGCCTGCATCTTCTCTTTTTCCTATGTTTATTAGCTTACTCATATCTATATGTAAGCTACATTTGGTTATACTGTATATCAACTAGGTGACTATTTTTCTAATACACTATGCCTATAGCTTCACTAAATAACATGTAACATGGGCCTCACTCAGGCAATTTTGACTTACTTTATTGCAGCCTGTACTAGCATACATCTAAATGTTGGTTGTACATTATTCTGTACAGAGTTCTTCTATCCTCTACTATACTGCTATTGTATCACTGCATATGCGCTCTTCCTGGTATTAATGCAGATTATATGACATTCTACTACCTCAACTGTAGCGGTGGACCTTTTAGTCACCTCAGTGTTATCATTACAATCTGGATTACATCTTTAATTTTAGTTAGTACAATGGTTAACATATGTCCAGGTTTTTTTCACATATTGTTATCAAGCTCTCACCTCGCAATTACAATAGTGTGTTAAAAGTTGTGAAGTTAGCTCCTATTATATGTTACACTATATATTTTGTTATTTTTCTATACCACCCAGATGATGGACTACCCATAATGCTAGCAGGTCTTGTTATCCAGCTACATGAGTGGCCAAAGATATATAGTGACACCTTTTTCTGATGTAATTATATTGGTGATGACCTCTAGTTCTGACTTTTACACTATGGGTAAATCATACCGGGAGAGTCATTGTGTGCGATGGCTAGCATCTACTCATCTTACATTATAACTTACTGTAGAAGTATTTATTCTGTTGTCTCTTATTCACCCATGCCACCCATACCATATGTTCCCATATTGCTCCCCTTATTCTTATTCTCTTACTGGCACCCCTTAATAGGCTCCGCCCCTCTCCCCTTCCCCTTCTTTAATATGAGTGGCTCTCGTCCGCTGAACTCCCCCCTCCCATTTACTATGGTCCAAGACCCAGTATACTCTGGTACACTATTTCTTAGTTATAAAGATATGTCTGCCATTTGAACTGTCTAAAGGAGCCCTTTTGCCCTAGGTGGCTTCCTTTACATTTGCTCCCCCCACTGCAGACACAGAGACACTAACACAGTTGCCTTTAAATTTTTGAGCACGGTGGGTGAGACCTTATGTGGACCTATTGGTCAGTAATCACTTCTAATATCCTTATCTTTTTAGTTGTATACTGACTGTATGTATAAATATAATTTCCTTAATTTTTGTATTCTAAGGAGATCTCTATAGATTTATACTGAGCCGATATATTCAGTTGTTTGTATATCTGTATTTGCTACCTAAATATTATGTTATTTCTATTCTATGTGTTATTTGCCATAATTATTAGTGACTGTAGGACTGTCGGCACTAGTTTTTTTACTGTTTTGTCCACATTATCAATATATATTATTTGTTCATGTTAAACCTCTCTCCTCCCTTTCCCGCCGGTGCTTACTGCCTGAGGGTCATATCCCTACTCCTTTTTCCAGCATCGCCTATAGATGGCACTCCCCTAGGAGAGGGGCTCATCCAGAGATTCCCTATGCTCCAAACACTCTAATGTCCCCCACTCCACATAATACTGTAGAGTGACTATTGAGGCCCATTACTTCCCATAATTAAGTTTTAGATCTCTCTTAGCTGCATCTGCTACACATTTGCTATTACTTTCTCGTTATATGAGCATAACACTTCATTTGGATAATTACTTTACCCTGATAGAGCCGTGTCCCTCCCTATTAGTTTTGTAAACAACAGGTCTCTCCTGCGATGCCCACCCTTACAACCATATAGTAAGTCCTTACATACCAACTCTTCTGTCCTGTATGGCTCCGCCCCCCCATTCCCTTCCCCACTCCACTTTGAGCGGCTCTTGCCCGCTGCGCTCCCTTACCACTTTCCCCGCTAATTTGGTCCAAAAGCGGCCAAACACAAGCTAATCCACATCTATCATACTTTTACTAGGTTATATAACGTTATGAATGCTCTTTATGACAATGTGGAGAATGTACTCTATTTTCCCCCTTCCCCTACCCCCATAAAACCAACCCCCCCTTGTTTCTATATTTCTTAAAATAAATATTTTATGGTGTATTTATCTATCACAAGGTGGGGTCACTTCTAGTCTGCATATCATATAAAATATAAAATTGAGGTCTTAATCTTGATAGTCCAAAATCTTTGCTAACGCCTCTAATAAATAGGATTTATATGCCTCTTCTATTTAGCTCTCCTGCCTAGTAAACTTCCATGATTTTTCATAACACTAACCAACCATAGCTTCCCCATCCTTTTACTACTCATCATCGAGTGTCACTCTTTAAACTCACGCATGTATACTATGTTGGTATCACTTGTGTTGTTTACCTGGCAAGTTCATGGTATTAGCACTGTACTTTTCTTCTCTGTTACTATTGTTGGATGTGTCATTATTGTTACACTTGTTTATGACTTCAATAAAAAACTATCTTAAAAAAAATAAAAAAAAGAAGGTGAAGATTTTGCGTGATTTCTCTCCAAGCTGAAGAGTTTTTGATTATCGGCCCTAAGGTTCTGATGATTTAAACCTCGCCGGCATGGAGAAAAATCACAACAAAAAATAGAGGTTATTTTTTGAGCATTCTGTTGAAATACTAGTGACACTCCTTCACATCCAGAACCTATATTGTGAGATAAACATCTCTCAAGATTAAATTAGCATCTCAAAATTGTTTGATGGACCTTGCAGTACTGATGAGACACCTTTGATCATCTCACCAGAGTGGAAAGCTTTAGATTATTGGACTCTAAGGGCCTGATGATCGAAAACTGTCCACTCAGATGATCTAAAATGATCCTCCAGCACTGAAAGATCCCTAGTGACATTTTCAAAAGGAAAATTTTGCTATACTTTTCCAAAGGGCATTCCCTGCATTTCTGTATGTGAAGGTGAGTCAAACCCAGTGCAATATAGCACTGCATGACATTAGAATTCTGCTGCATTTACACTTTGTGCTTTGTATTCTATATTACTTTACACTTCAGATGAACTTTTATTACATTTAAACTATGCACTTTCTATTTTGTGTTTTATTTTGTATACAGCAGTGTATTTAGGATTGTGAATTTACAAATTCTGATTATGCTGTCACAGTTTCTGTGTAACGTTAACAAATTAGTTTCATACTTTCTATATTTGTGTGTATATTTTACAAATTACATTGCACTTTGCATTTTTTCTATTTAAAATAAAACTGAAAAACTGCCATCTTCAGATTCCAAGAGAGGTCATTACTTTCTATGGGCCATATAGTCAAACATTTTCTAGTTTGGAGAGAAATAATTATGCAGACTTCACAGGGCCTTGACTTACTGAATTTTCTAAGAAAAAATTCAGAACCTGGAAGTCCCAGAGATATGAGAGATCCCTTCCATAAAAAGCAATGAAGCTCTCTGGGATATAAAAAAAATATCATATAGGGGAGAGAAGGTAACTGGAGAACACATGGGGATGATAGAAATGCTCAGTGTGCATCAATTACGAATTAAACTGACATTCTTTTAGTGCAATTTAACTTTTTTCCTATAGTTTAGTACATATTAATTTTCTGTTAGTTAAAGGGACAGTAAACACCAAAAACGTTATTGTTTAAAATAATAGATAATCCCTTTATTTACAATGTCCCAGTTTTGCATAACCAACCCTGTTATATTAATATACATTTTACCTCTATGAATACCTTGTATCTAAGCTTCTGCAGACAGCCTCCTATCGCATATCTTTTGACAGACTTGCCTTTCAGACAATTAGTGCTGTCTCTTAAATACATAACTCCACTGGTGTGAGCAAAATGTTATCTATATAGCACATATGAACAAACACTACATGTTATTAGCTTTTCACAGCCACACTGTGAGATAAAAGGAGGATTGTATAGTCTTAGAAATCCGCCTATAAGCCTACCTAAGATTGACCTTTAACAAAAAATACCAAGAGAAAAAAGCATATTTAATGATAAAAGTACATTTATCTATTTGAATCATGAAAGTTTAATTTGTTTAAAATGCTTACAAAATTTCACAAGATTTGTGAGGAGCTTCAGACACACCCTGGGAACTCCCCTGTTCAGCCCAGGGAACTGCCTGTCCCTCCCACTTTCTGAAACTGTCAGTTTTAGTTTATAATAGGGCAAATACTAAGTGCAATGTAATTTGTAAAAGATAAACAGAAATATACTAATATATACTTTAATTATCAATGAAAAAATTAATATCGCATTCACGATTCATTCCTTTAGGAAAGCGTGTTTGCAATTTTAGCATCCAGAAGAGTTCTTTTCTCTCTAGGGACTTAAATTTGTTGCCCCCTCTGATAGATAGATTTACAATGTCAATTATTTTAATAGTGATATTAGCCTCATTAGAAAAATGTAAGCTATTAAAATGGTTCGCTACAGCAGAGTCTTTGTTATAATTTTTAATATCTCTGGCGTGTTTGTTATAACGTTTTCTAACTTCTCTAGAAGTTTGACCTGTATATTGTAATTTGCAGATATTGCATGTTAGGAGATATACCACAAAAGTGGTGCTGCAATTGGCATAAAAATCTATACTGTATTCTGTCCCTGTACTAGTGCTAGTGTATGTGTTCCCTTCTTGAATATGTGAACACATATTACAGTTGCGACTACCACATTTGTAATTTCCTTTTTGTGTCAGCCAGTTGTGTTCCTTTCTTTTATTTCTAGTGACTAGGCTAGGTGATATGGCCTGTCCTAGGGTTTTTGATCTTTTGGGAACATATTTGATATTGTTGATAAAGGGTCTGAGGATATCATCGCCTGAAAGTATATGTGAATGTTTTTGCATAATTTTTACAATATCATTGTACTGTTTGGAATATGCTGTGGTGAAAACAATTGCTTCTTTAAAGTTAGATTCTTTCTTTTTTGCCTTATTCTTATGTATGTTAGTATCTGTGTTGTATTTTCTGATTTCCTTCCTACATTTTTCAAGACTATTGACATTGTATCCTCTACTAGTAAGTCTATTCTTCAACTCAAGTGATTGTGTATCATAGATATCGTCTGATTTAGTATTTCTTCGTAACCTAATGAATTGACTACGTGGAATGGACTTTATCAAATGTGTAGGATGTTGTGACGTTGCATAGAGTATCGTGTTACCTGCAGTCTCCTTGCGATAGGTACTGGTGACAATACAGTTTTCAACTATCTCCAATGTTAGATCTAAATAATTTACTCTTTGTGTGTTGTATATTCCTGTAAATCGTAAATTGAATGGATTAGAGTTGATGTATTCTATAAAGTTGTTAAATTCTATATCATTTAAAGGTTTTTTGACAATGAGCAACAGATCGTCAATATAGCGAGTATATATTAAGATATTCTCAAGCCATGGATTTTGAGTGTTGTAAATATGTGATAACTCCCACCAGGAGACAAATAAGTTTGCAAAGGCGGGGGCAAACTTTGCCCCCATGGCGGTACCACATACTTGATTATAAAAACAGCCATCAAACCAGAAATAGTTGTGTGATAATAGGAATTTTAACACATCTCCTATGTATTGCTTAGTATAAATATTTAATTCCATCTCTCTTTGGAGAAAAAATTCCACTGCTTGTACCCCCAAATTTTGGGGGATACTGGTGTACAGTGAGGATACATCAATTACCACCCATGTATAATTCTCTTTCCAAGAGACAGTGTCCATGATTTCAATTAGCTTTGCACTGTCTCTTAGATAGGAAAGTTGTTTTTTTTTGCAATCGGTTGTAGTATTTCATCTAACCATGCCCCCAAAGGCTCAAATAAGGACCCCACCCCTGAAACAATGGGTCTCCCCATTAAAACACTAACTGATATTGAGTGTAACACTGTTTAAAATAACAACAATAATCTGAGAATTTCGTTCTTTGTTTTTAATCTTTCCAACAGAGACTAGGCGTGACTTGTCTTTGAGGGGTTAACTGAAGTTTATGTCCCAATCAATAGTAATGGACATCAGCTGAATTTTCAGACACCAGTTTTCCCTTTAAAAGGCGAGTCTAGCCTTCTCTCTGCATGTCTATGAATAAGAGTACAGTCCGTACTCGAAACTAGTCAGACAATTTTCTATGTCTATTTTTCTACCCTGCCTTGCCTCTGTCGATTTTTGTACCTTTACTCATGTCTTTACAGCGGTTGTAGCTGTTTAATTTTTTAATGGCTTTTCAAATAAAGACTCATTGTTTTTAAGCTATCCACAGTAGTGCCTGCATCTTCTCTTTTTCCTATGTTTATTAGCTTACTCATATCTATATGTAAGCTACATTTGGTTATACTGTATATCAACTAGGTGACTATTTTTCTAATACACTATGCCTATAGCTTCACTAAATAACATGTAACATGGACATAGTATAACTCTTGGGCCTCACTCAGGCAATTTTGACTTACTTTATTGCAGCCTGTACTAGCATACATCTAAATGTTGGTTGTACATTATTCTGTACAGAGTTCTTCTATCCTCTACTATACTGCTATTGTATCACTGCATATGCGCTCTTCCTGGTATTAATGCAGATTATATGACATTCTACTACCTCAACTGTAGCGGTGGACCTTTTAGTCACCTCAGTGTTATCATTACAATCTGGATTACATCTTTAATTTTAGTTAGTACAATGGTTAACATATGTCCAGGTTTTTTTCACATATTGTTATCAAGCTCTCACCTCGCAATTACAATAGTGTGTTAAAAGTTGTGAAGTTAGCTCCTATTATATGTTACACTATATATTTTATTATTTTTCTATACCACCCAGATGATGGACTACCCATAATGCTAGCAGGTCTTGTTATCCAGCTACATGAGTGGCCAAAGATATATAGTGACACCTTTTTCTGATGTAATTATATTGGTGATGACCTCTAGTTCTGACTTTTACACTATGGGTAAATCATACCGGGAGAGTCATTGTGTGCGATGGCTAGCATCTACTCATCTTACATTATAACTTACTGTAGAAGTATTTATTCTGTTGTCTCTTATTCACCCATGCCACCCATACCATATGTTCCCATATTGCTCCCCTTATTCTTATTCTCTTACTGGCACACCTTAATAGGCTCCGCCCCTCTCCCCTTCCCCTTCTTTAATATGAGTGGCTCTCGTCCGCTGAACTCCCCCCTCCCATTTACTATGGTCCAAGACCCAGTATACTCTGGTACACTATTTCTTAGTTATAAAGATATGTCTGCCATTTGAACTGTCTAAAGGAGCCCTTTTGCCCTAGGTGGCTTCCTTTACATTTGCTCCCCCCACTGCAGACACAGAGACACTAACACAGTTGCCTTTAAATTTTTGAGCACGGTGGGTGAGACCTTATGTGGACCTATTGGTCAGTAATCACTTCTAATATCCTTATCTTTTTAGTTGTATACTGACTGTATGTATAAATATAATTTCCTTAATTTTTGTATTCTAAGGAGATCTCTATAGATTTATACTGAGCCGATATATTCAGTTGTTTGTATATCTGTATTTGCTACCTAAATATTATGTTATTTCTATTCTATGTGTTATTTGCCATAATTATTAGTGACTGTAGGACTGTCGGCACTAGTTTTTTTACTGTTTTGTCCACATTATCAATATATATTATTTGTTCATGTTAAACCTCTCTCCTCCCTTTCCCGCCGGTGCTTACTGCCTGAGGGTCATATCCCTACTCCTTTTTCCAGCATCGCCTATAGATGGCACTCCCCTAGGAGAGGGGCTCATCCAGAGATTCCCTATGCTCCAAACACTCTAATGTCCCCCACTCCACATAATACTGTAGAGTGACTATTGAGGCCCATTACTTCCCATAATTAAGTTTTAGATCTCTCTTAGCTGCATCTGCTACACATTTGCTATTACTTTCTCGTTATATGAGCATAACACTTCATTTGGATAATTACTTTACCCTGATAGAGCCGTGTCCCTCCCTATTAGTTTTGTAAACAACAGGTCTCTCCTGCGATGCCCACCCTTACAACCATATAGTAAGTCCTTACATACCAACTCTTCTGTCCTGTATGGCTCCGCCCCCCCCATTCCCTTCCCTTCCCCACTCCACTTTGAGCGGCTCTTGCCCGCTGCGCTCCCTTACCACTTTCCCCGCTAATTTGGTCCAAAAGCGGCCAAACACAAGCTAATCCACATCTATCATACTTTTACTAGGTTATATAACGTTATGAATGCTCTTTATGACAATGTGGAGAATGTACTCTATTTTCCCCCTTCCCCTACCCCCATAAAACCAACCCCCCCTTGTTTCTATATTTCTTAAAATAAATATTTTATGGTGTATTTATCTATCACAAGGTGGGGTCACTTCTAGTCTGCATATCATATAAAATATAAAATTGAGGTCTTAATCTTGATAGTCCAAAATCTTTGCTAACGCCTCTAATAAATAGGATTTATATGCCTCTTCTATTTAGCTCTCCTGCCTAGTAAACTTCCATGATTTTTCATAACACTAACCAACCATAGCTTCCCCATCCTTTTACTACTCATCATCGAGTGTCACTCTTTAAACTCACGCATGTATACTATGTTGGTATCACTTGTGTTGTTTACCTGGCAAGTTCATGGTATTAGCACTGTACTTTTCTTCTCTGTTACTATTGTTGGATGTGTCATTATTGTTACACTTGTTTATGACTTCAATAAAAAACTATCTTAAAAAAAATAAAAAAAAGAAGGTGAAGATTTTGCGTGATTTCTCTCCAAGCTGAAGAGTTTTTGATTATCGGCCCTAAGGTCCTGATGATTTAAACCTCGCCGGCATGGAGAAAAATCACAACAAAAAATAGAGGTTATTTTTTGAGCATTCTGTTGAAATACTAGTGACACTCCTTCACATCCAGAACCTATATTGTGAGATAAACATCTCTCAAGATTAAATTAGCATCTCAAAATTGTTTGATGGACCTTGCAGTACTGATGAGACACCTTTGATCATCTCACCAGAGTGGAAAGCTTTAGATTATTGGACTCTAAGGGCCTGATGATCGAAAACTGTCCACTCAGATGATCTAAAATGATCCTCCAGCACTGAAAGATCCCTAGTGACATTTTCAAAAGGAAAATTTTGCTATACTTTTCCAAGGGGCATTCCCTGCATTTCTGTATGTGAAGGTGAGTCAAACCCAGTGCAATATAGCACTGCATGACATTAGAATTCTGCTGCATTTACACTTTGTGCTTTGTATTCTATATTACTTTACACTTCAGATGAACTTTTATTACATTTAAACTATGCACTTTCTATTTTGTGTTTTATTTTGTATACAGCAGTGTATTTAGGATTGTGAATTTACAAATTCTGATTATGCTGTCACAGTTTCTGTGTAACGTTAACAAATTAGTTTCATACTTTCTATATTTGTGTGTATATTTTACAAATTACATTGCACTTTGCATTTTTTCTATTTAAAATAAAACTGAAAAACTGCCATCTTCAGATTCCAAGAGAGGTCATTACTTTCTATGGGCCATATAGTCAAACATTTTCTAGTTTGGAGAGAAATAATTATGCAGACTTCACAGGGCCTTGACTTACTGAATTTTCTAAGAAAAAATTCAGAACCTGGAAGTCCCAGAGATATGAGAGATCCCTTCCATAAAAAGCAATGAAGCTCTCTGGGATATAAAAAAAATATCATATAGGGGAGAGAAGGTAACTGGAGAACACATGGGGATGATAGAAATGCTCAGTGTGCATCAATTACGAATTAAACTGACATTCTTTTAGTGCAATTTAACTTTTTTCCTATAGTTTAGTACATATTAATTTTCTGTTAGTTAAAGGGACAGTAAACACCAAAAACGTTATTGTTTAAAATAATAGATAATCCCTTTATTTACAATGTCCCAGTTTTGCATAACCAACCCTGTTATATTAATATACATTTTACCTCTATGAATACCTTGTATCTAAGCTTCTGCAGACAGCCTCCTATCACATATCTTTTGACAGACTTGCCTTTCAGACAATTAGTGCTGTCTCTTAAATACATAACTCCACTGGTGTGAGCAAAATGTTATCTATATAGCACATATGAACAAACACTACATGTTATTAGCTTTTCACAGCCACACTGTGAGATAAAAGGAGGATTGTATAGTCTTAGAAATCCGCCTATAAGCCTACCTAAGATTGACCTTTAACAAAAAATACCAAGAGAAAAAAGCATATTTAATGATAAAAGTACATTTATCTATTTGAATCATGAAAGTTTAATTTGTTTAAAATGCTTACAAAATTTCACAAGATTTGTGAGGAGCTTCAGACACACCCTGGGAACTCCCTTGTTCAGCCCAGGGAACTGCCTGTCCCTCCCACTTTCTGAAACTGTCAGTTTTAGTTTATAATAGGGCAAATACTAAGTGCAATGTAATTTGTAAAAGATAAACAGAAATATACTAAGTATGGTCCTAATTTGTTAAATTAACACAGAACTTTCAGTAACACACACACACACATATATACACAATGGGGGAATCATATTTGGAGGGATCATATGGAGGACAAAATTATAGGGTTAGTTGTGGGGAGGCATATGGAGTAAATAGGTGTGAGGAAGGTAATAGTGGGGGAGTACATTGTGAGAGGTAATTACACCACCATTGCATGTAACATGTACTGCAGCCTTCCCCATCAACATAATTGCTATGGAAATGTCCTAACTGGTGCTAATCCCACTCCCTAACCTTATTAACCCATGTGATATCCCTTTAAGACTTTCTGACTATCAGCACTTCCTCCTATTTAAGGAAGTGCTTCTCCATTACTCAGTGCCTGAAAATTAAAGTGGATTCTCTCATCCTGTGCTACTGCTCATTTCAAGCAGTTTATTTTTCCCTTTCAGGTCTAAAGTATTTTATATATTTTGAAGGCTGATTGTAACTCAAAGTTTGCTGCACTTCTTTCCTGATTCCTTTTGGACCGTTACTTCTAATCATATTCCTACGCTTCCGGAACTCAATCACTCACAGCTGAAGCCGCACTCACACATGCTGCTACCGGACGCCGCTCTCTAATATTCTCCGGTTTAGTATTTACTCTGCTGCTAATACCGCTCTCCACGCTTCACCATCGTTACTGGGGAAATCTGGTCTTATCACCACGCTGGTATTGGTATCGTATTGTATACAAAGTTTAAGGTTTACAAATATAACGCTAAGTGTCATTACTTACCTGAGCTGTATTTCACTGAATTAACCTCCTCCTTGCTGCTCAATATTGCGTGTGTGTTGGAACATTGTATATATATTTTAGAGTGTTTGTGTGAGTGCGTGAAACTAAAGGAAAGTTACTTGAACATTACTTTACTAAGATTTGAACTTTATCAACTCATTTCATATCCTGAATATAAAGGAATTTTTCTCATTTTTTCTTTGATCATAAACGAATCATTGTTTATATATTAGAAACTTAATAAGCTTCTCACATAAGAATTACTATTATCATTCATAGAGGTATAATCCATACTTTTCATTTCAATTACTAAAAGTAAATGCTCCCCTTGTGCATGCGAGTATATTAAGTTATATATACTTGCTGTTTACAAGAATAGAGCTACATTTCCTTTATTTTATTTTTCTCTAAAGTTTGGTGAGACAAATTTATCACACATATCACAGAATTTTCAGGCCTTAAAAAGAAAGTTTTTTTTTTATTTTGGAATATGGATCCTAATGAAATTAAAAATGAATTTTCTAATATTCATCAGAAATTAGAATATCTTGCTAGAGCATTAACAGAGGTACAAACTGAAAATAAAGCTCTCAAAACCATAATAAAAGATTGTATGTCAGGGAAAGAAGCAGGAATTGCTGAACCTCACATACAATACCCACAACCATTTTCTGGCAAACGCAGCGAATTCAGGGATTTTAAAAGTGCATGTAAACTTCTTTTCTCACTTAGACCTAAAACATATCATAGTGAAAGGATAAAGGTCTGTACCACTATTTCCTTCCTACAGGGGGAGCCACGCTCCTGGGCCAATAGATTCTTTGAAAGTGAACATTCAATATTGGATTCGCTTGAAGAATTTTTTTTAGCTATGACTGCCTTGTATGAGGATTCCCACACTCAAATAACAGCTGAAAATAAATTAAGATTTATGAAACAAGGGAAAAGAAACATTGAAGAATATATTACTGAATTTCAAATGTGGATAGATGACTCTCAATGGAACGAGATCAGTTTAAAGAATCAATTCAGATTGGGTCTCTCTGAATCCCTTAAAGATGAATTGTCACGATTAGAGATGCCTGACACACTGAATGGGTTGATGAAATTAAGCACCACTTTGGACCGAAGGTTACGTGAAAGAAAGGCTGAAAAAGCTTCCTATGAAGTTGTGCCCAGACGTTCATATCCCTGTTTTACAACCATGGAAAAAGCTGTTTCAAACCAGGTTCCTATGGAAATTGGAACTATAAGGGGTCCTCTAACCCCAGAGGAAAAAATTAGACGTAGATTAGAAAATCTCTGTCTTTATTGTGGACAAAAAGACCACTCCGTCACAAATTGTCCATCTCTATTGAGACAGAAAAAGGGTAAGGGTAGTTTCAAAAACAATATTTTTCACATTTCTCAAAACCCCCATCTCACTCTCACTTTTTCTTTACAGTGGGATCAGAAAAACGTGCGCTCTAACGCTTTGATTGATCCTGTTTCAGTTAAACTTATTGATGGTTCTATTATACAACAGGGCCCCATTACTCATCAGACAATCCCTTTACTCATAACAACTGACCAAGGACATTCTGAATATATTACTTTTGACCTCATACCTATCTACATGCATATTATTATTTTAGGTTTTAACTGGTTACAAATACATAATCCTCATATTGACTGGTCATCACAACAAGTAAAATTTGACTCTGATTATTGTACAAAGACTTGTTTTCCCTATCAGGTAATCTCTACTATAGAACATGAGCTACCACAAATTTATCAGGACCTGGCAGAGGTATTTGACCTCAAGGAGGCAGAAA
Organism: Bombina bombina; assembly: GCF_027579735.1. Taxonomy (NCBI): domain Eukaryota; kingdom Metazoa; phylum Chordata; class Amphibia; order Anura; family Bombinatoridae; genus Bombina; species Bombina bombina. The sequence goes on from NC_069503.1 coordinate 1,108,881,264, forward strand.
ACCTCCCACCACATAGGGAATTTGACTGTCCCATTGATTTAATACCGGGATCTCAGATACCACATGGTAAGATTTACCCTCTTTCGCAAGAAGAATTGGTATATCTAAGATCATATTTAGATGAAAACTTGCGAAAAGGGTTCATCTCACACTCAACATCCCCTGCTGCTGCAGGATTGATTTTAGTACGCAACAAAGATGGGACAATAAGACCTATTATAGACTACAGGGCATTGAATGAAATAACAATTAAAAATAGGTATCCTTTACCTCTCATACCAGAGTTACTCGAAAGATTAAATGAGGCCACGATCTACTCAAAATTAGATCTAAAGGGCGCTTATAATCTTATTCGCATAAAGGAAGGGCACGAATGGAAAACCGCGTTCAGAACCCGCTATGGTCTTTTCCAGTATAACGTAATGCCCTTTGGTTTGAGCAATGCTCCCGCAACCTTCCAACATTTTATCAACGAGATTTTTCATGATCTAATGGATATCTGTGTCATCATATATCTAGATGATATTCTGATTTATTCGAAATCTCCCATAGAACATGAAAAACATGTTAGGTGGGTTCTTACTCGACTCAAGGAGCATAAGTTATATGCAAAGTTAGAAAAATGTGTTTTTCATGTCTCAAAAATAAAATTTTTGGGTTATATAATTACCCCAAACAAAATAGAAATGGATCCTGAAAAAGTATCCGCAATTAAAGACTGGCCTAAACCCACTACAGTAAAAGCATTACAGCGATTTATTGGTTTCGCAAATTATTACCGTAAATTTATAAAAAACTTCTCCTCAGTGATAAAACCATTAACACAATTAACTAGCATAAAACAGCGCTTTAAGTGGTCTGAACAAGCCCAGAAGACTTTTGATAGTCTTAAGGAAATGTTCACAACAGCTCCAATACTAACACTGCCTAAATTTGATCAACAGTTCCTGTTGGAAGTTGATGCATCTAATACAGGCATAGGGGCTGTTCTTTCCCAACAAAATAAGGAGACAGGTGAAGTTCATCCCATTGCGTTCTATTCAAGAACGTTGACTTGTGCTGAAGCTAACTATAGTGTTGGAGACAAAGAACTCCTTGTTATTAAGTGTTCTCTAGAACAATGGAGACACCTACTAGAAGGATCAGTAATTCCATTCCTTATTTATACTGATCATAAAAATTTAGAATACTTAAAAAAGAATAAGACTTTAACAGCAAGGCAAGCAAGGTGGTCACTCTTTCTAGATCGCTTTAACTTTCTAATAACTTATAAACCTGGGAGTCAAAACACAAAGGCAGATGCACTTTCACGTATTTATGAGTTACTTCCACATGAACAACCTAACTTCACTATTCCTCCAGAAAAGATAATAGGTACTTTAACACCCTTAGAAGAAGAGATTTACAGCGCTCTAAAACATGATTCAATACCATTACAAAATTGTTCCAAAGATCCTACTACAGGTCTTTTTTATCATGAAGAAAAGTTATACATACCTGAGAAAATAAGATCTTCCATTCTCACACATACCCATGATGACACCATATCTGGTCACCCAGGGATACAGAAAACCATTGAACTTACCCGTCGTAAGTTTTGGTGGCCAGGGATGAATAAATACATTTATGATTATGTCTCTAGGTGTGAGAATTGTGCTAGAAATAAAATTGAACATAAAAAACCCATAGGGTTACTTAGACCTCTGCCCATTCCAGATAAACCATGGAGTACTATTGCCATGGATTTTATAGTGGAGTTACCTGCATCACAACAATATAACACTATCATGGTAGTAGTCGACCATTTAACAAGACTGGCTCATTTTATTCCACTTAAGGGATTACCAACTGCCATGACTACAGCTAAAGTATTTCTTGATCAGGTTGTAAGACTACATGGTTTACCCTCTAATATTATTACTGACAGGGGTACCCAATTCACCTCTTCGTTCTGGAGATCTTTGTGTAAATTACTGAAAATTGATCATCGCTACACTACTGCTTTTCATCCTCAGACAAATGGGTTGACAGAAAGACTCAACCAGACTATTGAACACTTTTTACGTTGTTATATTTCACATTTACAAGATGACTGGCTAATTTACCTTCCTATGGCTGAATTTACTCATAATAATTCATTCTGTTCCTCAACCAAAACATCCCCCTTCTTCGCAACTTATGGGTACCATCCTAATACTATAACCTTGTCCCACAAAACAGTGAATTCCCCTTCAGCTTTAGATTTTTCTTCCAAGCTTCAAGATCGATTAAGAGTATTGAAAAAACATCTAGCCGAAGCTAAGGAATACCAAAAGAAATACTATGATCGGAAACATTCAATTGGACCTGAATATAAAATAGGTGACCTAGTATTACTCTCTACTAAAAACCTCAAACTTCAGGTCCCTAGCAAGAAATTGGCTAACCAATTTCTGGGACCTTACCCTATGGAGCAGGTAATAAATCCCAATGTGGTCAAGCTCACGTTACCCAAGGACTACAAGTTTCATCCCACCTTCCATATTTCATTACTAAAACCTTTTGATTCAATGACACGTACGACAGTTGATCTTCCACCTCCTATCTCAGTGGATCTTCCAGAGGAATTTGAAGTTGAATCTATATTGGATTCTAGGATTCGACGACAAAGATTGGAATATCTCATCAGATGGAAGGGTTATGGTCCAGAGGATGATTCCTGGCATCTTCATTCGGAAGTTCATGCCCCTCGTCTGGTGAAGTCATTCCATCATCGTTACCCCCTTAAACCTGGTCTGGAATCCCCGGGGGTGATTCCCTGAGAAGGGGGGGATGTGATATCCCTTTAAGACTTTCTGACTATCAGCACTTCCTCCTATTTAAGGAAGTGCTTCCCCATTACTCAGTGCCTGAAAATTAAAGTGGATTCTCTCATCCTGTGCTACTGCTCATTTCAAGCAGTTTATTTTTCCCTTTCAGGTCTAAAGTATTTTATATATTTTGAAGGCTGATTGTAACTCAAAGTTTGCTGCACTTCTTTCCTGATTCCTTTTGGACCGTTACTTCTAATCATATTCCTACGCTTCCGGAACTCAATCACTCACAGCTGAAGCCGCACTCACACATGCTGCTACCGGACGCCGCTCTCTAATATTCTCCGGTTTAGTATTTACTCTGCTGCTAATACCGCTCTCCACGCTTCACCATCGTTACTGGGGAAATCTGGTCTTATCACCACGCTGGTATTGGTATCGTATTGTATACAAAGTTTAAGGTTTACAAATATAACGCTAAGTGTCATTACTTACCTGAGCTGTATTTCACTGAATTAACCTCCTCCTTGCTGCTCAATATTGCGTGTGTGTTGGAACATTGTATATATATTTTAGAGTGTTTGTGTGAGTGCGTGAAACTAAAGGAAAGTTACTTGAACATTACTTTACTAAGATTTGAACTTTATCAACTCATTTCATATCCTGAATATAAAGGAATTTTTCTCATTTTTTCTTTGATCATAAACGAATCATTGTTTATATATTAGAAACTTAATAAGCTTCTCACATAAGAATTACTATTATCATTCATAGAGGTATAATCCATACTTTTCATTTCAATTACTAAAAGTAAATGCTCACCTTGTGCATGCGAGTATATTAAGTTATATATACTTGCTGTTTACAAGAATAGAGCTACATTTCCTTTATTTTATTTTTCTCTAAAGTTTGGTGAGACAAATTTATCACACATATCACAACCCAAGACCCTGCATAAAGCAAACTAATCTGAAATATCCCTGGTCCTATAACCCAACCATATGACCAAAGATGTGCAACCCCCACAGTTCTCATGGGAAGCTTTTGTATCCTGTCCTCATTTCATGACTTAAAAAAGTCAAAACGTTCATGGATATTCATTATAATGTAAGGCTCATGCCAATCTGATTACTACTGAGAATCTTTACCATCTGGGGACACTTGTGTCGTTCTTTTAGCAGCAGTTCTGATCCATCCTAGGGAAGTGTGAGCAAGCAGGTCTATAGAGCGTGTATCCGAGAAACCATCAATATCTTCCACTGTCATGAGGTCTCTGGCATTGGCAGAACATAGTTTACCTTCAAGAAATGTAATATTTATTAGTATTTCATTATGAACTATCCCATTTCTTCAATTTATTCATTGAAATGTTTTCTACCCACAACCCTTAAAGGGAAATGAAACCCACATTTTTCTTTCATGATTTAGAGCATACAATTTTAAACATTTTTCCAATTTGCCTCCTTCTCTTGGTAACCTTTGTTAAAGGAGCAGCAATCTACTACTGGGAGCTAGCTAAACACATCCTGAAAACCAATGATAAGAGGCATATACAGTATATGCAGTCATATATGCAGCCACCAATCAACAGCTAGCTTCCAGTAGTTCATTGTTGCTTTGGAGCCTACCTAGGTATGCATTTCATCAAAGGACAGCAATATAACTAAGCAAATTAGTTAATAGAAATAAATTTGAAAGTTATTTAAAATTCCATGCTGTATCCGAGTCTTTAATTTTGACTTTACTGTCCCTTTAGGATTTTTGGACATTTAGCCAAATAACTGCAGTTAAATAACTATTTTCAAATAGGGTGATACCAAATGCATTTATCTCAGTTGTTCTTACTCATGACAGAAGTACAATATTCTTTTAAAGATATAACTAGACCTGCTGATAATAGATCTTTGGACAGGAGCTTTGAGCAGGTACATCAGCTGGCTATTAAACCAGCTGCCTGAGGCTACATTACAAGTGGAGCGCGTAAACACAAGCAGTAAAGTGCATTAACAGTGCAAGAGCGCAAATTCATATAACTTCAATTGTTACACCCATATTAATAAACATGTCCAAACATACAGCTAGATTACGAGTTTTGAGCGCTATAGGGAAATTAACGACCGCCACAAAAGCGTCATTATTTCACCTCCCTATAGCGCTGCTATTACAAGTTTAGAAAAAGCAGGCTTGTGCGGGCGATATGGTGGCGTTGAGCTCCATACCTCACCCAATACAAGCGCTGCTTTGATGTGCTCATGCACGATTTCCCCATAGACATCAATGGGGAGAGCTGGCAAAAAAAAAGTCTAACACCTGCGATCGCGGAAACAAAAGCTCCGTAACGCAGCCCCATTGATGTCTATGGGGAAAGAAACCTAACACCCTAAGATAAAAACCATGTCTAAACACCTTTAATCTGCCATGCCCGACATCGCCGCAACCTACATAATGTTATTAACACCTAATCTTCCGCCCTTAACATTGCCGCCACCTACATAATGTTATTAACCCCTATTCTGCCACCCCTAACATCGCCGCCACTTACATTACAGTTATTAACCCCTAATTTTATTTATTATTATTATCAGGTATTTGTAGAGCCAACAGGTTCCACAGCGCTATGAACATGGGTGGTATATAAAAAACGATTACAGGGATCAAATGGGGAGAGAGGGTCCTGCCGAGAGTTGCACTGTTGTAGTCGGCTCTTTTGAAGGTGAACTACAAACAGCTGGGCTCATAGGCTTACATGCTATGGGGTTTTAGGGGATAGCAGTGGAGATAGGAAGGTTAGTGAAGGTTGTAAGCGTCCCTGAATAGTAAAGTCTTCAGGGAGCACTTGAAGCTTTTAAAACTAGGGGAGATTCTTGTGGAGCGAGGCAGAGAGTTCCATAAGATGGCAGCCAGTCTTGAGAAATCTTGTAGATGGGAATGTGAGGAGGTAACAAGAGAGGAGGAGAGTAGGAGATCATGAGCGGAGCAAAGGGGACGGGAGGGAGAGTATCTGGAGACAAGGTCTGAGATGTAGGGGGAGCAGTGCAATTGAGGGCTTTGTGTGTTAGAGTGAGAATTTTGTGTTTAATCCTGGAGGCAAGAGGAAGCCAGTGAAGGGATTGGCAAAGAGGTGTGGCAGATGAAGAGCGACGTGCAAGGAAGATGAGCCTGGCAGAGGCATTCATTATGGATTGTAAATGAGCTAGGTGGTAGCTAGGGAGACCAGAGAGGATAGAGTTGCAGTAGTCGAGGCGGAAAGGATGAGAAAGTGAATTAAAATCTTTGTTGTGTCTTGTGTAAGGAAATGTCTAATTTTAGAGATGTTTTTAAGGTGGAAGCGGCAGGCTTTAGCCAAGGACTGAATGTGAGGAGTGAAAGAAAGATCTGAGTCAAGTGTGACCCCAAGACATCGGGCATGTGAGGTTGGGGTAATGATGGAGTTGTCAACAGTTATAGAGACATGGGGGGGGTGGAGATTTTGGAAGAAGGTGGGAAAATAAGGAGCTCAGTTTTGGAGAGATTTATCTTGAGGTAGTGAGAGGACATCCAAGATGAGATATGAGAGAGACAGTTAGTGACATGGGTTAGCAAGGAAGGAGATAGCTCTGGTGCAGAGAGGTAGATTTGGGTATCGTCGGCATACAAATGATTATGAAACCTGTGGGACTTTATTAAGGAACCTAGTGAGGACGTGTAGATTGAGAAGAGAAGGGGACTGAGGACAGAGCATTGCGGTACCCCAACAGAAAGAGGTAACGGGGCAGAGGATACCCCAGAGAAGGCTACACTAAAGGTACAGTTAGATAGATAGGAAGAGAACCAAAAAAAGAGCTGTGTCACAGATGCCGAAGGATTGGAGGGTATAGCGCAAAAGAGGGTGGTTGACAGTATCAAAGGCTGCAGACAGATCAAGGAGGATAAGTAGAGAGAAGTGGCCTTTTGATTTTGCTGTAAGTAGGTTGTTGGTAACCTTAACAATTGCTGTCTCTGTTGAGTGAAGGGGGCAAAATCCAGATTGCAATGGGTCAAGGAGGGAGTTTAATGTAAGGAAATTGGATAGACGAGCATTTACTAGCTTTTCAAGAAGTTTTGAGGCAAGAGGTAGTAGGGAAATAGGATGGTAGTTGGCTGGGGAGGTTGGATCGAAAGAAGGTTCTTTGAGGATAGGTGTGACTAATGCATATTTAAGAGATGTGAGAACTATACCAGTGCTGAGGGAGAGGTTGAAGATGTGTGTGAGTATAGGGGTAAGGGTAGAAGAAAGGGAGGGGAGTAGTTGTGAGGGGATGGGGTCGAGGGGACAGGTAGTGAGGTGAGGGGATAGTATAAGGGCAGAAACTTCATCCTCTGTAACATGGGTAAAAGTGCTAAATTTATGGCTATGTGGGTTTTGGATGATTGTGAGCTTTTGAGGGGGTGGGAGACCGGTAGTATGTTAAGAGCGGATTTCATTTCTGATGGAGTCGATTTTGTTGTTGAAGTAGCTGGCAAAATCTTGGGCTGAGAGAAAAGTTGTGGTGGGAGGTGGGGGTGGGCAGAGAAGAGTATTGAATGTGGAGAACAGACATTTTGGGTTTGAAGAAAGAGTAGAGATAAGAGTAGAGAAGTAATGTTTCTTATATAGATTAAGGGCAGAATAGTAGGAGTTCAAGATGAACTTATAGTGAAGAAAGTCAGCAGAACTCCCAGATTTCCTCCAGTGTCGCTCAGCAGTACAGGAACATCTGCATAGGTACCGTGTCAGAGGAGTATGCCAGGGCAGAGGATGAGTGTATGTTTTCCGAGGTATGGTAGGTGGGGCCAGGTTAAGGACCGATGTAAGGGTGGAGTTATGGTGGCAGATGGATTCATCAGGACAGGAAAAAGAGGGGATAGAAGAGAGAACAGGTTCAAGAGAGCTGGCGAGCTGTTGCTGATCAAATGACTTGATTCTTCTGTGAAGTTTAGTGTGAGGGGTAGAAGGAGGGAGAGTTGTAGGAAGGAAGGTGATGGTACAAGTGAGGAGTTGGTGGTCAGAAAGAGGATAAAGGTGAGTTTGTGAAGTTTGACATAGTGCATTGATAACTGAAAATCAGATCAAGGGAGTGACCATCTTTGTAAATGGGAGAGTCAGTCCATTGTGACAGGCCGAGAGAGGAAGTGAGTTGCAGAAGTTGTTATGCAGAGGAGGCAGAGGGATTATCAAGAGGGAGGTTGAAGTCACCAAGAATGAGGGCAGGGGTATCCGAGGAAAGGAAGTGTCATTTATTCCTGACACTTTCATGTTTGTTGCCTATTGGCCCTTTAACTGGAACCCTCTACTACCCATAAAAGGCTCCTCCTCCTTTAATTCAATGCTGGATTATTGAGTAAACTTGCTATTCTTCGTTTGGGATTGTCAGTAGCAATTTTCCCCGTTCTCCAGCCGTGTACTCTAAGGTGCTTACCTCACTGAACTTCTCTCTAAAGAAGCAACACTCCCACATACAGATCCACAGTATCGTATCTCAGCTGCTGGATAGGGAGAGAGTCTGCAGCGTCTGACGTCATCAGCTGCTGCCTTCACAGCTCTCGTCTGGAAGTCGCTCCTCAACGAACTACGGGCTTCTCTCAGCAGATCTAACATCAGACTCACTAGCCATCAGCTGGTATCGGTTCCAGCAGTTCAGGTTGTATACTCTCATATCAGAGTTCTTTAACGTGCAACGTATATTTTGTTTAGCCTAACAGGTTATTGACTCAATCGCTCCCTATTGATTATCTGAGCATAACAAACCAATTGCAAGATCACTGCTAACAAATTTCCTGATATCCGTACGCTTCCACAGTTATTATATTCCTTACAGATCTGTATCTTACTGGGTCATGCATTTCAGTAACATCTCACAGGGCAACTGAGACTGGATCGGAAAAATAATAAGAAGAAACGGACAGCGGCTGAGCACTCAAAAAGAAAGGCAAAGGGGGCTAAACAGAGTGGTAAGTGTATTAAAACTTAAAATTTAATAAAAATGCTTAAAAAAAGGAACTACTAGTGTAGTAATAGATAATACTTAGTTTAAAAACAGAGTGTATGGAAGGCTAACATATCCAAGTAATGTACCCAATATCGATACTGACAAAAAAGCGGATAAGGCTAGGCTTTGGCAGAAGTATACCACAAAATGCTCACGGATTGCACAGTAACTAACTATAAAAGAGGAATGACCTCCACACAAATTAAATCTATCTCAGTGCAATACTGGAGCAGTATAAGTCTGTCAAAGTCATGCTAAACATATCATAATGCAGGTGACAGTATCAGGAAAAGAATTAACAAATGGATAATGAAGCTACATGGTCATGGATAGAAGTGAGTTTGTTGCAAACAGACCGAGAGTTCCATAGTGCACAAGTGAAGGGGGAGGTGGCTTTAGATGCAATAGGAATAAGATTAAGGGTACCAGAGTTTTGTTTTTGAAATCTATTGAAGAGCACATATGGGTGTGCATGGCAGGGAAGTTGTGGGGGACCAGGATTAGGGGAGATGTCGCCAGCAGCTAGTATAAGCAAGAGGGAGAGTGACATGAGATGAGATGCGGATTTGCAGTAGTGATTTGGTGATGAGTTGCAAGGGGGAGAGAGAGTCTTTAGGAATGTGTGAAGTTCATGAATACAAAAGTAAGGTGACGTTAAGAGAGATGGGCTAATGAGCAATGAAGGTGGTGAGGGGTAAGGAGTAATTGAGTAAAGTAGTTTGTTGAACAGACAAAAGGTGGCAAAGAGGAATATTAAGATATTGTGCATTTATTACAAAAAAGATAGTGTATAAAACTCAGTATAAAAACAGAACTTGACTTATCCCTTGTCCAATCCTTGTTCAATTCTTGTATTATTCATTGTGTTTCACTTTTAAATGTTCACTTAAGAGATATGAACAGATGATCTTACAATATTGCTATCTAACCTGCATTGCTAGCCCCAGCATTGCTTTCCCCATAGCATTGTTAAATGTATAGGCCCTAATCTGCCGCCCCCCAACATCGCCGCCACCTACATAAATTTATTAACCCCTAATCTGCTGGCCCTAACATCGCCAACACCTATCTACACTTATTAGCCCCTAATCTGCCACCCCCAATGTTGCCGCCACAATACTAAAGTTATTAACCCCTAAACCTCTGGCCACCCACATCACTAACAATACATAATTATATTAACCCCTAAACCTAACCCTAACCATAACCCTATGCCTAACCTAAACCTAACACCCCCTAACTTAAATATAATTAAAATAAATCTAAATAAAACTTACAATTATTACCTAAATAATTCATATTTAAAACTAAATAAATACTTACCTGTAAAATAAAACCTAAGCTAGCTACAAAATAACTAATAGTTACATTGTAGCTATCTTAGGTTTTATTTTTATTTCACAGGTAAGTTTGTATTTATTTTAACTAGGTAGACTAGTTAGTAAATAGTTATTAACTATTTACTAGCTACCTAGTTAAAATACAAATTTACCTGTAAAATAAAACCTAACCTACCTTACACTAAAACCTAACATTACAATAAAATAAAATAAATTAAATTAATAAAATACAATTATCTAAATTACAAAAAAACAATACAAAACACTAACTCATTCTATTGGCTGATTGGAATAGCCAATGTAAGGCAGGTTAGTTTTGTTTTTTTTAACAGGTATCTTTGTATTTATTTTAAATAGGTAGCTAGTAAATAGTTAATAACTATTTACTAACTAGTCTACCTAGTTAAAATAAATACAAACTTACCTGTGAAATAAAAATAAATCCTAAGATAGCTACAATATAACTTTTTTACAGGTAAGTATGTATTTCGTTTTAAATAGGAATTATTTAGGTAATAATTGTACGTTTTATTTAGATTTATTTTAATTATATTTAAGTTAGGGGGTGTTAGGTTTTAGGTTAGACTTAGGCTTAGGGTTACGTTAGGGTTAGTGTTAGGTTTAGGGGTTAATATATTTATGTAGTGATGTGGGAGGCCAGAGGTCTAGGGGTTAATAGTTAAATTTAGTATATTTCGTTGTGAGGTTTAGTGGTTAATAGGTTTATTATAGCGGCAGTGTGGACGGACGGCAGATTAGGGGTTAATATTTAAATAGTGTTTGTGATGCGGGAGGGTGGCAGTTTAGGAGTTAATAGGTTTATTATAGTGGCGACGATGTCGGGGGCGGTTGTATAGGGGTTAATACATTTTTTAAGTGGCGGCGATGACCGGAGCAGCAGATTAGGGGTTAATAATTTTATTGTGTATTTTAGTGTTTGTGATGCGGGAGGGCCTCAGTTTAAGGGTTAATAGGTAGTTTATTGGTGTTAGTGTACTTTGTAACACTTTAGTTATGATTTTGTTTTGCTACAGCTTTGTAACGTAAAACTCATAACTACTGACTTTAGATGGCGGTATGGATCTTGTGGTTATAGAGTGTACCGCTCACTTTTTAGCCTCCCAGGCAAACTCGTAATACCAGTGCTATGGAAGTCCCATTGAAAAAGGACTTTTTTAAAAGTGCGGTACTTACGTTGCGTGACGGCCAAATTGGTGTGTGGAACACCTATACCTACAAGACTTGTAATAGCGACGTTAGGGAAAAAGCAGCGTTATGGGCCATAACAATGCTATTTGAGTCATAACGCAAAACTCGTAATCTAGCTGTTAGTTTTTTATTGTATGAGAGCAAGTCTAGTACTCTCACATATGCAAGCCAAGAGCCCAAGTGCATTATTTTCATTAAATAATACATTTCTATGGGGATGCCAACTACACTCATGTCAGATAACACTTGAGCGTCATTCTGATTTAATACAAAAAAATCTGCTTAACCCCTTAATGACAAATGACGTACCAGGTACGTCATGCATTAACAATCAGTACCTGGTACGTCAGTTGTCTAACAGAGTGCTGGAAGTGATCACAATCACTTCCAGCAGCTCTGAGGGTATTGCAGTGATGCCTCAATATGGAGGCATCCTGCAATACCCCTTTACAAGACTCCGATGCAGAGAGAGCCACTCTGTGGCCCTCTCTGCACCGGTAGTGATGGTGCCGATGGTGCCTCTGACCGGTGGGAGGAGGGAGCGTGTGCGCGCGTGCACGATGCGCGCGTGCACATGCACGGGTGTGCGCGTGCACGTGGGCGCGCGTGCACGTGCACATGCGCACATTAGCCACACTGACACCAATGAAAAAGTAAGGGGAAAAAAAGTTTTTTTTTTTTTTTTATATTTAAAAGGATCTGTGAGGGGGAGGGGTGGGGGTATTGTGGGGGGGCTGCTACACTACAGAAATAATTAAACACAAATAACAGTTATAAATACAATTAAAATAAGTTTGGTTTGTGGGGCCAAACTGGGTACTGGCAGACAGCTGCCAGTACCCAAGATGGCGGTAATTAGGTAGGGGAGAGGGTTAGAGAGCTGGAGGGGGGGATCAGGGAGGTTGGTGCTAAGGCAGGGGTCCATCACAACTAAAATATTTTATAATTTTTATTTAAAAAAAAAAAAAACTCTTTTATTTATTACTGGCAGACTTTCTGCCAGTACTTAAGATGGCGGTAACAATTGTGGGGTGGGGGAGGGAAGAGAGCTGTTTGGGAGGGATCAGGGGGTGGGATGTGTCAGGTGGGAGGCTGATCTCTAAAATTAACCCTGCAAGCTCCCTACAAGCTACCTAATTTAACCCCTTCACTGCTGGGCATAATTCACGTGTGGTGCGCAGCATCATTTATCGGCCTTCTAATTACCAAAAAGCAACGCCAAAGCCATATAAATCTGCTATTTCTGAACAAAGGGGATCCCAGAGAAGCTTTTACAACAATTTCTGCCATAATTGCACAAGCTGTTTGTAAATAATTTCAGTGAGAAACCTAAAATTGTGAAAAATGTAAAGTTTTTTTTTTTATTTGCTCGCATTTGGCGGTGAAATGGTGGCATAAAATATACCAAAATGGGCCTAGATCAATACTTGGGGTTGTCTACTACACTACACTAAAGCTAAAATTAACCCTACAAGCTCCCTACAAGCTCCCTAATTAACCCCTTCACTCCTGGGCATAAAACACGTGGGGTGCGCAGTGGCATTTAGCGGCCTTCTAATTACCAAAAAGCAACCACAAAGCCATATAAGTCTGTTATTTCTGAAAAAGGGGATCCCAGAGAAGCATTTACAACCATTTGTGCCATAATTGCAGAAGCTGTTTGTAAATAATTTCAGTGGGAAACCTAAAGTTTGTGACAAAATTTGTGAAAAAGTGAACTTTTTTTTTTTTTATCGCATTTGGCGGTGAAATGGTGGCATGAAATATACCAAAATGGGCCTAGATCAATACTTTGGGATGTCTTCTAAAACAAAATATATACATGTCAAGGGATATTCAGATATTCCTGACAGATATCAGTGTCCCAATGTAACTAGCGCTAATTTTGAAAAAAAGTGGTTTGGAAATAGCAAAGTGCTACTTGTGTTTATTGCCCTATAAATTGCAAAAAAAGCTAAGAACATGTAAACATTGGGTATTTCTAAACTCACGACAAAATTTAGAAACTATTTAGCATGGGTGTTTTTTGGTGATTGTAGATGTGTACCAGATTTTGGGGGTCAAAGTTAGAAAAAGTGTGTTTTTTTCCATTTTTTCCTCATATTTTATCTTTTTTTTTTAGTAAATTATAAGATATGATGAAAATAATGGTATCTTTAGAAAGTCCATTTTATGACGAGAAAAACGGTATATAATATGTGTGGGTACAGTAAACGAGTAAGAGGAAAATTACAGCTAAACGCAAACAGTGCAGAAATGTAAAAATAGCCATTGTCATTAAGGGTAAGAAAACTGAAAAATGGTCCGGTCATTAAGGGGTTAAGTAGTGGAGTTTTTCCATTTAGTTCTGTGCTATACTACATCAATGAAACATAAGCATAAAAGATTTGTACACAAACACACACATATATATATATATATATATATATATATATATATATATATACATATATATATATATATATACATACATGCTTATACCTATATATCTATAGGCATACATATATATATATATATATATATATATATATATATATATATATATATGTATATATATATATATACACAAAAAAGGTTGGTTATAACTGTGCCTTCAGAATGGATGTCCACATGATCATGTAAATAAGAAGCAGATAAATCTCATGAGTAGTACACAGTAGATAAATAAAAACAAACGATAATTAACCGCTCACCTGTATGAACCACAGGGGAAAGTGGTCAACGCTGCTCCCGGTTGGTGTTGTCCTGGTTGTAGGTGTCCTGTGATCAAATGCAGTATGGGTAAACTGTATAGCACTCAATACCGGAGAGGTGTGGGACCCCTGACACTGCTCAGTAATGTTGGAAAGAGAGTGGAAACGAGGGATAATATTCCTTATTTTATTCTTGAGCTACTAATTTTATTTATATGTTATAAACTGGTTAAAAACAGGAGAGTTAAAAAATGAGAATATAAATGAAAGAGTTGACAGTAATGAAAGACTAAAAAAGTGCTAAAATAAGCCACAAAAGCGCTAAAATAAAGTGGCTAAAATCAAGAAATCATGACCTAGATTTGGAGTTTGGCGTTAGCCGTGAAAACCAGCGTTAGAGGCTCCTAACGCTGGTTTTAGGCTACCGCCGGTATTTGGAGTCACTCAAAATAGGGTCTAACGCTCACTTTTCATCCGCGACTTTTCCATACCGCAGATCCCCTTACGTAAATTGCGTATCCTATCTTTTCAATGGGATCTTTCTAACTCCGGTATTTAGAGTAGTTTCTGAAGTGAGCGTTAGACATCTAACGACAAAACTCCAGCCGCAGGAAAAAAGTCAGTAGTTAAGAGCTTTCTGGGCTAACGCCGGTTTATAAAGCTCTTAACTACTGTGCTCTAAAGTACACTAACACCCATAAACTACCTATGTACCCCTAAACCGAGGTCCCCCCACATCGCCGACACTCAAATAATTTTTTTTAACCCCTAATCTGCCGACCGCCACCTACGTTATCCTTATGTACCCCTAATCTGCTGCCCCTAACCTGCCCCCCACAACGTCGCCTCCACCTACATACACTTATTAACCCCTAATCTGCCGACCGCAAAGCGCCGCCACCTAAGTTATCCTTATGTACCCCTAATCTGCTGCCCCTAACACCGCCGACCCCTATATTATATTTATTAACCCCTAATCTGCCCCCTCAACGTCACCTCCACCTGCCTACACTTATTAACCCCTAATCTGCCGACCGGACCTGAGCGCTACTATAATAAAGTTATTAACCCCTAATCCGCCTCACTAACCCTATAATAAATAGTATTAACCCCTAATCTGCCCTCCCTAACATCGCCGACACCTAACTTCAATTATTAACTCCTAATCTGCCGACCGGACCTCACTGCTATTCTAATAAATGTATTAACCCCTAAAGCTAAGTCTAACCCTAACCCTAACACCCCCCTAAGTTAAATATAATTTAAATCTAACGAAATAAATTAACTCTTATTAAATAAATTATTCCTATTTAAAGCTAAATACTTACCTGTAAAATAAACCCTAATATAGCTACAATATAAATTATAATTATATTATAGCTATTTTAGGATTAATATTTATTTTACAGGTAACTTTGTATTTATTTTAACCAGGTACAATAGCTATTAAATAGTTAAGAACTATTTAATAGCTAAAATAGTTAAAATAATTACAAATTTACCTGTAAAAGAAATCCTAACCTAAGTTACAATTAAACCTAACACTATACTATCAATAAATTAATTAAATAAACTACCTACAATTACCTACAATTAACCTAACACTACACTATCAATAAATTAATTAAATACAATTCCTACAAATAAATACAATTAAATAAACTTGCTAAAGTACAAAAAATAAAAAAGAACTAAGTTACAAAAAATAAAAAAATATTTACAAATATAAGAAAAATATTACAACAATTTTAAACTAATTACACCTACTCTAAGCCCCCTAATAAAATAACAAAGCCCCCCAAAATAAAAAAAATGCCCTACCCTATTCTAAATAACTAAAGTTCAAAGCTCTTTTACCTTACCAGCCCTGAACAGGGCCCTTTGCGGGGCATGCCCCAAGAAGTTCAGCTCTTTTGCCTGTAAAAAAAAAAATACAATACCCAAGCCCCCCAACATTACAACCCACCACCCACATACCCCTAATCTAACCCAAACCCCCCTTAAATAAACCTAACACTAAGCCCCTGAAGATCTTCCTACCTTGTCTTCACCTCAACGGGTTCAACGATCTGTCCAGAAGAGCTCCTCCGATGTCCTGATCCAAGCCCAAGCGGGGGGCTGAAGAGGTCCATGATCCGGCTGAAGTCTTCATCCAAGCTGGAGCTGAAGAGGTCCATCATCCGGATGAAGTCTTCTATCAACGGCATCTTCAATCTTCTTTCAGACCTCCAACGCGGAACATCCTGCTGGCCCGACGGACTAACGACGAATGACGGTTCCTATAAGGGACGTCATCCAAGATGGCGTCCCTCGAATTCCGATTGGCTGATAGGATTCTATCAGCCAATCGGAATTAAGGTAGGAATATTCTGATTGGCTGATGGAATCAGCCAATCAGAATCAAGTTCAATCCGATTGGCTGATCCAATCAGCCAATCAGATTGAGCTCGCATTCTATTGGCTGATCGGAACAGCCAATAGATTGCGAGCTCAATCTGATTGGCTGATTGAATCAGCCAATCGGATTGAACTTGAATCTGATTGGCTGATTCCATCAGCCAATCAGAATTTTCCTACCTTAATTCCGATTGGCTGATAGAATCCTATCTGCCAATCGGAATTCGAGGGACGCCATCTTGGATGACGTCCATTAAAGGAACCGTCATTCGTCGTTAGTCCGTCGGGCCAGCAGGATGTTCCGCGTCGGAGGTCTGCAAGATGGATCCGGAAGAAAGAAGATTGAAGATGCCGTTGATAGAAGACTTCATCCGGATCATGGACCTCTTCAGCTCCCGCTTGGATGGAGACTTCAGCCGGATCATGGACCTCTTCAGCCCCCCGCTTGGGCTTGGATCAGGACATCGGAGGAGCTCTTCTGGACAGATCGTTGAACCCGGTGAGGTGAAGACAAGGTAGGAAGATCTTCAGGGGCTTAGTGTTAGGTTTATTTAAGGGGGGTTTGGGTTAAATTAGGGGTATGTGGGTGGTGGGTTGTAATGTTGGGGGGCTTGGGTATTGTATTTTTTTTTTACAGGCAAAAGAGCTGAACTTCTTGGGGCATGCCCCGCAAAGGGCCCTGTTCAGGGCTGGTAAGGTAAAAGAGCTTTGAACTTTAGTTATTTAGAATAGGGTAGGGCATTTTTTTATTTTGGGGGGCTTTGTTATTTTATTAGGGGGCTTAGAGTAGGTGTAATTAGTTTAAAATTGTTGTAATATTTTTCTTATGTTTGTAAATATTTTTTTATTTTTTGTAACTTAGTTCTTTTTTATTTTTTGTACTTTAGCAAGTTTATTTAATTGTATTTATTTGTAGGAATTGTATTTAATTAATTTATTGATAGTGTAGTGTTAGGTTAATTGTAGGTAATTGTAGGTAGTTTATTTAATTAATTTATTGATAGTATAGTGTTAGGTTTAATTGTAACTTAGGTTAGGATTTCTTTTACAGGTAAATTTGTAATTATTTTAACTATTTTAGCTATTAAATAGTTCTTAACTATTTAATAGCTATTGTACCTGGTTAAAATAAATACAAAGTTACCTGTAAAATAAATATTAATCCTAAAATAGCTATAATATAATTATAATTTATATTGTAGCTATATTAGGATTTATTTTACAGGTAAATATTTAGCTTTAAATAGGAATAATTTATTTAATAAGAGTTAATTAATTTCGTTAGATTAAAATTATATTTAATTTAGGGGGGTGTTAGTGTTAGGGTTAGACTTAGCTTTAGGGGTTAATACATTTATTAGAATAGCGGTGAGCTCCGGTCGGCAGATTAGGGGTTAATAATTGAAGTTAGGTGTCGGCGATGTTAGGGAGGGCAGATTAGGGGTTAATACTATTTATTATAGGGTTAGTGAGGCGGATTAGGGGTTAATAACTTTATTATAGTAGCGCTCAGGTCCGGTCGGCAGATTAGGGGTTAATAAGTGTAGGCAGGTGGAGGCGACGTTGTGGGGGGCAGATTAGGGGTTAATAAATATAATATAGGGGTCGGCGATGTTAGGGCAGCAGATTAGGGGTACATAAGGATAATGTAAGTAGCGGCGGTTTACGGAGCGGCAGATTAGGGGTTAATAATAATATGCAGGGGTCAGCGATAGCGGGGGCGGCAGATTAGGGGTTAATAAGTGTAAGGTTAGGGGTGTTTAGACTCGGGGTACATGTTAAAGTGTTAGGTGCAGACGTAGGAAGTGTTTCCCCATAGCAAACAATGGGGCTGCGTTAGGAGCTTAACGCGGCTTTTTTGCAGGTGTTAGGTTTTTTTTCAGCTCAAACAGCCCCATTGTTTCCTATGGGAGAATCGTGCACAAGCACGTTTTTGAGGCTGGCCGCTTGCGTAAGCAACTCTGGTATCGAGAGTTGAAGCTGCGTTAAAAAT
Source organism: Bombina bombina (assembly GCF_027579735.1). NCBI lineage: Eukaryota > Metazoa > Chordata > Amphibia > Anura > Bombinatoridae > Bombina > Bombina bombina. The sequence continues at coordinate 1,108,899,675 of NC_069503.1, forward strand.
GCTCTACGCTCCTTTTTTGGAGCCTAACGCTGCCTTTATGTGGACTCTCAATACCAGAGTTATTTTTATGCTGCGGCCAGAAAAAATCCGGCGTTAGTTTTTCGGGTCGTTACCGACAAAACTCCAAATCTAGCCGCATGAGAATAAAAAAGCTATTCACTAAAAGTTAAAACCGCTAACTGCTAACATAATATAAAAGCACTGGAGCATTCTAAAAATGGACCCGCGGTGGAGGTCTTCAAGATGGAGCCGGTCGTCATTGGATGAAGATAGAAGATGCCGCTTGGAAGAAGTTGGTTGCCGGTCTGGATCTACTCTTCTTTCCGGATAGGATGAAGACTTTGGAGCCTCTTCTGGACTTCTTCAGCCGTCGCTTGATAGAAGACATCAGCCGGATGATGGATGTCTAGCCCCCGCTTGGGCTTGGATGAAGATTTCGGAGCCTGGAACGATCGGTGATACCTGGCATGGTGAAGACAAGGTAGGAAGATCTTCAGGGGCTTAGTGTTAGGTTTATTTAAGGGGGGTTTGGGTTAGATTAGGGGTATGTGGGTGGTGGGTTGTAATGTTGGGGGGGGTATTGTATGTTTTTTTTACAGGCAAAAGAGCTGAATTCTTTGGGGCATGCCCCGCAAAGGGCCCTTTTAAGGGCTGGTAAGGTAAAAGAGCTTTGAACTTTTGTAATTTAGAATAGGGTAGGGCATTTTTTTATTTTGGGGGTCTTTGTTATTTTATTAGGGGCTTAGAGTAGGTGTAATTAGATTAAAATTGTTGTAATTTTTTTCTAATGTTTGTAAATATTTTTTTATTTTTTGTAACTTAGTTCTTTTTTATTTTTTGTACTTTACTTAGTTTATTTAATTGTATTTATTTGTAGGAATTGTATTTAATTTATTTATTGATAGTGTAGTGTTAGGTTTAATTGTAGATAATTGTAGGTAGTTTATTAAATTAATTTATTGATAGTGTAGTGTTAGGTTTAATTGTAACTTAGGTTAGGATTTATTTTACAGGTAATTTTGTAATTATTTTAACTAGGTAGCTATTAAATAGTTATTAACTATTTAATAGCTATTGTACCTGGTTAAAATAATTACAAAGTTGCCTGTAAAATAAATATTAATCCTAAAATAGCTAAAATATAATTATAATTTATATTGTAGCTATATTAGGATTTATTTTACAGGTAAGTATTTAGATTTAAATAGGAATAATTTATTTAATAAGACTTAATTTATTTCGTTAGATAAAAATTATATTTAACTTAGGGGGGTGTTAGTGTTAGGGTTAGAATTAGCTTAAGGGGTTAAAAATTTATTAGAGTAGCGGTGAGCTCCGACCGGCAGATTAGGGGTTAATACTTGAAGTTAGCTGTCGGCGATGTTAGGGAGGGCAGATTAGGGGTTAATACTATTTATTATAGGGTTATTGAGGCGGGAGTGAGGCGGATTAGGGGTTAATACATTTATTATACTAGCGGTGAGCTCCGGTCGGCAGATTAGGGGTTAATTATTGTAGGTAGCTGGCGGCGACGTTGTGGGGGGCAGATTAGGGGTTAATAAATATAATATAGGGGTCGGCGGTGTTAGGGGCAGCAGATTAGGGGTACATAGGGATAACGTAGTTGGCGGCGGTGTACGGAGCGGCAGATTAGGAGTTAAAAAATTTAAATATAGTGGCGGCGATGTGGGGGGGCCTCGGTTTAGGGGTACATAGGTAGTTTATGGGTGTTAGTGTACTTTAGAGCACAGTAGTTAAGAGCTTTATAAACCAGCGTTAGCCCAGAAAGCTCTTAACTACTGACTTTTTTCTGCGGCTGGAGTTTTGTCGTTAGATTTCTAACACTCACTTCAGCCACGACTCTAAATACCAGCGTTAGAAAGATCCCATTGAAAAGATAGGATACGCAATTGACGTAAGGGGATCTGCGGTATGGAAAAGTCGCGGCTGGAAAGTGAGCGTTAGACCCTTTAATGACTGGCTCCAAATACCAGAGGGCGGTAAAAACCAGCGTTAGGAGCCTCTAATGCTGGTTATGACGGCTACCGCCCAACTCTAAATCTAGGCCCAAGTGTCTAATCATTTTTTCCATTAAGCAATTAACAGACTATTTAAGTCTACCTCGGATGGCTTCAGATTCTACCCTCTGATGAAGTAAGCATAGAGGCTCACAAAACGCGTAAGGGCCACGTGACGCATATTCGTGACATCTCTTCCGGATTCTACATTCCGCCCAGCATGCCAGCCGTTAGCGGTTTTAACTTTTAGCGATTAGCGTTTTTTATTCTCTAAATTTCTTGATTTTAGCCACTTTATTTTAGTGCTTTTGTGGCTTATATTAGCACTTTTTTAGTCTTTTATTACCGTTAACTCTGTCATTTATATTCTCGTTTTTAACCCTCCTGTTTTTAACCAGTTTATAACATATAAATAAAATTAGTAGCTCAAGAATAAAATAAGGAATATTCCCTCGTTTCTACTCTCTGTCCAACATTACTGAGCAGTGTCAGGGGGATATCCCACACCTCTCCGGTATTGAGTCTCCTTGCTATACAGTTTACCCATGCTGCATTTGATCACAGGACACCTACAGCCAGGACAACACCAACTGGGAGAGATATACGACAGCGTTGACCACTTTCCCCTGTGGTTCATACAGGTTAACGGTTAATTATTGTTTGTTTTTATTTATCTACTGTGTACTACTCATGAGATTTATCTGCTTCTTATTTACATGATCATGAGGATATCCATTCTGAAGGCGCAGTTATAACCAACCTTTTTTGCAAACACTGCACCATATCTCCCTCTGGAGTAAGTGAGATTCTCATAACAGCCGCATTTAGTGAATTACTTATAGTGCTTATATTACCAATTTCTATATTTGGCGCTACATCAACCACCCCTTTGACTATAAATATATATATATATATATATATATATATATACACAGCATAAATATATATATACTGTATATATATATATATATATATATATATATATATATATATATATATATATATATATATATTCATCAAGAAGAGAACGGCATTCACTGGGTCTTATCCATAGCAGTTTAATACATATAACGTTTCGGGGTCTCCCCTGTCTGTATATTTGATAAAGGGGGAGACCACTAAATGTTATATGTATTAAACTGCTATGGATAAGACTCAGTGAGTGCCGTTTTCTTCTTGATGAATATATACATAATTACTGAGCACCCTGGGCATTGAGATATTACAAAAGGGATACCTGGAGTGCTTTACCGATTGTTGATGTCTATATATATATATATATATATATATATATATATATATATAGATGGATAGATATATACAGATATATAAATAGTAAATACATTGTAAAACACATTATAAAATATTATAGATTTATTATTTAGACACACACATATAGATATATATATATATATATATATATATATATATATATATATATATATATATATATACACACAAAGTCAGGATCCAGCACTCAATATGTCTCCAATCTCCGGCGTGCACTTCAAAAGGTAATACACTGATACATATATACATATATATTATAACCCTTTGCAGTAAAATACATTGCTATATACCATATACCTTTGAGCACATAAAAAAATTTATAAATATTTATATGACTAATTTTTATCAGATAGTGTTTATGTGAATGTAACTGTTTATTTTAATATATTTATGTTGTGTTTGGTGCAACTTTTATTTTATCCCTAACCATTTAGGCAAGGTCTTCAGTCGCACTAAACCGAATCCTTTAAATTCGATTGTGCATAAGCAAACGCTTTTACTTTCAACTCGTAGAACGCGCACAAATTAACACGCCTGGGATAGTCTTATATTGCTTGCGTGCTAATGTTAGCGCGCCACTTGTAATATAGCCCTAAAAGTTTAAATAAAACCTTAAACAGATATGCCCAGTATACTCACCATGCCCATATGCAAATGAAATTTAGATTGTTTAACAGTTATAAGGATAGATTTGGATTACAAAAGGTTAAAGGGATATGAAACCCAAAAAAATTCCTTTCATGGTTCAGGTAGAACATGCAATTTTAAACACTTCTATTATCAAATTTACTTAATTCTTTTGGTATTTTTTGTTGAAAAGCAGGGACGTTTGCTCAGGAGCGTGCACGTGTCTGGAGCACTATATGGCAGGTTTTGCAAGAATTCTATCCATTTGCAAAAGCACTAGATGGCAGCACAATTTCCTGCCATGTAGTACTCCAGACCTACTGTAGGTATCTCTTCAACAAAGAATACCATGGGAACAAAGCAAATTTGATAATGGTAAAATGGAAACTTTTTTTTAATATGTATCATCTGTCTAAATGAAAACATAAATTTTTGGGGTTTCATATTCCTTTTAGTTTATATATGTAAATTATTATTTTCCTTGTCCACTGTACAAAGGGACCAAAACACCTGTAATGTCATCTTCAGATATGAAAATTGGCAATTGCTTTTTTCAGATTTACTTAGATTCACGATTTTGATGGCGATAACAAGAACTTAAAGGGACACTAAACCCAATTTTTTTCTTTCATGATTCATATAGAGCATGCAATTTTGAGCAACTTTCTAATTTACTCCTTTTAGCAATTTTTCTTCCTTCTCTTGCTATCTTTATTTGAAAAAGAAGGCATCTAAGCTAAGGAGCCAGACAATTTGTGGTTCAGACCCTGGACAGCACTTGTTTATTGGTGCTGTCCAATCGGCATGGACAACCCAGGTTGTGAACCAAAAATGGGCCGGCTTCTAAACTTACTTTCTTGCTTTTCAAATAAAGATAGCAATAGAATGAAGAAAAATTGATAATAGGAGTAAAGTAGAAAGTTGCTTAAAATTGCATGCTCTATCTGAATCATGTAAGAAAAAATTTGGGTTCAGTGTCCCTTTAATAATTGAAAAACAGCTTTTCAAATGGTTTTCAAATGAAAATGTGTTCACTGCTGGGTCTTTTTATTGGCTGAATCCATTTGAGATTGTGATCAGTCAAAAAAACATCAATATTGGAAGCTTATAGTAGAATGATTGTGAGCAAGGTTATAGTTATATACAAGCAATGGTGCAAGAGTAAAATGCTCTACCATATTTAAGTATTTTAATTTTTGCATTTTTATGTTTTAAACTTGATACTGTATTCTGATTAGCATCAGTTAGATTGTAAGTATTTTTAATCTATCAAAGGCAGCTACATATAACTTATACATACAAGAATACCATTGTACGCTTATACTCCTTCATAAGAGACACACTTATGTCTAGGTGTATGCTCCACAGAAAACTTTATTTCATTTTTGTTGTATTTTGTAGATACCTTGTTTTCATTAAACAGCTCCCCAGGAATTTACACATAAAAACACTAGGCTCATTTCTAGGGTAATGACTCAAGGGTCATATTATCAAGTTACTAATATTATTTTTCTTCTTTTGATCTATTTACTTTGTCTCAGCACATAGATACTGTATATTTGTCAGGTTGAGGGACATTTAAAAATGTTTTTGGTTGCCAGAGAACGCATTTGCATTGATTAACCCCTAGAGAACAGGGACACATGTGTGTTACTGGCAGAACAAGGACAATTACTAAAATTACTAAATCAGTGGTGAGTTTTACATATTAGGCAAAAGATTGGTGGGATAGAGCATTAGCAGTTTTCTGTATGCCTAGGGCAATATGAAACCTAAATAAGCCTCAAAACACTATTAAAAAAACGCAAACATTACTATTAACTACTCTTAAATTTGCATGGGCCTAGACTAGATTTTCTTATTTATCTAAAATTGTGTGGTTTATTCGTAAGACACTGACAAATTGATTTAAATAGGTATTGTCAATAATTACATTTTATTTTTTACTGTATCTTCATTTTAAAACATTATAAAAAAAGACTATAAAACAGCTTAAAAATAAGTCTGAATACTCCAGAGTTTCTACCAGCTTTGTTTTAATTTAAAAAACTGACAAATTTAATTCAGCGGGAAATATCTGTAAATATAAGAATGATTTATAAGCAAATGTTGCAAGTTTTTAAAAGGAATGTATGCATCATTATCTCATGAGATTACAGCAGACAAAGCATTACCTCAGCACTGCTGATGCTGAATTTTTTTTGGGGGGGTCAACTTGTAGCTGGATAGATGCTGAAGTATAACTGCTGAAGAAAATTTGAGGTAAAATATCTTCCTTTTTTACATAGAGATGCTCAGGTGATATTTTCTTGTCAACTTTTTACAGTTATACTGCACCACTTTCAAGTGATTTAGCATATGAGTATTATGTCCCTTTATTATTTAGCCTTATTTTACCCTCTAAACAAAATTTGTCATTTTTTTATTCAAAAACAAGATCACCAAAACAATAATAAATATCACTTGCTTGTTTTAACATGGCATTTTATGTTTTTAAATATATATTTTCTATGATTCCACAGTAGCAAAAAGTGTGAAAGGTTAGAAGTCTTACCTTTGTGCTTACAGAGTAATTTGATATAACAAAATAGGTTGGTGAAGAGATTTAATGGAGAAGGGGTTCCTGGCTTCCTGGTCATATCTCGAATCAATGTGGCTCTCCCAAATTTCCATTCTGTGTCAGATTGTGCCTGTATCCTCTGGTAGGTGTCACTCATCATTGCAATCAACAGATTTATAAGAACAATGAGAGTAACAATCAGGTAAACTCCAAACACAAAGCGGACAATTACAAAAGTGAAATGTGGTGTTCTATCAAGTGGTGGAAGAGACTCAGGTTCTACAAGACCGAACAAAGAGAAAAACAAGAGTACCGTAATGTCAATTGGATCTTGGATTCTGGATTCATTTCTTACTGTTTCATTAAACGCTTGAGTTAGCTTTGTTTCAGGATATACAGGTTGATAAACTGCAGAGAGCTGCATCGTGAAGGCCGTATGAAACAAGGCAAGTATAACAGCAAATCGAGTCAGGTCCTTGATTAGGTCTCTTATGATGATAGCCCATGGCCCAAAGAGGTGATGGAATGTAAGGAACTCCAAAAACTGGACAAATGATAATGTCATGGCAACACCAAGGAAGATGTTTCTGGCAAAAAGGCAGTGTAATCGATCCTTGTCAGTAAACAAAATAGCAACCAAATGGCAGAAAAAAGCAACACCAGAAAATCCCAAGACAAATACTCGTATCCATGCAAGTCCAGCTCTTTCTCCAGGGAGGGTGAGCTCTGAAACAAGCATTCCTGACAGCCAAGCTAACAACAACCATTCATTCCAATATGGTATCATGCCTCCTTCGTAAATTGGGTTCAAAGGAGGATAGACAATTGTAAGAATAAATAATATAAGCAAAAATATGTGGGATGCCAAGTAGCTCATGAATTTCATAATGGGGATTTTGTTAAACCTGTGCTTGAGAGGTAGAGAAAATACAAGCCACACTGGAGGACATGCTAGAAAAGTAAAAAATAACAGGACTAGTTTCCATGTGGTCCATTTCAAGTTGCCATACCACACATCAGTCAGGTATTTCTGCACAGCAGGATGTGCAACAACGTCTTTCTGTTCACATTCAATTAAGCAATCCAATATGGTGGTACCTCTGTGGTCTACAGCTCTTAGGACATAGCCAGCATTTTTACTGCCAGATGCTATGGTAAGCAGTTCTGTAGCCATATTTTCACTATATTTGGCAGCATTAAGCAGATCAACTGCTCTTTCTTTTTCCTTCAAGGCAGTGATGTTAAAAGCTCTGGAAAGTTTGACTGCAGTGTCCAATGGTGCACTTGAGTGAAGAATGTATTCTTCTATGACTTTATTGTTGTTCAGTTTGCCACACACCATTAGATCAAAGACAAACTAAATAAAAGAACACAATGTTATTTGACTGTATATGATTATTAAATGATTCACATTCACCAAGTGCTCAGTGTAACAATGGGGTGTGATCAGGGGTTCCCCAAACAAAATATTTATCTTTGTGTTTGATTGCTGCCTTGGGAACCAGTTTTAAGGTGTTAAGGAAATAGTCCTGGCAATGGTTTGTAAAATGTGTGGCAGCCCTAAAAGTTCCCCATAGATAAATTAATTTGGGAAACAAAGTAGATATGTGCATGGCGAAAAAATTCGGTTCGGATTGATTCGGAATTTTTCGAATTTCGGTTCGGATCGATTCGAATTCGGAAAATTTTGAATCGATTCGGTTCGGATTAGTTTCAGATTCATTCGGATTCGAAGAAATTCGGCTGGATTCGGTTCGATTCGGTTCGGAAATTCGGAATTTCGGTAAGTGTTAGGTGGGATTAGACTAGTATTATGTACTGTATATTAGGTGTAACCCATAGCAGAGTGATATAACCTAATATACTGTACAATACTAGTGTAATCCATGGCCATCCAAATTTACCGAATAAATCCGAACTAATTTGGATTTATTCAGTAAATTCGGCAGTATTTTAATTCAGAAATTCGGTTCGATCCAAATCTCTGAATTTTCCGAATTTCCGAATCGATCCGAAACGAATTGCACATATCTAAAACAAAGTACTAAAGGGACATAATACTCTAAAGTTATATTTGATTCTTGTAAAACAGACTATTTTAATGCTGTAGTGCTTTATTGTTTTGAAAAATGGACATTCCTTTACTGAATAAATAATGTCGGTTTAAGCTTTATTTAGTTTACATGCAGATGCATTAAAGCATCACTACACAACCATATAACATGAATACAGATTATATAAATCTTACAAGGAATAATAAAGAGTATATATTTTTTTAAATATTGGATAAAAAAATAGAACTGCTCGCTGCTAGGTAATGTAGTAAAGAAAATTCTGATGAAGACCATTTACCATTGTTTCTATCTAATGCTGTCTCACCATTCCCCATGTGATACGCATAAGCTTTATCTCATTGGTCAGTTCCTGAACTCAGCACTCATATTCTAATTTCAGTCTGATCTTCTTTCACCCTTTGCATTGTTAATCCCAAAACCAGGAAAGGATCCTGGGGATGATTCGATTTCCACTCTCATTCATGCTAGAACACCTTACAAAACACATCATAGGAGAGGAAAAGCTATGGTCCATCCTATATCTTTCAACAAATACTCATTTCACGTGTGCACTATGCATCTCTTACTTTAGGCCTGATTCTCAAAAAGCTCTCATTTAAGACGAGTACTGAACAATCTCTCAAAGAATTTTATACAAGCAAACTTTACCTTGAGAAGTGTTAAACTCTTTAAGTGAAGTTCTGTATGTGAAAGAGAGATACATTACAGTGTAATGCATGTTCTGGTGTGGTTTCTCTCCATGACACTGACTTTTTAATAACTGGATTTTAAACATGCTCACTTCATTCTATGACCTTTTCAACTTAAAACTCTCCCAGGAACACAACCTGCTGCATTATTATATTGATCCTTTGATTTAGCTACATATCAAGGCTTGCTAGCATACAAGGCTGTTTTTTTAGCCTACTAATCTCTCTCCTCTGTAGCTTTCAAATTATACCACCATTTCTTTACTCACATTATCGTCCTCCGGAAATGAGGTGATTCCTTACTTTCACCCCTCTATCTCTCTCTAACTGTCAGCAAGATTACAAGTGTTGTGGTACGGCTATACCGCTGAAAATTTTTTCCATTGTGCATGGAATATGCAGGTCTCCCGTATTACAAGTTGCTGCGGTACAGCTATACACCCCTAAACCAATGGCCCCCCACATCGCAACACACTAAATTAAACTATTAACCCCTAAACCCTCTAACTTTAAATTAAACTTACAATATAACTAACTTAAAATAAATAAAAACATACCTGTGAAATAAATAAACCTAAGATTAAACTATAAATTAACCTAACATAACTATTTTAAAAAATAAATGCCTAGATTTAGAGTTCTGCGTTAGCCGTCCAAACCAGCGTTAAGGGGTCCTAAAGCTGGTTTTGGCCGCCCGCTGGTATTTAGAGTCAGTCAGGAAAGGGTCTAACGCTCACTTTCCAGCTGCAACTTTTCCATACCGCAGATCCCCTTACGTCAATTGCGTATACTATCTTTTCAATGGGATCTGCCTAACTCTGGTATTTAGAGTCTTGGCTGAAGTGAGCGTTAGAACTCTAACAACAAGACTCCAGCCGCAGAAAAAAGTCAGGATTTAAGAGCTTTATGGGCTAACGCCGGTTCATAAAGCTCTTAACTACTGTGCACTAACACCCATAAACTACCTATGTACCCCTAAACCGAGGTCCCCCCACATCGCCGCCACTCTAATAAAAATGTTTAACCCCTAATCTGCTGACCGCACATCGTCGCAACCTACATTATCCCTATGTACCCCAATCTGCTGCCCCTAACATCGCCGACACCTACATAATATTTATTAACCCCTAATCTGCCCCCCAACGTCGCCACTACCTAACTACACTTATTAACCCCTAATCTGCTGACCGGACCTTGCCGCCACTATAATAAATGTATTAACCCCTAAACTGCCTCACTCCTGCCTCAAAAACCCTATAATAAATAGTATTAACCCCTAATCTGCCCTCCCTAACATCGAAGACACCTAACTTCAAGTATTAACCCCTAATCTGCCGACCGGACCTCGCCGCTACTCTAATAAATGTATTAACCCCTAAAGCTAAGTCTAACCCTAACCCTAACACCCCCCTAAGTTAAATATAATTTAAATCTGACGAAATAAAATAAATCTTATTAAATAAATTAATCCTATTTAAAGCTAAATACTTATCTGTAAAATAAACCCTAATATAGCTAGAATATAACAAATAATTATATTGTAGCTATTTTAGGATTTATATTTATTTTACAGGCAACTTTGTATTTATTTTAACTAGGTACAATAACTATTAAATAGTTAATAACTATTTAATAGCTACCTAGTTAAAATAAGTACAAAATTACCTGTAAAATAAATCCTAACCTAAGTTACAATTAAACCTAACACTACACTATCAATAAATTAATTAACTAAACTATCTACAATTATCTACAATTAAATCAACTAAACTAAATTACAAAAACAAACAAACACTAAATTACAAAAAATAAAAAAAAGATTACACGAATTTTAAACTAATTACACCTACTCTAAGCCCCCTAAAAAAATAACAAAGCCCCCCAAAATAAAAAAATGCCCTACCCTATTCTACAATAAAAATTTAACAGCTCTTTTACCTTACCAGCCCTTAAAAGGGCCTTTTGCGGGGCATGCCCCAAAGAAAAACATAATTTATGCTTACCTGATAAATTCCTTTCTTCTGTAGTGTGATCAGTCCACGGGTCATCATTACTTCTGGGATATTACTCCTCCCCAACAGGAAGTGCAAGAGGATTCACCCAGCAGAGCTGCATATAGCTCCTCCCCTCTACGTCACTCCCAGTCATTCGACCAAGGACCAACGAGAAAGGAAAAGCCAAGGGTGAAGTGGTGACTGGAGTATAAATTAAAAAATATTTACCTGCCTTAAAAACAGGGCGGGCCGTGGACTGATCACACTACAGAAGAAAGGAATTTATCAGGTAAGCATAAATTATGTTTTCTTCTGTTAAGTGTGATCAGTCCACGGGTCATCATTACTTCTGGGATACCAATACCAAAGCAAAAGTACGGATGACGGGAGGGATAGGCAGGCTCTTTATACAGAAGGAACCACTGCCTGAAGAACCTTTCTCCCAAAAATAGCCTCCGATGAAGCAAAAGTGTCAAATTTGTAAAATTTGGAAAAAGTATGAAGCGAAGACCAAGTTGCAGCCTTGCAAATCTGTTCAACAGAGGCCTCATTCTTGAAGGCCCAAGTGGAAGCCACAGCTCTAGTAGAATGAGCTGTAATTCTTTCAGGAGGCTGCTGTCCAGCAGTCTCATAAGCTAAACGAATTATGCTACGAAGCCAAAAAGAAAGAGAGGTAGCGGAAGCTTTTTGACCTGTCCTCTGCCCAGAGTAAATGACAAACAGAGAAGACGTTTGTCGAAATTCCTTAGTTGCCTGTAAGTAAAATTTTAGAGCACGGACTACATCCAGGTTGTGCAGTAGACGTTCCTTCTTTGAAGAAGGATTTGGGCATAAAGAAGGAACAACAATCTCTTGATTGATATTCCTGTTAGTAACTACCTTAGGTAAGAACCCAGGTTTAGTAAGCAGGACTACCTTATCCGAATGAAAAATCAAATAAGGAGAATCACAATGTAAGGCTGATAATTCAGAGACTCTTCGAGCCGAGGAAATAGCCATTAAAAATAGAACTTTCCAAGATACCAACTTTATATCAATGGAATGAAGGGGTTCAAACGGAACGCCCTGTAAAACATTAAGAACAAGGTTTAAACTCCATGGTGGAGCAACAGTATTAAACACAGGCTTAATCCTGGCCAAAGCCTGACAAAAAGCCTGGACGTCAGGAACTTCTGACAGACGTTTGTGTAACAGAATGGACAGAGCTGAGATCTGTCCCTTTAATGAACTAGCAGATAAACCCTTTTCTAAACCTTCTTGTAGAAAAGACAATATCCTAGGAATCCTAACCTTACTCCAAGAGTAACCTTTGGATTCACACCAATATAGGTATTTACGCCATATCTTATGGTAAATCTTTCTGGTAACAGGTTTCCTAGCCTGTATTAAGGTATCAATAACTGACTCAGAAAACCCACGTCTTGATAAAATCAAGCGTTCAATTTCCAAGCAGTCAGCTTCAGAGAAGTTAGATTTTGATGTTTGAAGGGACCCTGTATCAGAAGGTCCTGTTTCAGAGGTATAGACCAAGGTGGACAGGATGACAAGTCCACCAGGTCTGCATACCAAGTCCTGCGTGGCCACGCAGGTGCTATTAGAATCACTGATGCTCTCTCTTGTTTGATTCTGGCAATCAATCGAGGAAGTAACGGGAAGGGTGGAAACACGTAAGCCATCCTGAAGTCCCAAGGTGCTGTCAGAGCATCTATCAGGACTGCTCCTGGATCCCTGGATCTGGACCCGTAACGAGGAAGCTTGGCGTTCTGTCGAGACGCCATGAGATCTATCTCTGGTTTGCCCCAACGTCGAAGTATTTGGGCAAAGACCTCCGGATGAAGTTCCCACTCCCCCGGATGAAAAGTCTGACGACTTAAGAAATCCGCCTCCCAGTTTTCCACTCCCGGGATGTGGATTGCTGACAGGTGGCAAGAGTGAGACTCTGCCCAGCGAATTATCTTTGATACTTCCATCATAGCTAGGGAGCTTCTTGTCCCTCCCTGATGGTTGATGTAAGCTACAGTCGTGATGTTGTCCGACTGAAACCTGATGAACCCCCGAGTTGTCAACTGGGGCCAAGCCAGGAGGGCATTGAGAACTGCTCTCAATTCCAGAATGTTTATTGGCAGGAGACTCTCCTCCTGACTCCATTGTCCCTGAGCCTTCAGAGAATTCCAGACGGCACCCCAACCTAGAAGGCTGGCGTCTGTTGTTACAATTGTCCAGTCTGGTCTGCTGAATGGCATCCCCCTGGACAGATGTGGCCGAGAAAGCCACCATAGAAGAGAATTTCTGGTCTCTTGATCCAGATTCAGAGAAGGGGATAAGTCTGAGTAATCCCCATTCCACTGACTTAGCATGCACAGTTGCAGTGGTCTGAGGTGTAAGCGTGCAAAGGGTACTATGTCCATTGCCGCTACCATTAAGCCGATTACCTCCATGCATTGAGCCACTGACGGGTGTTGAATGGAATTAAGGGTGCGGCAAGCACTTTGAAGTCTTGTTAGCCTGTCCTCTGTCAGGTAAATCTTAATTTCTACAGAATCTATAAGAGTCCCCAGGAAGGGAACTCTTGTGAGTGGAACGAGTGAACTTTTCTTTTCGTTCACCTTCCATCCATGTGACCTTAGAAATGCCAGCACTAACCCTGTATGAGACTTGGCAGTTTGAAAGCTTGAAGCTTGTATCAGAATGTCGTCTAGGTATGGAGCTACCGAGATTCCCCGCGGTCTTAGTACCGCCAGAAGAGCACCCAGAACCTTTGTGAAGATTCTTGGAGCTCTAGCCAATCCGAATGGAAGAGCCACAAACTGGTAATGCCTGTCTAGGAAGGCAAACCTTAGGTACCGATAATGATCTTTGTGAATCGGTATGTGAAGGTAAGCATCTTTTAAATCTACAGTGGTCATGTACTGACCCTCTTGGATCATAGGTAAAATTGTCCGAATAGTCTCCATCTTGAACGATGGAACTCTTAGGAATTTGTTTAGGATCTTTAAGTCCAGGATTGGTCTGAAAGTTCCCTCTTTTTTGGGAACCACAAACAGATTTGAGTAAAACCCCTGTCCCTGTTCCGATCGTGGAACTGGATGGATTACTCCCATTAACAAGAGCTCTTGTACGCAGCGTAGAAACGCCTCTTTCTTTGTCTGGATTGTTGACAATCTTGACAGATGAAATCTCTCTCTTGGAGGAGAGTATTTGAAGTCCAGAAGGTATCCCTGAGATATTATCTCTAGCGCCCAGGGATCCTGAACATCTCTTGCCCAAGCCTGGGCGAAGAGAGAAAGTCTGCCCCCCACTAGATCCGATCCCGGATCGGGGGCCCTCAATTCATGCTGTTTTAGGGGCAGCAGCAGGTTTCCTAGTCTGCTTGCCCTTGTTCCAGGACTGGTTAGGTTTCCAGCCTTGTCTGTAGCGAGCAACAGCTCCTTCCTGTTTTGGTGCAGAGGAAGTTGATGCTGCTCCTGCTTTGAAATTACGAAAGGAACGAAAATTAGACTGTCTAGTCTTGGCTTTGGCTTTGTCCTGAGGCAGGGCATGGCCTTTACCTCCTGTAATGTCAGCGATAATCTCTTTCAACCCGGGCCCGAATAAGGTCTGCCCTTTGAAAGGTATATTAAGCAATTTAGACTTAGAAGTAACATCAGCTGACCAGGATTTTAGCCACAGCGCCCTGCGTGCCTGAATGGCGAATCCTGAATTCTTCGCCTTAAGTTTAGTAAGATGTACTACGGCCTCCGAAATGAATGAATTAGCTAGTTTAAGGACTCTAAGCCTGTCCGTAATGTCGTCCAGAGTAGCTGAACCAATGTTCTCTTCCAGAGACTCAATCCAGAATGCCGCTGCAGCCGTGATCGGCGCAATGCATGCAAGGGGTTGCAATATAAAACCTTGTTGAACAAACATTTTCTTAAGGTAACCCTCTAATTTTTTATCCATTGGATCTGAAAAAGCACAGCTATCCTCCACCGGGATAGTGGTACGCTTAGCTAAGGTAGAAACTGCTCCCTCCACCTTAGGGACCGTTTGCCATAAGTCCCTTGTGGTGGCGTCTATTGGAAACATTTTTCTAAATATCGGAGGGGGTGAGAACGGCACACCGGGTCTATCCCACTCCTTAGTAACAATTTCAGTAAGTCTCTTAGGTATAGGAAAAACCTCAGTACTCGTCGGTACCGCAAAATATTTATCCAACCTACACATTTTCTCTGGTATTGCAACTGTGTTACAATCATTCAGAGCCGCTAACACCTCCCCTAGTAATACACGGAGGTTTTCCAGTTTAAATTTAAAATTTGAAATATCTGAATCCAGTCTGTTTGGATCAGAACCGTCACCCACAGAATGAAGCTCTCCGTCCTCATGTTCTGCCACCTGTGACGCAGTGTCTGACATGGCCCTAATATTATCAGCGCACTCTGTTCTCACCCCAGAGTGATCACGCTTACCTCTTAGCTCTGGTAATTTAGCCAAAACCTCAGTCATAACAGTAGCCATATCCTGTAATGTGATTTGTAATGGCCGCCCAGATGTACTCGGCGCTACAATATCACGCACCTCCCTCTGAGCGGGAGATGTAGGTACTGACACGTGAGGCGAGTTAGTCGGCATAACTCTCCCCTCGTTGTTTGGTGAAATTTGTTCAATTTGTACAGATTGACTTTTATTTAAAGTAGCATCAATACAGTTAGTACATAAATTTCTATTGGGCTCCACTTTGGCATTGCAACAAATGACACAGGTATCATCCTCTGAATCAGACATGTTTAACACACTAGCAAATAAACTTGTAACTTGGAAATACAATTCAATTAGAATAATATTAAAACGTACTGTGCCTTTAAGAAGCACAGAAGATCTATGATAGTTGAAAATTAATAAATTGAAACAGTTATAGCCTCAATCCTTGTAAATAACACAACTTTAGCAAAGGTTTAATCCCATTAGCAAAGATAACAAATTCTGAAAGCAGGAAACAAATTACAGAATAAACGTTTTTTATCTCAGTCAAACTATAATTCTCACAGCTCTGCTGAGAGAAATTACCTCCCTCAAAATAAGTTTTGAAGACCCCTGAGCTCTGTAGAGATGAACCGGATCATGCAGGAAATACAATGAGCTGCTGACTGAAATATTTGATGCGTAGTAAAAGCGCCAAAAAACGGCCCCTCCCCCTCACACACAGCAGTGAGGGAGAACAGAAACTGTCAGAAAACAGATTAAGCAACTGCCAAGTGGAAAAATAGTGCCCAAACATTTATTCACTCAGTACCTCAGTAAATGAAAACGATTTTACATTCCAGCAAAAACGTTAAACATAATCTCTAGTTATTAAACAGCTTTATGTATTTCTTACAGTGTAATTCTAGTGAAGTACCATTCCCCAGAATACTGAAGTGTAAAGTATACATACATGACATTATATCGGTATGGCAGGATTTTCTCATCAATTCCATTGTCAGAAAATAAAAACTGCTACATACCTCTATGCAGATTCATCTGCCCGCTGTCCCCTGATCTGAAGTTTACCTCTCCTCAGATGGCCGAGAAACAGCAATATGATCTTAACTACTCCGGCTAAAATCATAACAAAAACTCTGGTAGATTCTTCTTCAAACTCTGCCAGAGAGATAATAACACACTCCGGTGCTATTTTAAAATAACAAACTTTTGATTGAAGATATAAAACTAAGTATAATCACCATAGTCCTCTCACACATCCTATCTAGTCGTTGGGTGCAAGAAAATGACTGGGAGTGACGTAGAGGGGAGGAGCTATATGCAGCTCTGCTGGGTGAATCCTCTTGCACTTCCTGTTGGGGAGGAGTAATATCCCAGAAGTAATGATGACCCGTGGACTGATCACACTTAACAGAAGAAACAGCTCTTTTGCATTTAAAAAAACATACAATACCCCCCCAACATTACAACCCACCACCCAAATACCCCTAATCTAACCCAAACACCCCTTAAAAAAACCTAACACTAAACCCCTGAAGATCTCCCTACCATATCTTCACCACGCCGGGTATCACCAATCCGTCCAGAAGAGGGTCCGAAGTCTTCAACCTATCCGGCAAGAAGAAGTCCAGAAGAGGGTCCGAAGTCTTCATCCTATTCGGCAAGAAGAGGACATCTGGACCGGTAGACATGTTCATCCAGGCATCTTCTTCTATCTTCATCCATCCGGCACGGAGCAGGACCATCTTGAAGCAGCCGACGCGGATCCATCCTCTTCTTCCGGCGACTCCCGACGAATGAAGGTTCCTTTAAGTGACGTCATCCAAGATGGCGTCCCTCGAATTCCGATTGGCTGATAGGATTCTATCAGCCAATCGGAATTAAGGTAGGAAAAATCGGATTGGCTGATTGAATCAGCCAATCAGATTCAAGTTCAATCCGATTGGCTGATCCAATCAGCCAATCAGCTTGAGCTTGCATTCTATTGGCTGATCGGAACAGCCAATAGAATGTGAGCTGAATCTGATTGGCTGATTGGATCAGCCAATCGGATTGAACTTGAATCTGATTGGCTGATTCAATCAGTCAATCAGATTTTTCCTACCTTAATTCCAATTGGCTGATAGAATCATAGAATCCTATCAGCCAATCGGAATTCGAGGGACGCCATCTTGGATGACGTCACTTAAAGGAACCTTCATTTGTCGGGATTCGCTGGAAGAAGAGGATGGATCCGCGTCAAGATGGTCCCGCTCTGCGCCGGATGGATGAAGATAGAAGACGCTGCCTGGATGAACATGTCTTCCAGTCCGGATGTCCTCTTCTTGCTGGATAGGATGAAGACTTCGGACCCTCTTCTGGACCTCTTCTTGCCAGATAGGATGAAGACTTCGGACCCTCTTCTTGACGGATCGGTGATACCCGGCGTGGTGAAGATAAGGTAGGGAGATCTTCAGGGGCTTAGTGTTAGGTTTTTTAAGGGGTGTTTGGGTTAGATTAGGGGTATGTTGGTGGTGGGTTGTAATGTTGGGGGGGTATTTTATGTTTTTTTAAATGCAAAAGAGCTGTTTTCTTTGGGGCATGCCCAGCCAAAGGCCCTTTTAAGGGCTGGTAAGGTAAAAGAGCTGTTAACTTTTTATTGTAGAATAGGGTAGGGCATTTTTTTATTTTGGGGGGCTTTGTTATTTTTTTAGGGGGCTTAGAGTAGGTGTAATTAGTTTAAAATTCTTGTAATCTTTTTTTATTTTTTGTAATTTAGTGTTTTTTTTGTAATTTAGTTTAGTTGATTTAATTGTAGATAATTGTAGATAGTTTAGTTAATTAATTATTTATTGATAGTGTAGTGTTAGGTTTAATTGTAACTTAGGTTAGGATTTATTTTACAGGTAATTTTGTACTTATTTTAACTAGGTTACCTAGTTAAAATAAATACAAAGTTGCCTGTAAAATAAATATAAATGCTAAAATAGCTACAATATAATTATATTGTAGCTATATTAGGGTTTATTTTACAGGTAAGTATTTAGCTTTAAATAGGATTATTTATTTAATAAGATTTATTTTATTTCGTTAGATTTAAATTATATTTAAATCTATAATATATATATTTATTTAGGGGGGTGTTAGTGTTAGGGTTAGACTTAGCTTTAGGGGTTAATACATTTATTAGAGTAGCGGCGAGGTCCGGTTGGCAAATTAGGGGTTAATAAGTGTAGGTAGGTAGGGGCGACGTTGGGGGGGGCATATTAGGGGTTAATA
The DNA here is from genome assembly GCF_027579735.1 of Bombina bombina. Taxonomy (NCBI): domain Eukaryota; kingdom Metazoa; phylum Chordata; class Amphibia; order Anura; family Bombinatoridae; genus Bombina; species Bombina bombina. Next base: position 1,108,918,647 of record NC_069503.1, read on the forward strand.
AATATAATATAGGGGTCGGCGATGTTAGGGGCAGCAGATTAGGGGTACATAGGTATAATGTAGGTTGTGGAGGTGTACGGAGCGGCAGATTAGGGGTTAATAATAAAATGCAGGTGTCAGCGATAGCAGGGGCGGCAGATTAGGGGTTAATAAGTGTAAGGTTAGGGGTGTTTAGACTCGGGGTTCATGTTAGGGTGTTAGGTGCAGACTTAGTAAGTGTTTCCCCATAGGAAACAATGGGGCTGCGTTAAATACCAGCGTTGTTTAAAAGGTGCGGGGGAAAAAAAACACGCATAGCTAACACACCCCTTCTAACGCAAAACTCTAAATCTAGGTAAAAATAAACTAAATTACAGTATTAAAAAATGCTAACACTGGGAAAAAAATAAAAAAACTAACATTACCAAATTAAACCAACACTAAAATTAAGAAAAATAAAAAAACACTAAGATTACAAAAAATAATAAACAAAATTATCCAAAATAATAAAAATTAAACCTAATCTAAAACCCCTATAAAAACAAAAAAGCCACCCCAAAATAAAAAAATACCCCTAAGCTAACAATAAACTACCAATAGCCCTTAAAAGGGGCCTTTTTGTAGGCCACTGCCCTGAAGCAATCAGCTCTTTTACCTAAAAAATTACAAAGTCCCCCCTAACTGTAAACCTCCCAAAATAAAAAAACCAAAGTCTAAAAAAATGTATGCTACCCTTTGCCCCTAAAGGGGCATTTGTATGGACATTGCCCTTAAAAGGACAGTTAGCTCTTTTGCGCCCATAAACAAAAAGGCTTAATCTAAAAAAAAAAACACGCCAAAAAAAACAACTAACGCTAGTCCGGAAGTCCAGGCAGAGCAAAGTCTTCATCCAGATGGCACAGATCTTCTTCTAGGGCGGCACCATCTTTTATCTTCTTCCTGGAGGTGCGGAGTGGTCTTCAGTGATGCGCGGATCTGAAGCGCTGGTCCTCATCTGGAGCGCTGGTCCCCTTCAGCAGCGACGGTCTTCTTAACCACTGATCCTCTTCATGCAATGGTCTGCCACACACTCAAGCTTGAATGCAAGGTGCCTCTTTTATATTGAGGTAGTGTTGCATTCCTATTGGCTGAAATATTCAAATCAGTCATTAGGATGAGAGCTGCTTTAATCCTACTGGCTGTTCTTATCAGTTATGTTAGGTTAATTTATAGTTTAGTCTTAGGTTCTATTTATTTCACAGGTACGTTTTTTTTATTTGAAGGTAGTTATATTATAAGTTTAATTTAAAGTTAGGGGGTATTAAGTTTAGGGGTTAATAGTTTAATTTAGTGTGTTGCGATATGAGGGGAGGCGGCAGTTTAGGGGTTAATAGGTTTATTATATAAGTTGCTATCAGGGCCGCCACTAGAAATTTTGGGGCCCCTTACTTAACTATTGATCAGCCCGCCCCCACCTTTGACGTGCAATTTTTGACAAAGTGACTAAAGTGTATATGCACTTTATTCTTAAGTGTAGTCAAACTTGGAAATGTTGTAAAGGTAGTAACACACAAACACACTCATACACTGAAACACACACTCACACATATTGACATATAGACACTCTAGCAGACACACAAAGAAACACACAAACACACTCAGACATAGAAACCCAAACAGACACTCAGAACTTGCTTACATTGACGTGAGAAGTAATGAGGTAGACTACGGTTTTGTCAAAAAAGGAGATTTACAAGACAAAATATGGAGTTCTGATTATATTTTTGTCAAGGAAGATACCAACTATATGATGACAACAGCATGCAGTGGCTGAAAGGAAGGGCCCTGAACTGCCTAAACTATATTTTAAAGGTTAAGTGGTGGATTGGTGACTTCCGGAAAGGTCTCATTAGTCTCAAAGTCTGTAGAAAGATGTGAATAATCAAAATAGTCAAAATATCCTAAAAAGGAACAGACAATGGACATACACAAACTCACACACAAAGACATATACACACACAGAGAGAGACACCCACAGAAAACATACAAAGACATACACACACACACACAGAGACACCCACAGAAAACACACAAAGACATACATACACACACACCCTCACTGAGACATCCACAGAAAACACACAGACATACACACACACACACACACGCCCTCACCGACACCCACAGAAAACACAGAGACATATGAACACACCCTCACAGAGACACCCACAGAAAATACACAGACATATGCCCACACCCTCACAGAGACATCCACAGAAAGCACAGACTTACATACACACACACCCTCACAGAGATACCCATAGAAAAAGCACACAGACAAATGCATATACCCTCACAGAGACATCTACAGAAAACACAGACATACACACCTACCCTCACAGAGGCATCCACAGACATACATACACACACTCCCTCACAGAGTAACCCACATAAAATGCACAAAGAAATACGCACACACCCTCACAGAGACATCCACAGAAAATTCACAAAGACATATATACACACACCCTCACAGAAAATGCACAAAGACATATGCACACACCTTCACATAGACATCCACAGAAAACACACAAAGACATACGCATACACCCTCACAGAGACATCCAAAGAAAACACCCAAAGACATACACACCCACCCTCACAGAGGTATCCACATAAAATACACAAATACATACGCACACACCCTCACAGATACACCCACAGAAAATGAACAAAGACATACACACAAACCCTCACAGAGACAGCCACAGAAAATGCACAAAGACATACACACACACACCTCACAGAGAGACCCACAGAAAAAATACATACACACTCATAGAGACACCAACAAAAGCACAATTAATTAAACACAGACACCAACAGAAACACTCACATGAGGTAAAATTTCTGCACATTGCCATCCCCTAAATCAGCAGTGTGTGACATGCATGATAAAAAAAATAGCAGAAATTAAGAGATCACTTTTAAGGAATCATATTTGTATATGAAAACAAAAATGCTTCTGTGAATTCAAAATTGTAATTTTGTGATCTGTCAGAATGAGTAGATGAAGAAAAGTACTTTTGAAAGGTTGACATATGTTTGCCCCCCCCCCAATTTTCCCCAACCAAGAGCACCACTTCAAAACTGGTGTACAAATGTTCCCATCTGTCAGCTGTACTTATGGATTTTGAAAATGCTGTATTCTATATAGTCTTGGTGGAACCATAAGCTGTGGTACTCATACCATTAGATCTGGTTAAATGCATGATTTAGGTTTGTATGTATTTCAAAATTAAGTCAGCTGTAGTGTAAACTGAACAGTGTTAAGTTAACCAGTCTCATTTCAAACACTGAGCAATCTTAACCTGAGATTATAACATTTTATGCAGATGTTAAAATCTTATATAAAATGCCTCCTGGCATCTGAAAAGTCCTTGCGTAAAGGGGCAGTAAACTGGAATCTAGTATATATATATATATATATATATATATATATAAATCATATCTGCCAAAAGGGCACCTACCATTTGTGTATTGAGGAGGAAACATTTCTGCATGGTTTTAAATATAGAACTTCTACAGCATTGTCAAATAATCATAAATACACTGCTGCATATTGCTAAAAAATGTGTTTTTATGGGCCCCTGGCCGCACCATACAACTACTACCACACTGAAGTTGCAATCCGAAATTGCACAAAGAAATAAAAAACATTTACTAAGTAAGACCTATCTCCTCTGCAAATGAAAGTGATCTGCCGTCTGACTCAGGCACACACTGTATAAAGTGATGTGCCACTGCCAAGTCTGTCTCACACTGTGCATAGTGGTTTAGTGCACACTCAGAAATCCTCTCAAATGCTAATGCTTTACTCCTTGTAATTAAATTTCCCGTGCTCAATAGCACTCGGGTGGCTGTCAAAATTTAATTTCATTATTTTTTTTTAATAATAGTTGTGCTTGCCTCATGGGGCCCCCTGACCCAGTGGGCCACTGACCCAGTGGGCCACTGACAGGATCCACCCCTTTCACTTCCTGATGGCAGCCCTGGTTGCGATGTGGGGGGCAGATACAGGGTGGCAGTTAAGGGGTTAATAGTTTTATTTAGTGTTGGCGATGTCAGGAGCTGCGGATTAGGGGTAAATAGTTTTATTTAGGTGTTAGCTATGCAGGTGGGTGGCGGATTATTGGTTAATATCTTTTAGTGTTGGCGATCTCGGGGGTGGCGGATTAGAGGTATTTAGACAAGGGGTTGATGTTAGGGTTTTAGGTTTTTACATAACTTTCTTTTCCCCATAGACATCAATGGGTATTGCATTATATCGATTGCCATTCCGCGATCGCAGGTGTTAGTTTTTTTCTAACTCTTTCTCTTATTTATGTCTATGGGGGAAAAGTGCACAAGCACGTCAAGTCAGGCATTGGCTTTTGTGTGTTATGGAGCTTAACGCACCGTATCGCACAACAAAAGAAGGTTTTTGTGAAACGTGTAATGGCAGTGCTATGGATAGTGTGATACCGCTCATTTATTTGCGTTATTTACGCACTGGGTTTAGCGCACAACTTGTAATCTTGGTGAGTATGTGTTATATCCCAAAGGGATAAGTTTGCTGACTGGTACTATACATTCTCTAAAACCACAACCCTTGTTTTATGTGATTTCAATATCCCTTTTGACACAGCTTCTTCCTTCAGAGTGTCAAAGGGTGTTCAGCTTACTTACTCCATTGGCCTCTCACAATAGAATAATCACTGATGGTCATTAATGTCACCTGCTTATCTGCATCCCACTTCACTAACTGCGCATTTCTGCTTTCTGGACACTGTTTTATACCATGAAGGATCAGTATCATCTACTGCTCTCCCAAAGCCTAATTCCTCTAAATTTAACACTCAAAGACTCCTTCCTCTCATGATTTTATCTATCTGCTGCTCCAAGAGGTCCATCTCTTAATATAGCTCCTCATTATATTCAGCCCTTGACAGTATATGTTCTCTCAGTGCCTGCCCCCTACATCCCCCACCAGCAGTGATACACACTGGGCCCTACGCCACTTTATTTATTGTGTAATTGTCCTTTTTATTCTATAACTCTACTTTAGATAATCTGTTACAGCAGTCTCTGGCCTCTAAGGGTTAACACAGTAAATAAATATATACTTAACCTTTTTAAACATCTTAGATATGTTTTTTTTAAAATTAAAATTAGTCAATGTAAACTCACTGTAAGAGCACTGTTTAGCTATGTGAGGCGAGGAGAGGTTGCAAATGGAACGGAGATGTGGTACTTATGTACAAATTAAGGTAAATTAAGACAAGTGCAAGACTTGGTGGAGCTCAAAATCTTTTTAAATGGAAAAAATAGACATCTAGTATTTGTGGAAGTTAAGCAAGAAACTTTAATTTTTAGATATAACTATTCACAATTTATAACGTTAGAATGGAAGAAGATGGGCTTTACTTACTTTTTTGTCATCAGTAAGTTTTAATGTGTTGTTATTCTTCTTTATCAAATAGCTCACAACCTCCTGATGGTTTTCAGCGGCTGCGTACTGTAGAGCCACCTTGCCATTGTTACATTCTACTGTGGGATTAGCGCCACATTCAACAAGAAAATGAACAGTATCTAGGAAACCAGATTTTGCTGCAAAGTGCAAAGGACACCAACCGTTCTGCACATAGAAAACAGTAAGTTAGATGAAACAGATACACAATAAAACTGGATTATGATTACAAGGCTAAAATAATTATTTTAAGAAAATAAAACTAATGTACAGGTGAAATTTGTATCAGCTGGTACAGTTTGTATTAGATCATAACCTGGCTTCCCTTAGCCACCCAAAAATTACATTTGAAATCTCAACCCTAAGATACATATCTCCCTCTAACACTAATCCGCCTCCTTTTTAAAAAAAATATTCACCAGCCCACTCTCTACGCTCATAACATGACTTACTCCTACACTCTACCCTAAAAGGACCACGCTACCTTAAAGCAACATGTACGTTTAAATGAATTATTCAGACAGAGCTTTTTCTTGTTTTCTTGGTATCTTTGTTGAAAAGCATTCCTAACAGTGGTGGCTGGTCCACTGGGACAGTGAGGGCAGTGCCCCTCCTCACCCCCCCCAAATGTCAACTTATTTTTTAGTATTATTATGGTTTTTGTTATTATTACTATTATTATTATTATTAATTATTGTTTTGTTTTGTTTAACACAGCCATCTTAGAAAATACTTAACAGATTCAAGAGAGATCTTTCAACAAAGAAAGAGAATTCAACATTCTTTTTATATATTTAAAGGGCCAGGCTAGTTAAAATTAAACTTTCATGATTCAGATAGGGCATGCAATTTTTAAACAACTTTTCAATTTACTTTTATCATCAAATCTGCTTTGCTCTCTTGGCATTCTTTGTTGAAAGCTAAACATAGGTTGGCTCATATGCTAATGTCTAACTTCATTGAAAGATGCCTCTTATTTTTTATTTTACCTCTTATAGTGCATTTTGGCAGTTTTTCTCAGCTAGACAGCGCTAATTCATGTGTGTCATATAGATAATATCGTGATCACTCCGGTGGAGTTATTTATGAGTCAGCACTGATTGGCTAAAATGCATGTCATAAGAACTGAGATAAGGGAGCAGTCTGCAGAGGCTAAGATACAAGATAATAACATAGGTAAAAAGTATATTTATATAACCGTGTTGGTTATGCAAAACTGGGGTATGGGTAATAAAGGGATTATCTATCTTTTTAAACAATAACAATTCTGGAGAAAACTGTCCCTTTAAATGCTTTATTAGCTCATTCTAATAGAAAAATAAATAAATAAATCACCTTCCAAAATATAGACAGTTGTCAATCCCGGGAGTAAATAGATGATACTTAATAAATATCTCCTAAAGCTGGAAAATACAAACCAAAATACTCCAGGGTGTCAAACAATACCAACTTACACATCCATCAACCCCTTTAAAATATTAGAATGTTTATACCTAAGATCTGGGATTTCTGACAGAGTGCACTGCCATTTTGGGAGGGTTTTTTTGAAGGGTGGTACAGTTTTAAACATGTATTAATAAGTAAATGGTTTCCCTTTAAATTATGGCATTGGAGGTTCCTCAAGGTATAAAAACCAGAACCTCCAGTGACAATGGAAGACCTGGAACAAGCTTAAGTTTTCAAGTTCTGATGGACATAGAAGCTGGTATTGTTTGACACCCTGGGGTGCTTTCGTTAATTTTCTGGCTTTAGGTGATATAATTAAGCATGCTTGTCCTTTTTAAGGTGGTAACATATTTAACTTCTGGGATTGACAACTGTATATCACCTAGATTACAAGTTTTGCGTTCGGGTTTTAACTCTGAAAAAATGGTAATTTCAGCGTTAAAACAGCACTGCAGCCATTACATGTCATGTCGGTAAAGCTGTACCGCAAGCCTTTTAGCCTGTACCTCAACCTCAGTCCTGCACACATAAAAACATAATTTATGCTTACCTGATAAATTCCTTTCTTCTGTAGTGTGATCAGTCCACGGGTCATCATTACTTCTGGGATATTACTCCTCCCCAACAGGAAGTGCAAGAGGATTCACCCAGCAGAGCTGCACATAGCTCCTCCCCTCTACGTCACTCCCAGTCATTCGACCAAGGACCAACGAGAAAGGAAAAGCCAAGGGTGAAGTGGTGACTGGAGTATAAATTAAAAAATATTTACCTGCCTTAAAAACAGGGCGGGCCGTGGACTGATCACACTACAGAAGAAAGGAATTTATCAGGTAAGCATAAATTATGTTTTCTTCTGTTAAGTGTGATCAGTCCACGGGTCATCATTACTTCTGGGATACCAATACCAAAGCAAAAGTACACGGATGACGGGAGGGATAGGCAGGCTCTCTATACAGAAGGAACCACTGCCTGAAGAACCTTTCTCCCAAAAATAGCCTCCGATGAAGCAAAAGTGTCAAATTTGTAAAATTTGGAAAAAGTATGAAGCGAAGACCAAGTTGCAGCCTTGCAAATCTGCTCAACAGAGGCCTCATTCTTGAAGGCCCAAGTGGAAGCCACAGCTCTAGTAGAATGAGCTGTAATTCTTTCAGGAGGCTGCTGTCCAGCAGTCTCATAAGCTAAACGAATTATGCTACGAAGCCAAAAAGAAAGAGAGGTAGCAGAAGCTTTTTGACCTCTCCTCTGCCCAGAGTAAACGACAAACAGAGAAGACGTTTGTCGAAATTCCTTAGTTGCCTGTAAGTAAAATTTTAGAGCACGGACTACATCCAGGTTGTGCAGTAGACGTTCCTTCTTTGAAGAAGGATTTGGGCACAAGGAAGGAACAACAATCTCTTGATTGATATTCCTGTTAGTAACTACCTTAGGTAAGAACCCAGGTTTAGTACGCAGAACTACCTTATCCGAATGAAAAATCAAATAAGGAGAATCACAATGTAAGGCTGATAATTCAGAGACTCTTCGAGCCGAGGAAATAGCCATTAAAAATAGAACTTTCCAAGATAACAACTTTATATCAATGGAATAAAGGGGTTCAAACGGAACGCCCTGAAAAACATTAAGAACAAGGTTTAAACTCCATGGTGGAGCAACAGTTTTAAACACAGGCTTAATCCTGGCCAAAGCCTGACAAAAAGCCTGGACGTCAGGAACTTCTGACAGACGTTTGTGTAACAGAATGGACAGAGCTGAGATCTGTCCCTTTAATGAACTAGCAGATAAACCCTTTTCCAAACCCTCTTGTAGAAAAGACAATATCCTAGGAATCCTAACCTTACTCCAAGAGTAACCTTTGGATTCACACCAATATAGGTATTTACGCCATATCTTATGGTAAATCTTTCTGGTAACAGGCTTCCTAGCCTGTATTAAGGTATCAATAACTGACTCAGAAAACCCACGTCTTGATAAAATCAAGCGTTCAATTTCCCAGCAGTCAGCTTCAGAGAAGTTAGATTTTGATGTTTGAAGGGACCCTGTATCAGAAGGTCCTGTTTCAGAGGTAGAGACCAAGGTGGACAGGATGACATGTCCACCAGGTCTGCATACCAAGTCCTGCGTGGCCACGCAGGAGCTATTAGAATCACTGATGCTCTCTCTTGTTTGATTCTGGCAATCAATCGAGGAAGCATCGGGAAGGGTGGAAACACGTAAGCCATCCTGAAGTCCCAAGGTGCTGTCAGGGCATCTATCAGGACTGCTCCTGGATCCCTGGATCTGGACCCGTAACGAGGAAGCTTGGCGTTCTGTCGAGACGCCATGAGATCTATCTCTGGTTTGCCCCAACGTCGAAGTATTTGGGCAAAGACCTCCGGATGGAGTTCCCACTCCCCCGGATGAAAAGTCTGACGACTTAAGAAATCCGCCTCCCAGTTCTTCACTCCCGGGATGTGGATTGCTGACAGGTGGCAAGAGTGAGACTCTGCCCAGCGAATTATCTTTGATACTTCCATCATAGCTAGGGAGCTTCTTGTCCCTCCCTGATGGTTGATGTAAGCTACAGTCGTGATGTTGTCCGACTGAAACCTGATGAACCCCCGAGTTGTCAACTGGGGCCAAGCCAGGAGGGCATTGAGAACTGCTCTCAATTCCAGAATGTTTATTGGCAGGAGACTCTCCTCCTGACTCCATTGTCCCTGAGCTTTCAGAGAATTCCAGACGGCACCCCAACCTAGAAGGCTGGCGTCTGTTGTTACAATTGTCCAGTCTGGTCTGCTGAATGGCATCCCCCTGGACAGATGTGGCCGAGAAAGCCACCATAGAAGAGAATTTCTGGTCTCTTGATCCAGATTCAGAGAAGGGGATAAGTCTGAGTAATCCCCATTCCACTGACTTAGCATGCACAGTTGCAGTGGTCTGAGGTGTAAGCGTGCAAAGGGTACTATGTCCATTGCCGCTACCATTAAGCCGATTACCTCCATGCATTGAGCCACTGACGGGTGTTGAATGGAATGAAGGGTGCGGCAAGCACTTTGAAGTCTTGTTAGCCTGTCCTCTGTCAGGTAAATCTTCATTTCTACAGAATCTATAAGAGTCCCCAGGAAGGGAACTCTTGTGAGTGGAACGAGTGAACTTTTCTTTTCGTTCACCTTCCATCCATGTGACCTTAGAAATGCCAGTACTAACTCTGTATGAGACTTGGCAGTTTGAAAGCTTGAAGCTTGAATCAGAATGTCGTCTAGGTATGGAGCTACCGAGATTCCCCGCGGTCTTAGTACCGCCAGAAGAGCACCCAGAACCTTTGTGAAGATTCTTGGAGCTGTAGCCAATCCGAATGGAAGGGCCACAAACTGGTAATGCCTGTCTAGGAAGGCAAACCTTAGGTACTGGTAATGATCTTTGTGAATCGGTATGTGAAGGTAGGCATCCTTTAAATCTACAGTGGTCATGTACTGACCCTCTTGGATCATAGGTAAAATTGTCCGAATAGTCTCCATCTTGAACGATGGAACTCTTAGGAATTTGTTTAGGATCTTTAAGTCCAGGATTGGTCTGAAAGTTCCTTCTTTTTTGGGAACCACAAACAGATTTGAGTAAAACCCCCGTCCCTGTTCCGATCATGGAACAGGATGGATTACTCCCATTAACAAGAGCTCTTGTACGCAGCGTAGAAACGCCTCTTTCTTTGTCTGGATTGTTGACAACCTTGACAGATGAAATCTCTCTCTTGGAGGAGAGTATTTGAAGTCCAGAAGGTATCCCTGAGATATTATCTCTAGCGCCCAGGGATCCTGGACATCTCTTGCCCAAGCCTGGGCGAAGAGAGAAAGTCTGCCCCCCACTAGATCCGATCCCGGATCGGGGGCCCTCAATTCATGCTGTTTTAGGGGCAGCAGCAGGTTTCCTGGTCTGCTTGACCTTGTTCCAGGACTGGTTAGGTTTCCAGCCTTGTCTGTAGCGAGCAACGGCTCCTTCCTGTTTTGGTGCAGAGGAAGTTGATGCTGCTCCAGCTTTGAAATTATGAAAGGAACGAAAATTAGACTGTCTAGCCTTAGGTTTGGCTTTGTCCTGAGGCAGGGCATGGCCTTTACCTCCTGTAATGTCAGCGATAATCTCTTTCAACCCGGGCCCGAATAAGGTCTGCCCTTTGAAAGGTATATTAAGCAATTTAGACTTAGAAGTAACATCAGCTGACCAGGATTTTAGCCACAGCGCCCTGCGTGCCTGAATGGCGAATCCTGAATTCTTCGCTGTAAGTTTAGTAAGATGTACTACGGCCTCCGAAATGAATGAATTAGCTAGTTTAAGGACTCTAAGCCTGTCCGTAATGTCGTCCAGAGTAGCTGAACTAATGTTCTCTTCCAGAGACTCAATCCAGAATGCCGCTGCAGCCGTGATCGGCACAATGCATGCAAGGGGTTGCAATATAAAACCTTGTTGAACAAACATTTTCTTAAGGTAACCCTCTAATTTCTTATCCATTGGATCTGAAAAAGCACAGCTATCCTCCACCGGGATAGTGGTACGCTTAGCTAAAGTAGAAACTGCTCCCTCCACCTTAGGGACCGTTTGCCATAAGTCCCGTGTGGTGGCGTCTATTGGAAACATTTTTCTAAATATTGGAGGGGGTGAGAACGGCACACCGGGTCTATCCCACTCCTTAGTAACAATTTCAGTAAGTCTCTTAGGTATAGGAAAAACCTCAGTACTCGCCGGTACCGCAAAATATTTATCCAACCTACACATTTTCTCTGGTATTGCAACTGTGTTACAATCATTCAGAGCCGCTAACACCTCCCCTAGTAATACACGGAGGTTTTCCAGTTTAAATTTAAAATTTGAAATATCTGAATCCAGTCTGTTTGTATCAGAACCGTCACCCACAGAATGAAGTTCTCCGTCCTCATGTTCTGCCACCTGTGACGCAGTGTCTGACATGGCCCTAATATTATCAGCGCACTCTGTTCTCACCCCAGAGTGATCACGCTTACCTCTTAGTTCTGGTAATTTAGCCAAAACTTCAGTCATAACAGTAGCCATATCCTGTAATGTGATTTGTAATGGCCGCCCAGATGTACTCGGCGCTACAATATCACGCACCTCCCGATCGGGAGATGCAGGTACTGACACGTGAGGCGAGTTAGTCGGCATAACTCTCCCCTCGTTGTTTGGTGAAATTTGTTCAATTTGTACAGATTGACTTTTATTTAAAGTAGCATCAATACAGTTAGTACATAAATTTCTATTGGGCTCCACTTTGGCATTGCAACAAATGACACAGGTATCATCCTCTGAATCAGACATGTTTAACACACTAGCAAATAAACTTGCAACTTGGAATACAATTCAATTAGAATAATATTAAAAACGTACTGTGCCTTTAAGAAGCACAGAAAATCTATGACAGTTGAAAATTAATAAATTGAAAACAGTTATAGTGTAAACAACACAACTTTAGCAAAGGTTTAATCCCATTAGCAAAGATAACAAATTCTGAAAGCAGGAAACAAAATACAGAATAAACGTTTTTTATCTCAGTCAACTATAATTCTCACAGCTCTGCTGAGAGAAATTACCTCCCTCAAAATAAGTTTTGAAGACCCCTGAGCTCTGTAGAGATGAACCGGATCATGCAGGAAATACAATGAGCTGCTGACTGAAATATTTGATGCGTAGTAAAAGCGCCAAAAAACGGCCCCTCCCCCTCACACACAGCAGTGAGAGAGAACAGAAACTGTCAGAAAAAAGATTAAGCAACTGCCAAGTGGAAAAATAGTGCCCAAACATTTATTCACTCAGTACCTCAGCAAATGAAAACGATTTTACATTCCAGCAAAAACGTTAAACATAATTTTTAATTAATAAACAGCTTTATGTAATTCTAGTGAAGTACCATTCCCCAGAATACTGAAGTGTAAAGTATACATACATGACATTATATCGGTATGGCAGGATTTTCTCATCAATTCCATTGCCAGAAAATAAAAGCTGCTACATACCTCTATGCAGATTCATCTGCCCGCTGTCCCCTGATCTGAAGTTTACCTCTCCTCAGATGGCCGAGAAACAGCAATATGATCTTAACTACTCCGGCTAAAATCATAACAAAAACTCTGGTAGATTCTTCTTCAAACTCTGCCAGAGAGGTAATAACACACTCCTGTGCTATTTTAAAATAACAAACTTTTGATTGAAGATATAAAACTAAGTATAATCACCATAGTCCTCTCACACATCCTATCTAGTCGTTGGGTGCAAGAGAATGACTGGGAGTGACGTAGAGGGGAGGAGCTATGTGCAGCTCTGCTGGGTGAATCCTCTTGCACTTCCTGTTGGGGAGGAGTAATATCCCAGAAGTAATGATGACCCGTGGACTGATCACACTTAACAGAAGAAAATTATGTTTTTTCATGGGACTTCCATAGCGCTGCTATTACGAGTTTTGTGGTGAGGTTAAAAAACCTGCATTCCAGCCTAAAACGACAAGACCCGTTTCGCAATTTAAAAGCAGTAGTTATGAGTTTTACGCAACAAAACTGTAACATAAAACTCATAACTAAACTGCTACAAAGTACACTAAACACCCATAAACTACCTATTAAGCCCTAAACCGAAGCCCTCCCGCATCGCAAATACTATAATAGCCGTCCCGACATCGCCGCCACTCAAAATAAATATTAACCCTTATTCCACCGCTCCCCAACATAGTCGCCACTATAATAAAGTTATTAACCCCTAAACCACCGCACTACCGCATCGCAAACACTATTTAAATATTATTAACCCCTACAGTCCGCTCACATCGCCCCCCTGTACTAAAGTTATTAAGCCCTACACCGCCACCACTATAATAAACCTATTAACACCTAAACTGCAAGCCCCCCCCCAACGAAATATACTAAAGTAAACTAGTAACCCCTAAACATAACCCTAACCCTAACAGCCCCTAACTTTATATTAAAATTACAATTTCCCTAGCTTAAATTATATTAAAACTTACCTGTCAAAAATTAAACTAATATAATTATTAAACTAAAATTAAACAAACTAACAATTAAATAAAACTAAACTACACATTAAAAAAATCCTAACACTATAAAAATTACAACGTATCTAATTACAAAAAATAAAAAAATTACAAAAAATAACAAACACTAAATTACGAAAAATAACAAACGAAATTATCAAAAATAAAAAAAGAATTACACCTAATCTAATAGCCCTATCAAAATACAATAGCCCACCCCAAAAAAAAAACAACCCGTTGCCTACAATAAACTACCAATAGACTTCTCGCCGCCTGGATGAAGACTTCTCGCCACCTCGATGAAGATCGTTCAAGCGGGACTTCAAAAACTGTAAGTGGATCATCGGGGGTTAGGGTTTTTTTAAGGTTTTTTTGGGTGTTTTTTTTTGGTTTAGGGTTTGGGCAGCAAAAGAGCTAAATACCCGTTTAAGGGCAATGCCCATACAAATGCCCTTTTCAGGGCAATGGGCAGATTAGGTTTTACTTTATTTTTATTTTGTGGGTTTGGGGGGTGGGGGTTTGTATGCTGTTAGCGGGTGTTTATTTTGTAGCAAAAGAGCTGTTATCTTTAGGGCAATGCCCTACAAAAGGCCATTTTAAGGGCCCCCAAAAGGCCCTTTATAGGGCCCTTGGTAGTTTATTATAGATTAGTTTTTTTTTATTTTGGGGTGTTTTTTTTATTTTTTAAAGGGTATTAGAATAGGAATAATTTTTATTATTTTGTATAATTTTGTTTGTTATTTTTGTAATGGTAGGTTTTAGTGTAAGGCAGGTTAGGTTTTATTTCACAGGTAAGTTTGTATTTATTTAAACTAGGTAGTTAGTAAATAGTTAATAACTATTTACTAACAAGTCTACATAGTTAAAATAAATTCAAACTTACCTGTGAAATAAAAATAAAACCTAAGCTAGCTACAATATAACTATTAGTTATATTGTAGCTATCTTAGGTTTTATTTCACAGGTACGTATGTATTTAGTTTTAAATAGGAATTATTTAGTTAATAAGTGTAAATTTAATTTAGCTATATTTTAATTATGTTAAAGTTAGGGGGTGTTAGGGTTACGTTAGGGTTAGGGTTAGGCTTAGGGTTACGTTAGGGTTAGGCTTAGGTTTAGGGGTTAATAGTTTAATTTAGGTTGTTGCGATGTGGGGGGCTGGTGTTTAGGGGTTAATAGGTTTATTTAGTGGTAGTGCTGTGGGAGGCCAGAGGTTTAGGGGTTAATATCTTTATTTAGTTGTGGCAATGTAGGGGAGTTGCAGAATAGGGGTTAATAGATTTATTATAGTGTGGGCGATGTTGGGGTGCAGGGGAATAGCGGTTAATAACTTTATTATAGTGGCGGTGATATTGGGAGCGACAGGTTAGGGGTTAATAGCTTTATTTATGTGGCAGCGATATCCAGGTCGGCAGATTAGGGGTTAATAACATTATGTAGGGACAGCGATGTCGGTGGGGGGCAGATTAGGGGTGTTTAGACTCTGGGTTTATGTTAGGGTGTTAGGTTTAAAACGTTAGTTTTTTTTACCCATAGACATTAATGGAGCTTTTCTTTCCGCAATCGCAGGTGTTTTTTCTGACACAGCCTCCCCATTGATGTCTATGGGGAAAGCATGCATGAGCACGTCAAAACAGCGCTTGAATTGTGTGCGGTATGGAGCTTAAAAACACCATATCGCACCCACAAGCCGGCTGTTTGAAAACTTGTAATGGCTGCGCTATAGGGGGTTAAATAAAGCAACTTTTTAAAACAGAATATACAGATATGATTTAAGCTGACAATATACTGCATCAGAGACAAACTATAAATAACCATTAAATTACACCAGTGACAACCCTCCACTATAGAAAGCAGCTACAACAAACAAAAGAATGATAGATTAGCTCAATGCTGAGCTCACCACATTAAAGCCAGGGAAAAGAAAAGGATAAGTCACTCTCACATAGTAATCACACAACCACTACTTGGTCACTATGACCAAGAATGCATAAGCCACAGTAATCAAAGAAAAGGAGTCAGAATCTGCAATAAGATATATGGCTACCTATCTACACGAGAACCAATATACCACATATTCAGGAGATCAACACCATTTAAATAAAATATCAGTGGTTAACAATCCTGACCTGTGTAATAGAAATCCCAATGCTATATAATCAGCTGTAAATATATACATGACAATGGTGGGTACCGTTAATAGCCCAAACCATAATGTGCTGCAAACTCCCAATGTGATTATCAAACAAGTGGACCCAGCATTGACACTTCAAAAACCTACTCAAACCGATAAACAGTACATATTCATTTGTATCCCTATAGGGCAATGGACCCACATGTAGCCAATACTGGAAAAAAACGAATAGAAAATATAGCCATAGCACTAAACCACTTACCGTTATTAGTGCAAACAGCACTTCATGCACCAGCACTCAATGCCGGTGTCTTAAATTAAGATGTCTACCATAGGAATTTGACTACTGCGTCACTTCCGGTGACGTGTAGTCAGCTGCTGGAGGGTTGTGGCGCTCTCTGCTCATGTTTAAGGCACAATAAACAGCACTCACTGGAGGCCCAACCTCCTACAAACAGCTGTTTAAGGCAGAATAGGTGACAACTTACTTTAGAACACGGGTGTTCTAAAGTAAGTTGTCTACCGCGTAGGAATTGCTGCCTTATCGCTCTGTCCTTCTCTCCATAACACAGATTTTATTTTGCAATAGTTTTTAAATAGTTTTTACTTGCTGTATTTAGTTCCTTTTTCACCGTTGTATACCTTTATAGCAATATCTCAAATTAGTCAACGGTGTACCGTGCTGTATTTTTGTGTTTTCTGAATGATCATTTCCTAAAGCCTCTAATATAATCCTCAGACGTTTTTACCTCGTTATGATATTACTGTTACTGTACAACACACCAATTTGCTCTCACGGAACAACCACCAATCACATGGGGACTGTAACGGGAGTTTCGTTTCCAGGAGTTGTTATAAGGACTTCAGTATGAGCTAATTAGACATTGGTGGAAGCAAGAAGATAATTCATAACGAGGTAAAAACGTCTGAGGATTATATTGGAGGCTTTAGGAAATGATCATTCAGAAAACACAAAAATACAGCACGGTACACCGTTGACTAATTTGAGATATTGCTATAAAGGTATACAACGGTGAAAAAGGAACTAAATACAGCAAGTAAAAACTATTTCAAAATTATTGCAAGATAAAATCTGTGTTATGGAGAGAAGGACAGAGCGATCAGGCGGGAATTCCTACGCGGTAGACAACTTACTTTAGAGCACCGGTGTTCTAAACTAAGTTGTCACCTATTCTGCCTTAAACAGCTGTTTGTAGGAGGTTGGGCCTCTAGCGCATGAGCAGTGAGCGCCACAAACCTCCAGCAGCTGATTAAAGTCACCGGAAGTGACGTGGTAGTCACATTCCTACGCGGTAGACAACTTACTTTAGAACACTGGTGTTCTGTTAAGGGACCAAACTTTTCAAAAGAGCGAACCATGTCACTTCCTGTGACGTTTCATCAGCTGTTGCACTCATTTTGCCCCTAATACGCATGCGTGCCAGCATCATCACATACCTGGCCGCATACGTCACGGTGAAACTATTTAGACTTGTGAAATTCTGAAACCTTTCTATAGCGCATGCGTGGGCTTTTCTATCACAAATGGGGGGTTTATGGAACAATGTTTATTCAACACTGTATGTGAATTATGGTGTGAAACCGAAATAAATGTATACTTATTTAAATATATTTATTTATATATAACCTCAAACACATACAAACAAGAAGGCGTGCATTCAAAGCACTTCACTTTATGTTTAATTTAAAATACGACATGCAGTGGCGATAGCCGAGTGGCTGTTTGTCATGCAGGGACGAATAAACATCGTTCCATATTTGAGGTTATATATAAATAAATATTTTTAAATAAGTATACATTTATTTCTGTTTCACACCATAATTCACATACAGTGTTGAATAAACATTGTTCCATAAAACACCCCCATTTGTGATAGAAAAGCCCATGCATGCGCTATAGAAAGGTTTCAGAATTTCACAAGTCTAAAAAGTTTCACCGTGACGTATGCGGCCAGGTATGTGATGACGCTGGCACGCATGAGCATTAGGGGCAAAATTAGTGCAACAGCTGATGAAACGTCACAGGAAGTGACATGGTTCGCTCTTTTGAAAAGTTCGGTCCCTTAACAGAACATCAGACTCCCAGTGACAATATCGGAGATACTGGAAGTGGAAAGTGCAGTCAATAAATAGGGCAATCCCAAAAAGACTAGCCAATTAACGGGGCGCAATCAGGCACACCCACAGGCACGAAACTTAAGCGTGCACGCCATCCACACAGTCACCCTGGTGGAACGTTCTCCCTGTAGTGCACACATGAAAGATTTAATGACACAGATGTAATGACACAGGCAACAACAAGTGAAAGTGATATATTACTCAACTCCTCTATGGCATAATTATCGTCCCCATAGTAGCCTATAGCAAATAGAGTATCAGTGATCACAACTCAGAGTGCAATGCAGTGGCCCCGTATAACAAATAAAGACCTACACAGAAGCCAAGGAGACCCCAAAGATCACAGAGTGTTAATATTAAACAGGCCACCTATTCAACATGGGAAAGCTAACAGGGATAAGATACAGCCACAGTCATAACTACAGACCAATCACCGTATCAGTGCAGTCAGCACTCACTGCAACATTACTCAGTGTCAAACACACGCTGAAAATATTAAGGATACCAGACGTGTATAGAACAAATACATAAGACCCTAACGTATCATACGGGTGCATTAAATCACACCCCTGCACATGGAGGTTGAGTATGCACCTCACCCGCACTATCTTCCTGGTAAAAATTCCATCATAGTGCGCATTTTTATAATCCACAAAGAATGAATTACAGGTATAAGTGTACACTATAATTAATCACCGAGGGGAAACCAAATTGTCCACAATATAGAGAAAAAAAATTTACACAAACACATTATCACCATTTATGGAACAGGGGCTAAGGCTGATCACCGCAGTAACATAACAAAGTGGACATCTAGCCTCCCTTCAGTCACTAGCGGGGGCTATCCCCTGCTATCTCACCTGGGGGAGACCACATAAACATCAAACACCATAGATCACCTAATGGGTGTACAGATGGGGTTCAACACAAGATCAAAGCATACTTAAATATGTCAGCAATAAAGCATCAACCAGTAGCATGCCCACTACACAAAAGTGATACAACAGCTATCATCTGAGAGGACAAATGAGTCATAAATGGAAGCAACAGGTCACCCATAGCTATCAGTGACCAACGTATATAAAAAAAAGAAGGGGACACGATGGACCAAACAATGACACAAATTGTGCCTTAACCAGGGCCACAACCAATGCTCAAACATGATACTAGTAGAAAGGACAAATGTACAAAGATAGAAAGCAGAGATGCACCATGGAGTATGAGTGACTATCGAAACACATAATACATGATTAGAGCCGGATAATCACAGTAGTATATATATATATATATATATATATAGTGCTGAATTCCCTCTCTTTTTTTGTAGGATCTGATATATTTATATATTATAATGTTCTCACTCCTTTTTTGTTTATCATCTTAGTAAATAGTATTAATATAAAACAAATGTGCCAGTGCCCAAAGTGTGTCCCTAGTTAACTTCTTGAGAGTTTTAGTTTACACAGTGATTTAATTTTTCTGACTAAATAACATGACGAGGATCTTTAATATGATGACAGTTAGCTAAATTCTAAATTAAATGGACATACAGTTTCTGTATTAAACAAATCAAATACAACAACTTGTTATGGAAATGGCAGAACTTCACCAACTAGCTGGTAATTGGTGGCTACACATTAGTTGATCAGAAGTGTTCTGCTAGGTTACAGTAGTGCATCGCTGGAGCTGACTTTACCTATGTGTTTAACCCATTTGGAGGATTAAGAGGTTAAACACATTATTATATGCAAGAAAAAGTGTAATTATTAAAGTTTTAACACATCACAGCATTTGCGCTTTAATCTCCCTTTAATTGTCTCCTCTCATGCTTATCTACAAGACTTATTCTAAGCTGCTTAAGCACTGCAGGACTCCCATCCCCAGTCTCAGATTCTCCCCAAAATCTTCTTTAATTTAAATACTACCTGAAATTCCTCTTATTCAGAGAAGTCTATCACTGTAATCAAAATAAGGGAACCTGACTGTTGGTTTCCTGTATAATTACCATGTGAATGTAACAATAATATTAATGGTGTCTATACATCACTGCATATTCTATCAAGTTAACAACCTTATCAGTCACATTGATTTCAGCCCCTTGACCAATCAGTGCTCTCATTGTTTCGATGTGACCATTAGCGGCAGAAAGATGGAGGCAAGATCTTCCTCGTTTGTCTTTCATATGCAGTTGAGAAGTTGATTTACTCAGCAGAAGGCCCACGACAGCTGTTTGACCATTCTTGGCTGCAAGATGTATGGGAGTAGATCCCTGTGGAACAAATTTAAACATTCTCTTTAGTAATAAGTTAACAAAATTGGAAATTAGAGGTAGAGTTGATATTGGATAGGAGATACTAATACAATTTGGCACCAAAATGGCACTGCTCAACATATAGGGTTAGATAAAACTTATGCCAATGGATTACACCTAAGACTACCATCCATAGCTTTATTATCATAATCATCATTTTGGCATCAACATTTTTCACCCTATTTCACATGCACTATTTAAAAGGACAGTAAAGTCGAAATTACACTTTCATGGTTTACATAGAGTGTGCAATCAAAACAAAAACCTTTCCATTTTCCATTTATTATTAAATGTTCTTAATTTTCTTTCGGCTAGATTACTAGTTTTGCGTTATGAGTGAAAAAGCAGCGTTATGGCTCTTTTTCACTACCGCTGCTATTACGAGTTTTGCAGGTATATCTGTACCGCACACCTTTTTGGCCGTAACGCGACGTAACTACCGCAGCTTTTAAAAAGTTATTTTTCAATGAGACTTCCATAGCGCCGGTATTACGAGTTTGCCCGTCCAGCCAAAAAGTGAGCGGTACAGTCTATACCGTCAAGATCCGTACTGTAAACTGAAAGTCAGTAGTTATGGCTTTTATGTTACAAAGCTGTAACATAAAACTCATAACTAAAGTGCTAAAAAGTACACTAACACCCATAAACTACCTATTAACCCCTAAACCGAGGCCCTCCCGCATCGCAAACACTAAAATAAAATTATTAACCCCTAATCTGCCGCTCCCGACATTGCCACCACTATAATAAACATATTAACCCCTAAACCACCGCACTCCCGCATCACAAACACTAGTTAAATATTAAACCCTAATCTGCTGTCCCTAACATCGCTGCAACCTACATTACTGTTATTAACCCCTAATCTGCTGCCCCCAAAATCGCTGCCACTATACTAAAGTTATTAACCCCTAAACCTAACCCTAAGTCTAACCCTAACCCTAACACTCACTAACTTTAACATAATTAAAATAAATCTAAATAAAAATTACAATTAATACCAAAATAATTCCTATTAAAACTAAATACTTACCTATAAAATAAAACCTAAGCTAGCTACAATATAACTAATAGTTACATTGTATCTATCTTAGGTTTTATTTCTATTTCACAGCTAAGTTTGTATTTATTTTAACTAGGTAGACAAGTTAGTAAATAGGCTCAGCCAATAGAATGCGAGCTCAATCTTATTGGCTGATTAGATCAGCCAATAGGATTGAAGCTCAATCCTATTGGCTGATTGCATCAGCCAATAGGGTTTTTTTCACCTTTAATTCCAATTGGCTGATAGAATTCTATCAGCCAATTGGAATTCAAGGGACGCCATCTTGGATGACATCCCTTAAAGGAACCTTCATTCTTGAAGAGCTGTCGACAGAAGAGGATGCTCCGCGCCGGATGTCTTGAAGATGGAGCAGCTCCGCGTCGGAAGGATGAAGATAGAAGATGCCATCTGGATGAAGACTTCTGCCGTCTGGAGGACCACTTCTTGCCGCTTGTATGAAGACTTCTCCCGGCTTCGTTGAGGACTTCTTGCCGCTTGGATGAAGACTTCTCCCGGCTTCGTTGAGCATGGATGTCCGGTCTTCAAAAACTGTAAGTGGATCTTCGGGGATTAGTGTTAGGTTTTTTTTAAGGGTGTTTTGGGTGGGTTTTATTTTTAGCTTAGGGTTTGGGCTGAAAAAGAGCTAAATGCCCTTTTAAGGGCAATGCCCATCCAAATTCCCTTTTCAGGGTAATGGGGAGCTTAGTTTTTTTTAGATAGGATTTTATTTATGGGGTTTGGTTGTGTGGGTGGTGGGTTTTACTGTTGGGGGGTTGTTTGTATTTTTTTACAGGTAAAAGAGCTGATTTCTTTGGGGCAATGCCCCGCAAAAAGGGGGGCTTTTTATTTTGATAGGGCTATAAGATTAGGTGTAATTAGTTTAAATATTTGATAATTTCTTTTTTATTTTGTGTAATTTAGTGTTTATTTTTTATTTTTATTTAATTGTATTTAATTAATGTAATTTATTTAATTTTAGTGTAAGGTTAGGTTTTAGTGTAACTCAGGTTAGGTTTTATTTTACAGGTAACTTTGTATTTATTTTAACTAGGTAGTTAGTAAATAGTTAATAACTATTTACTAACTAGTCTACCTAGTTAAAATAAATACAAACTTAGCTGTGAAATAAAAATAAAACCTAAGATACATACAATGTAACTATTAGTTATATTGTAGCTAGCTTAGGGTTTTTTTTATAGGTAAGTATTTAGTTTTAAATAGGAATTAGTTAGGTAATGATAGTCATTTTTATTTTGATTTATTTTAATTGTATTAAAGTTAGGGTTAGAGTTAGACTTAGGGTTAGGTTTAGGGGTTAATATATTTATTTAGTGTTAGTGATGTGGGAGGCCAGAGGTTTAGGGGTTAATAATTTTAGTATAGTGGCGGCGCCGGCGACGTTGGGGGCGGGAGATTAGGGGTGTTTAGACTCAGGGCTTATGTTAGAGTGTTAGGTGTAAACATAACTTTTCTTTCCCCATAGGAATCAATGGGGCTGAGTTACAGAGCTTTACACTCCTTTATTACAGGTGTTAGGCTTTTTTTTAGCCGGCTCTCCCCGTTGATGTCTATGGGGAAATCGTGCACGAGCACGTAAAACCAGCTCAAAGCAGCGCTGTTATTTGGGTGTGGTATGGAGCTCAATTTTGCTCAACGCTACAATATTGCCTGCTAACGCTGGGTTTATGAAAACCTGTAATAACAGCGCTATAAGGAGGTGAGCGGTGGAAATAACTTAATGATAAGTTAGCACAGAGCCGCTCATAATGCAAAACTCGTAATCTAGCTGTTTGTATTCATTGTTAAACTATAAACCAAAGTAGACTGATGGGAGCTTAGGAGCCAAGGCTGGGTTGGCCTACGAGGACACTAGGATATTTCCTGGTAAGCCACAGCAATATGGGCTGGCTGCTGGTGAGGCTATGTCACCACACTTCTTTTCTCTTATGAGTTATACATATTTTTTGTACGTTTTATTTCGTAGACCATGTGCCATTTTAGTGCCATTTTAGTGCCATTTTATTTCGTAGACCATGTGCCATGTGCCATTTTAGTGCCATTTGGTTTCTTTTCTAGCATCAAGTTAAGACACACTGAGAGACAGAGTGACACACTATTTTGAGTTTCTTCTCCAGATCGCACTATGGATAATCATTTTCACATAGAATTAAATTGGCTTTTTGGGTGTCAACATAACAAGCAATCTCATATTTTTTGTATTTTGAGCTAATATAATTTAATTGTGAAACATTTTTTATTGGGGGAAGTAGTAATAGGCTGGTCTTCCAATTTTTCCAGTGCTGCTTTTTATTCCCAGTCCAGCCCTGTCAGGAGCATGCATGTGTCTTTATCATTCTATGACAGTAGTGTTTGTAACAATGTATAGTAGTGCTCCATAAACCCTAAGCACCGTGAGCTCCTGCAACTCTTTATAATATTTTAAGCAAGCTGTCTACTTAGAATCTATGGCACAGAAGGTATGGTATCTGACAGATTGTACTTCCGCTCCTTTAAATGGATAAAAAGGCTTACGGTGAGGGGCAGCCAGGGGAATATGTACACACAAACTCACAGGATATTAACTGAGGGTTTCCATGTACTATTATAAAGAATGCTGTCAGCTGCCCCTTTAAAGTAACATCACATACAACAATATAATTATCCACAGACAACTCATTAGATTCTGGTAGCAAGTCATAAGGCACACAAGGCACCTGTCTATGTGTGTATGAGCTTTTCTACCTAAACAAACCTCATTAGAACACCACTTATTCTATTGTGTTTTGCCTTGTACAGTGTGAGTCATCACATTAAACTCCATTACGTTAGTATAAAATGCATAATGGTGACATAATTCTAGCAAACTAGCAAGCAAACAGAATTGTATGTATTATGCAACTGTTTATAGTTAGATTTATATGTCATGGGCATTGCTTGGTCATACAAAAGTGGAATAGAGATCTGCACATGGAAATCAGCTGTGAACCGAATACGGCTGTCACATTGTATAGAAACCATACAATTTTATTGGCTGTGCATGAATAATTATACAGCATAGCGCAAAAATAAATGTTTTAGGGCTGATTTTAAATGATAATTTCTTTTTAATTAGATCCCATTACAGGACTGGTATTTCTACAGCGTACCAGTGACGCATAATTATGTGGCGCCATACAAATAATGATAATAATAATTCTTTATTATCTACATGTAGACAAACCAAAATAATACTATATTGGTAAAATAACAGCTGATACCATAGACCTAATACCATATTACCCTGCACGCAGGTAACAGTTTTATGGTGACAAATCACAATAATACAGATATTCAGAAAAATACACAACACCAGTGGTGGTTTTATGGAGATGCAAAACCATCACAGTCTTTTAGGATGCACCCTATTCTGATAAAAAGGAAGGAAACAATAGCTCCTACCCACTGCTCTTTCTTTTCACCTAGCTACACCACCTGACTGCCAAGCCTCACACATACCTACCAAGTTACTCCCCTGGATGACCCAACTCCATCCACATAACATCTGTGACTGTGCCTACATTTGTGCAGAGTCCGCCAATAACTCCACCCACATGATTTTGTGTCAAGGGTTTGCCCTGACCCCTTTTTATAGCCATCCCACCTGACAGCCTAGCCATACCCCTACCCACCCAGTTATACTCTCTTGGATGACCCAACTCCATTTACATAACACCTATGACCATGTCTACCTTTAACTTTTCCAACATGCTTTTGTGTCAAGTGTTCGCCCCGCCCGCTACATAGCTACACCACGTGACTTCCTAGCCACATCCCTACCCACTCAGTTTCTTTCCTGAATCCCCCCCCCCCATTAATTAGTTGCTGGGTCCGCCACTGAATAACACCCACACTACACATACATAATTTTAAAGTTGGTTAATATAGCTCAGATAAAATTTGGTGTTATGCTGAACAGAGATTTAGATGGTATTTGTCCACATAACAACACTGATATGTTTTTAAATACAACCACTATTTTATTTTGTCCTGTAATTATTTCTAAAAATGGTACAGACTTAGTTCTCTTAATTACAAATATTAGTTATAAATTATAGACACAATAGGCTGCATTTCAATAAATACACATTCCCTTGCACAGTGCAATACATACTGTAGGTACTCACAGGGTCTTCAAATTTAAAAATATTCCAAAATATTTGAAAGCCCCACAATAACACTCTTATTTAATGTTTTTCAAATGCATTTGAGGCACTTCAACTCCTACCTATACCTTACACAGATATGATTCATCACCTGTATTTAAACCAATCAGAAACATTTTTTAGTAGTTTGTAAAAGGATTGTTGGGCTTTTCAAATTCTGCAACTTGAAACGTAACAAAATTTTTGCCTCTTTTAAGTACAGTTGTTTTGCTTTTGCATCCATTTTTGTCAATATTAACTTTCTTGTGCATGTATAAGCAATTAAGTATTACAAGTCAAAAGCATGTTAAACATCATGTAATGAAAGGAACAGGCAGGCACACCCAAATAATGCTTTTTCACTTTATTAGACTATAGGTAGCAGTACAAAGAGCAACATTTTGGGGGCTCCCACCCCTTCCTCAGGCTCAACACAACTGACCATATTCATATTTCTTAAGTAGCCCAAAAAAAAAACTATTGCTAATGAAATTATATTCAATTCCATCACCTCAGTATATTAATCAAATGTATACACCATAACCCCAAAACAAACCAAAACTACAAGAAGAAGAGTAATACTGCAAGTAACAGACCCAATACAAAATAATTTAAAGTAAACAATAATAAAAAGATAGATACATTGTAATCTCTGTTGAGGGCCTTTGGATACAGAATATTTAACCTATGTGTTTACATGGCATCTTTTTTAGAAGATGTCTCATTTTAGTATTACAAAAAAAAAGTCAACTTATGTTGTTTTATGCCTTCTTTAACCTGCTGGTAAGATTCCCCCACATATTATAGGCCACATAGGCATTTAAGCGGATACACAACGTAAGTGGACAAACGTGTAATACCCCTTGATGGGGAACTTCTTACCAGAAAAAGGGTGACCTAAATGGATTGGATAGAGCATTACATTTTAATCAATTTCCAGTTAACTTCTGTTATCAATTTACTTAGTTTTCTTGGTATCCTTTGTTAAAGAGTAATCCTAGTTGAGCTCATAAGCTTGAATGTTTCTTTAGTCACCTGGCAGCAGTGTTTGCAACAATGTTTATAGCAATGTTATACATAGTTGCAAACACAGCTGCTAAAGAAAACTAAAGACATGTGCATGCTCCTAAGCTCCTATCAGCCTATCTAGATTTACTCTTAAACAAAGGATACCAAGAGAAAAAAGCAAATTTTATAATAGAGGAAAATTGGAAAATTGTTAAAAGTTGCATACTCAATCTGAATTATGAAAGTTTAATTTTGACCTTACTCTCCTTTTTAATTATGTATAGTAACACAACTACAATCAAGTTATTTATTTTGCTTCCCCTGTTTTCCTGTAATTTAAAGGGATATTCCAGCCAAAATTGGAAACCACATGGGTGCATTTCGGTATTGAACAAAAGCAATTTTGTAATATACATGGATTAGCAAAAATGCTTCTAATAAAAGCTATAGCTGTTTCAAAAGTGTATTTAAGTATGCACCGTGCACCAGCATTTTAAACACAAGACTTGTTTGGAGAGACTTGTTTGGAGAGCCTAAGGTGCTTGTATCATCTGGTAATGACTCAATTTGTTAATTGCTGACATGATACAGCCCCACTGATGATCTAAGCAGCTCTATTATTTAAAATGTGGGTGCAGTGAAAATATCTAGCTATGCTTCACATGCACGTGCAGAGAATAATGTTAACACTAAAACAGTGATTACTCTTAACAGAAGCATTTTTGCCAATACATGTATATTGAAAATGTGTTTCTATTCAAAGATGCAATATATCTATGTATGGGCATTTATATTTTAGTCCTGAAAACTGAAAGACAACAACATAGCAGGCTTCAGAAGCCTAATCTTGCCACCTATCTCTCCCTAATTTGCAGTTTTATATCTTATCATTTCTGCTGAAGACAAACAGTAGAGATTTTATTTACCCAATCACAAAAACGTAATCAAAATGTTACTGAGCAAGAAAATTAAAATAGAGGAAAACCACCCTCAGTAAAACAACATGCTGATATTGATATAGGTAAAAACCATAAACCGTGCTTTATTTCTCAAGTGCGTTTCTGAAGTTGTTTTCAATGTAATTATTGGTTTTCCCCTTTGCAAATGTTTTTTGACTCCTGTGTGTCTTTGTGTTTTTGTTTTATTTATATGAAATTATATATTTTTTTGTTATAAAAATAGCTTTATTCACATTATTCTCATTATTTACATTTAGAAATTATTTTAAAATTACCAAAGAAAGTAAAAAAATATATATAAAAAGATTAATGATCACATCCCACAAGAACCTGTAACTTTCTAACTCTCCAGATTTTGTTGATTGCATCCTCTGATTCAGCTAAGACCAAACATAAGATCTTTATTTGATGCAATACGTTATTTCTCATTTGGTATAGCATACCTGCTTAAATTCTCAAAACTGAACCCCAAACCTATATATATATTTTTTTAAGTAGACAACCCGATGTTTGATCTAGGCACATTTTGTTTTTTTGCCACCATTTGGCCGTCAAATGCTATCATATACAAAAATTACTTTTTCACAAACTTTGGGTTTCTTACTGAAATTATTTACACACAACTATTGCAGTCATAAGGCAAATGGTTGTAAAAGCTTCTCTGGGTGCCCCTTTGTTCAGAAATAGCAGACATCCATGGCTTTGTCATTGGTTTTTAGTAAATAGAAGGAAAGGTCCATTAGTTCACTTTTAATAGGAAAGTCAGGATTCCATTTATATATTAATACTTTTATTTTGCTTCCACATTCTAATTGTGCTATAATTTTTAGCAATTAGAAGGCTGCTAATTGCAGATGCCCACCAAACTTCTGAAATTCCCAGCAGCAAAAGGGTTAATCAGTTGGCCTCCCCTCTCTGATCATATTTTATGTAGCATAGGGACCCATCCCTCCTTCTCCCCTGTCAAACCATTATGTAGTGTGGGAACCCACCACCCCTCCAACTGATTATATTTTCTCTGCTATTTAGGGACCTGCCCCTCCTTTCCTACTCCCTTAATTGGCCACCCACCCGCATTCTTTCTCCCCTCCCCACAAGATAAATACAGACAATGACACACACAGTGTTACTGTCTGTAATAATAGGCGATCTGTCGTCAATATGGTAAGGGAGCATGATCATGACTTACTTACCATATGAAGGCAGATGCTATTTGCCCCCGGTTACACCTCTTTGCTGGATGTAGTCCCTATGTCAACTCAGTAAACGGAGCAAAGTAATGTGTGACATAGTATCTATATCAGAAGGATTAATGGCAGACACGCCCACTAACATACATATGGAAAATATAATTAAAAAGACAGTATACGCCTTGTAGTTACAAGGCATTTCTTTTCTGTTGCTGTGGAATAAGATATCAGCCTAAACATGTTTAACTAATTAACATCCTTTTTACAGCAATTACTTTTTAATAGCCAAACTCCACCCACCATTTGCATTATTTGGAGGAGTCAAACTGGGCTTTAGTCCACAGAAAATAAGGCTAGCCACTGTTTGTATAAAATGCATTATTTGCAGTTGTTATCTCTTAAAGCCAATTAGGGACATGTATGTAACAGGGTTAGCCTTGATAAGTCAGCAGGTGCATTTCAAGTTCTGAGAATTAAAAATTGCTCAATTTTCAGAGCTAAATAACATGAAAGGGGCAAAATAAAAAAAATGAATATATCGCAAATTTGTTTCATTATTCATAACTAAACATTTCTAGATTGTAAGTGCCAACAGGAATAGGGCCCTCAACTCCTCCTGTATGTGTTTGTCAAATATTGTCCCATGTACCCATGGTCAGTGCTGCGGAATATGTTGGAGCTTTATAAAGTATAATAATAATAATAATAATATTTTATATAAAAAATTCAAGATGTTTACTGTCCCTTTAAAGATATGCTCAATGAACTGTGAACATAATCCCTGATTTTCTGCAACTTTATGAGCATCTATGAAGCTAGGTCAATGTTTTTGTGTGCGACTACATATGTTTAGGAATGAGAACTACGGTTCCATCTTTGGGAAAAAAATGCTAATTTATTTTATCTATTTTTTATGACTAATGAAAAAGGACCTGCATTAGTGTTACCTAAATTTATCAACTTGCCCCAGTTTCTTATAGTGATACTTTTTTCCCATATTTATTAAGAAAGCCTCAGTCTTTAAGATTTGTAAATATAGTGTAATGTTTAAAAAAACATGTATGTGCTAACCATATAATCCAAAACATTTTATTACACATGAAACATGAAATGTACTGCAAACCATTTTCTTGTCTCTATACATATGTTTGTTAATAACTTATTTTTAACCTTTTCTGACACACACAAGATGCCTTATTTTACTACAGTGCTTTCATTATAAACCTTCATAAACTTTATTTGTGTCTAAACATAAAAATATTCCAGAGCAGTAAAGTGAAGGTCAATTTTGATGAATTAGTGCCCGGTTTTTAATAATCCTATTAAAAACAAGGGCACTTTAATTAATCAAAATTGACATTTCACTTCTTTTCTTCAAAAACTTACCTTTTAATCCTGGCAGCCACTCCAGCACTTCCTCCGCCCGTCGCAAGCCGTCTTCTTGGGTCTAAAATGACAAAACCGGCTTCCCCCAATCACAGCATTGCATCAGGCCAAGATTCCCCTGGGGGGAAAGCCGTGATTGGAGGAGCATGGTTCGTCATTTCTGACTTCTGCAGAGGCTTCCGACAGCCGGGGGAATCGCTGGAGCGGCTGCCAGGATTAAAAGGTAAGTTTTTGAAGAAAAGAAGTGAAATGTCAATTTTGATTAATTAAAGTGCACTTGTTTTTAATAGGATTATTAATAACCGGGCACTAATACATCAAAATTGACCTTCACTTTAAACAGAGCATTATTTTTGAGGTGTGTTAAGAGATGAGCAGTTCTCTATAAGCAATATTACAGTAAGTATTACCTGCCAGCAAGTTGGAGAATCTGCCTGCACACCCGGGTCATTAAGAAGAAGGCGTACCAAGCTTTCATGGCCAGATTGAGATGCCAGATGTAATGGTGTATATCCTGACTTAATATAAGAAGAAAGGGTAATTACAATTAACAATATTACTCTAAATAATGTGGCAAACACCAAAAAGGTGCTTAAGAAGTTTCTGTAAAAAATCCATATTGATATTGTATTTATCATCACCTATTAGAAGTTATATACAGAGTTGGCTAAAAGCAGCTATACAGTACTGATCTATACAGTACTGGGTCACTATACAGTACTGGGTCATGGTAATGCGTAACCAAATTTCTCACCAATCAGACCTTCTTGATAAGATTATCTGGTCAGATGAAGCCTTTTTCAAATTGTCAGGCCATGTGAACAGGCATAATTGTGTGTGCTGGGCAGATGAAAATCCTCATGGGACTATCATAAATGAACTGAACTAGCCAGGCATCACTGTGTGGGGTGGACTGTCCAGTGATGGTGCCATGGGGACGTTATTTTCCTCAATACAACTGGGGATGGTAACAATTACTTAAAGATGTTGTTCAACATTGTGGTTGCATTGCAGATAAGCCAAGGGCTACTAAAGTGTAAAATCCTCATCTGACCTATAATATTGCTGGATAAAAATGCTAATATTCCTTTGATATTGCAGTCAGAGGGGACTGATGGATTTTATCTTGCACCTACTAACTAATGTAAACCATAATTGTTGGTAACTGATGATATATGATATTGTGAAAATTAATTTGTTAAAAAAATATTTTTTATGATGCCAGTGTCCATCATTACCTCTCTCCCTAGTTCTTTCAGGTGTATTAAATCAGACAGTGATTTGGGAGGTTCACTGTGCACCGTAGCTGGTAACTTAGTTAGAATTTCTCGCACAAAATCTAGTTGTCCAAAGTGAGCCGCAACATGAAGAGCGGTGAACCCTGTCTGTAGAGATAAGATTAAAATGTCATTAAAATACATTGAACAAACATACATTTCTAGGTTATTCGTTATGTGTTTTCTAATTATACGGTTTGGGTGCCAACTGCTAAGAAATTTCAATCAGCATGCAAGGGAAGAATGGGTTCCAAACTACAAGTAAGAAAGTGAAGCAAATGTGTTCTTTTCTTTCATAAGGTGGTGAGAGTCCACAAGCCAAAACTTCTGGGAATTTAACTCCTGGACACTAGGAGGTGGCAAAGATACTCAACACTACAGGAGCTTTTAATCACTCTCACCTCTCTGGTATCCTAGTCTTACATTTGCCTCCACAGGAGGAAGGAGAAGAATAGAGGTGCTCCAGATTCTTTGTTGAAAGGGGTTCTCAGACCTACTTGAGAGCCATTTTCCCCTCACAGAACCAGAAATAGAAGAGAGGGGAGCATGGACTGCTGCGTAATGACAGAAAACACCCTGGGCGCGATTACATATATACGGCGCAGGCTTCAACGCAAGCGATGCAACCTGCGCCGCCCGTAATTTCACCTCGCACATCGGGCTATTACATATACGGCGCCGGCAGTTCATAAAGTGCTGTAAGTTGGATAAACTAGCGATGTCCAGAAATAATTTCTGGAGTCGCCAGTGACTTACGGCACTTTAGAAACTGCCGGCGCCTAAGAAAAGTAAAGAAAATAACAAATCCCCCGTAAAAGTCTAACACGCCTCCCAAAAAAAAGCCCTACAGGTAAAAACCCCTATATCCGCAATCCCCCCTCTCACTACTAATAATAAATGTATTAACCCCTAGACCGACAACCCCCCACAACGCAATAAGCCTAATTAAACTATTAACCCCTATATCCGCCATCAAACCCACACCGCAAGTAATAACTAAATTATTAACCCCTAAATCCGCCAACCGCAACATCGCAAAATACCCGCCATTAACCCACAACGCAATAAACCTATTAAAGTATTAACCCCTAAATTGCCATAGCCCACAACAAAGCTATTAAAGTATTAACCCCTAAACCGCCATAGCCCACAACGCAATAAACCTATTAAAGTATAAACCCCTAAACCACCAAAGCCCACAACGCAATAAACCTAACCCCTAACCTAACCCCCCTAACCTAACCCCCCCCTAAATGAACCCAAATTACCTAATTAACAAAATACTAAAGTTACTATTAAATTAAAAAACCTAACACTACTTTAAAAAGACAAATAAACTAAGTATAAATTAAAGGGAGAGGCCTCTATTTATCAAAGGTCTTGCGGATCTGATCCAACAGTGTGGATCAGGTCCGGAAGACCTCGCTAAATGCGGAGAGCAATGTGCTCTCCGCATTTAACATTGCACCAGCAGAGCTGCTGGTGCAACGCCGCCCCCGGCTGACTCGCGGCCAATCAGCCGCCAGCAGGGAGGTGTCAATCAACCCGATCGTACTCGATCGGGTTGATTTCCGGCGATTCCTTTCCGCCTGCTCAGAGCAGGTGGACAGGGTTATGGAGCAGCGGTCTTTAGACCGCTGCTTCATAACTTGTGTTTCTGGCGAGTCTGAAGACTCGCCAGAAACACGGGCCCACAAGCTCCATACGGAGCTTGATAAATATGGGCCATAGTCTAATCAAAATTATGGAGTAGACTGTCTCTTTAAGCTACAATTACAGAATATAAAAAAATCTAAGATTACAGAAAATAATAAAGAAAATTACCAATCTTTACAAAAATTATACCTAATCCCTATGAAAATAAAAAAGCCCCCCCCAAAATAAAAACACCCCCTAATCTAATAAACTACCATTAGCCCTTAAAAGGGCTTTTTGCAGGGCATTTCCCCAATATAATCAGCTCTTTTTCAAGAAAATACACAACCTCCCCTAACAGTAAAACCCCCCACCCACCAAACCCCCCCAAATAAAATAACCACTAAAAACCCTAAACTACCCATTGCGCTGAAAAGGGCATTTGTTGGGCATTGCCCATAAAAGGGCATTTAGCACTTTTTCTGCCCACCCTATCTAAATAAAATAAACCCCCTCAAAAACCCCTTAAAAAACCCTAAGTCTAACCCCCAAGTGGTCCTCACCTGTCCTGAAGTCCGGCGGAGAAGGTCCTGTTCCAGGTGGTGAAGTCTTCTTCCAAGCAGCGACCTCTTCTTTCTTCTTCCAGGAACCAGCCGGCGCGGAGCGGAGGGCGGAGTTGAAGACTGATGACCCCAGAGCTGAAGACCGGCGACCCTGGAACTGAAGACCGGCGAGCCTGGAACTGAAGACCGGCGACCGTGGAGCCATGGAGTGTGGAGGATCCTCTTCACATGATCTCCGCCGTACATTGAATAGGAATTCAAGGTACGCGATTAAAAATGGCGTCTCTTGAATTCCTATTGGCTGATTTGAGCCTTCAAATTCAAATCAGCCAATAGGATGAGAGCTACTGAAATCCTATTGGATGTTCAAATCAGCCAATAGGATAAGAGCTACTGAAATTCTATTGGCTGATTTGAATAGCCAATAGTATTTCAGTAGCTCTTATCCTATTGTGTTGTGGGCTATGGCGGTTTAGGAGTTAATACTTTAATAGGTTTATTGCGTTGTGGGCTATGGCGGTTTAGGGGTTAATACTTTAATAGGTTTATTGGGTTGTGCGTTAATGGCGGTTTAAGGGTGCTCCCATACTCAGCGCAAGGCTTGCTATGGCTGCCTTTTATGGCAAGGTAAAAATGGAGTAAGATTTCTCCATTTTTGCCACGTAAGTCCTTGCGCTTGATATTGGATACCGATTTACGACGCGGTCCAATGTTAGCCTATGGTAGTAAAAATTGCAGGGCAACGGGTGAAATATACGTGTCACATTTATATGCGGCGCTGTATATAGGATTCTAAACCTGCGCAAAAAAACGGCGTCGCCGACATTTGCGGGTGACGCTGCATATGTAATGGAGCCCCCTATGGGAGTTATTTACAAGCCTTCCCAAGGTGTTGTGGGACTTGTCCCTTAGCCTCCTCCTGTCAGGTTGTAAACCTTTGTGATATTCTCTGCTGTTGCTTACACAGCATTGGATGGACTGGAAGCAGTATTTTTCTGCAGCTGGGTTCGAGTGGATGCATAAGGTAAGTGAAGACATTTTCATGCACTCAAATAGCCCACAGGCTATTAGCAGGTACTTCACTGTGAGGTACATGATACCCTCTGTTACATACACGTTAAAATGGATTTAGCTGTTTGGCAATGTGAGAGGGAGTCTCTGTGTATTTTATGTTTTTGTGTACTGACTTAACATGGTAGTTACAGTTAGTAACAGGGCTATTTCCCTTTCTTTTTTGAAATTTCTCAACCGCTCCTTTGTTTCTTAGTGGCCATTTTTCAAATAATCTTAAATATTCTTGCTAGTCCAGAAACCTTTAGATAATAGGCCCAATAGACCTTAAGGAGTTAATTCCAAAAGTGGACGGAGTTATATTCATGTTAGCTGGAGAACTACTATTCCATTTGTGGATGTAATTTTCAGGAATTCTTTGGATAGGAAATTGGAGTCCTTCCATTCAAAGGCTTTTTAACGTACAGGTTTTCTGATTAAACCTCTTTTTGGTATTGATTGTGTAGCTGCAGTTTTTGTTTCCACTTTAGTCTGATACTCAGTTGTTTCTGCTGAACAAGATCTTTTAATTGTTTAGAGCTTCTGAAATCTTTTGTTGTACTGCCATTTTAGACATAATTTCAATTACTACAATTTGGCTTTGCATTCTTGAGCAGGCAAGCTCTGTGCTTATTTTGTGGTCAGCAGGCATGTTTACCATGGGTAAACTTTTTTCTCTTCTTCCTACAGAAGATCTTAGTTCTTTCTCTGGAGAAGATGTCTATAGGAAAGAATACAACAGTTGCTATTGTTTGTTCCTTTTGACAATTTAGGAACCAAAACTTTCCCTTTGTTTTCACAAAATCCTTTCGCTTCCAGTGTTTTCTTGAAATGTTATGCCACCTCGAACTAGACCAAACATAGTAAGAAGCCTTTCTTCTCTTTTAATTACCTTGAAGATTCAATTCCCAATCTAGATACAACTATGTAAGGGGCAAATTAAGCCTTCTCAGAGGGTATGGTTATGGTCTAGCCAGGATCCCTGGGTTTTATCAACATTTTCCGAGGGTTACAAAAAAGTTTTTTGTTATAACTTCTCAGAAGGATCTCTTCTGCCTTATGTTCCAATAGACCCTTTGAAAGCAGATACTTTCTTTCAGTCTATCCTTAATCTAGTACTTTTCGCAGTCTTAGTTACAGTCACAGATTCATAAAAGTTTATTCCAATCTTTTCACTGTGCCTAAGAGGAAAATGTAGGCCTCTTCTGGGTTTCTATCTTTTATAGTTAAGTTATTTAGACTTTCCTACTTTCAAAATGGAAACTAACCGTACCATTTTACCTTAGTCCATCAAGTTCAATTTATGTACACAATAGATTTGAAGGACACTTTCTTTCATATGCCTATCATCAAGGTCATGCACCAGTTCCTAGGTTTTGTCTTACTGGACAATCCCTTACAGTTTGTGGTTCTTCTTTTTGGACTAGTTATAGCTTACAGAATTTTTTTCAAGGTTTCAGGAACTTTTTTGTCTGTGTAAAGAGATTGGGTTATTTCAGTGACTCTATACCTGATCATTTCTATATTGTTCTGGCTTTCATATTTACCCTCACCCAAATCTCTTTCCAATTCAATTCAATTTCATATTCACTCTCTTCACTTTGCATGTTAGTAATGGTTTAGGAATGACAGACAGCTATCTCCTTTGGAAAACCAGCTGAGACAATCTCTTTCCTGTTGGATAAATCATCAATCGATTTTCACTGGTGTGTTTTTTAATTCCTCCCATCTTGGACAAAAACTTCTACATATGCTGATTTTATCAGGAACGGCATTTTTTTATATACAGTACATTATACAGTCTCAATAATGCACTTACCTTTGTGCTTGTGATCCGAAATGAGACACTTCCCTTAAGCATGTCCAGAACATTGATGTGCCCATTCTTAGCTGCAGATGGATTGCTGTCATGCCCTCCTGCCAGGTATAAAAAAATAATTGAATCTATCATTCTATATATCTGTCTATCTATCTATATATCTATCATCTACAATTATAAATTTATGTGGGGAATTGCAGTGCTCTCATGGGTGGGTTAATTACAATTTTATGTGTTAATAGCATGGAAGGATTTCCTTTTAAAACAGTTAGCTTTTAAAACAATTTAGTTCAATGACCTTCTGATACAGGATTTATTAGCATTGGCACATGAAACACCCAATTGTTCATATAATGTATCTATGGGGCATAAATACAATTCTAAATAACATAACAGTTGCTTAGATATTGGCTTAGATAGATAGCTCATTGTCAGTAATTATCAGTAATCCTTAGAGTACGGCAGTATCATTTCTACAAGCACAATATTTCAATTAGAAGATGTTTATAAAGGAGTACAATAGACTTGGATTTTAGTCAAAATATTAGTGCTACAAGGTGCATGTTGTATAGCGATCTCTAATTAAATCTATTTTTTAGAAACATTAAAGGAACATGAAACCCAAAAATTGTCTTTCATGATTCAGATAGCATATACAATTTAAACAACTTTCCAATTGACTTTTATTATCAATTTTGCTTCATAATTTTGGTAACTTTTATGTGCAGCTAGTTCCAGATCCTGAGGCTACCTAGGTATGTTTTTCAACAATGGATACCAAAAGAACAAAGCAAATTAGATAATAGAAGTAAATTGGAAAGTTGTTTAATTTGTATATGCTATCTGAATCATGAAGACAATTTTTGGGTTTCATGTTCTTTAATGTTTCTAAAAAAATAGATTTTAATTAGAGATCGCTATACAACATGCACCTTGTAGCACTAATATTTTGACTAAAATCCAAGTCTATTGTACTCCTTTATAAACATCTTCTAATTGAAATATTGTGCTTGTAGAAATGATACTGCCGTACTCTAAGGATTACTGATAATTACTGACATGAGCTATCTATCTAAGCCAATATTCTAAGCAACTGTTATGTTATTTAAGAATTGTATTTATGCCCCATAGATACATTATATGAACAATTGGGTGTTTCATGTGCCAATGCTATATAAAATCCTGTATCAGAAGTCATTGAACTAAATGTTTTAAAAGCTAACTGTTTTAAAAGGAAATCCTTCCAATGCTATTAACACATAAAATTGTAATTAACCCACCATGAGAGGCACTGCAATTCCCCACATAAATTTATAATTGTAGATGATAGATATATAGATAGATAGACAGATATATAGAATGATAGATTCAATTATTTTTTTATACCTGGCAGGAGGCATGAC
This sequence comes from Bombina bombina, assembly GCF_027579735.1. Classification (NCBI taxonomy): domain Eukaryota; kingdom Metazoa; phylum Chordata; class Amphibia; order Anura; family Bombinatoridae; genus Bombina; species Bombina bombina. The sequence goes on from NC_069503.1 coordinate 1,108,956,687, forward strand.
AGCAATCCATCTGGCAGCTAAGAATGGGCACATCAATGTTCTGGACATGCTTAAGGAAGTGTCTCATTTCGGATCACTAGCACAAAGGTAAGTGCATTATTGAGACTGTATAATGTACTGTATATAAAAAAATGCTTTCCTGATAAATCAGGCATATGTAGAAGTTTTTGTCCAAATGGGAGGAATAAAAACACACCAGTGAAAATCGATTGATGATTTATCCAACAGGAAAGAGATTGTCTCAGCTGGTTTTCCAAAGGAGATAGCTGTCTGTCATTCCTAAACCATTACTAACATGCAAAGTTGAAGAGAGTGAATATGAAATTGAATTGAATTGGAAAGAGATATGGGTGAGGGTAAATATGAAGCCAGAACAATATAGAAATGATCAGGTATAGAGTCACTGAAATAACCCAATCTCTTTACACAGACAAAAAAGTTCCTAGAACCTTGAAAAAAAAATTCTGTAAGCTATAACTAGTCCAAAAAGAGAACCACAAACTGTAAGGGATTGTCCAGTAAGACAAAACCTAGGAACTGGTGCATGACCTTGATGATAGGCATATGAAAGAAAGTGTCCTTCAAATCTATTGTGTACATAAATTGAACTTGATGGACTAAGGTAAAATGGTACGGTTAGTTTCCATTTTGAAAGTAGGAAAGTCTAAATAACTTAACTATAAAAGATAGAAACCCAGAAGAGGCCTACATTTTCCTCTTAGGCACAGTGAAAAGATTGGAATAAACTTTTATGAATCTGTGACTGTAACTAAGACTGCGAAAAGTACTAGATTAAGGATAGACTGAAAGAAAGTATCTGCTTTCAAAGGGTCTATTGGAACATAAGGCAGAAGAGATCCTTCTGAGAAGTTATAACAAAAAACTTTTTTGTAACCCTCGGAAAATGTTGATAAAACCCAGGGATCCTGGCTAGACCATAACCATACCCTCTGAGAAGGCTTAATTTGCCCCTTACATAGTTGTATCTAGATTGGGAATTGAATCTTCAAGGTAATTAAAAGAGAAGAAAGGCTTCTTACTATGTTTGGTCTAGTTCGAGGTGGCATAACATTTCAAGAAACACTGGAAGCGAAAGGATTTTGTGAAAACAAAGGGAAAGTTTTGGTTCCTAAATTGTCAAAAGGAACAAACAATAGCAACTGTTGTATTCTTTCCTATAGACATCTTCTCCAGAGAAAGAACTAAGATCTTCTGTAGGAAGAAGAGAAAAAGTTTACCATGGTAAAACATGCCTGCTGACCACAAAATAAGCACAGAGCTTGCCTGCTCAAGAATGCAAAGCCAAATTGTAGTAATTGAAATTATGTCTAAAATGGCAGTACAACAAAAGATTTCAGAAGCTCTAAACAATTTAAAAGATCTTGTTCAGCAGAAACAACTGAGTATCAGACTAAAGTGGAAACAAAAACTGCAGCTACACAATCAATACCAAAAAGAGGTTTAATCAGAAAACCTGTACGTTAAAAAGCCTTTGAATGGAAGGACTCCAATTTCCTATCCAAAGGATTCCTGAAAATTACATCCACAAATGGAATAGTAGTTCTCAGCTAACATGAATATAACTCCGTCCACTTTTGGAATTAACTCCTTAAGGTCTATTGGGCCTATTATCTAAAGGTTTCTGGACTAGCAAGAATATTTAAGATTATTTGAAAAATGGCCACTAAGAAACAAAGGAGCGGTTGAGAAATTTCAAAAAAGAAAGGGAAATAGCCCTGTTACTAACTGTAATACCATGTTAAGTCAGTACACAAAAACATAAAATACACAGAGACTCCCTCTCACATTGCCAAACAGCTAAATCCATTTTAACGTGTATGTAACAGAGGGTATCATGTACCTCACAGTGAAGTACCTGCTAATAGCCTGTGGGCTATTTGAGTGCATGAAAATGTCTTCACTTACCTTATGCATCCACTCGAACCCAGCTGCAGAAAAATACTGCTTCCAGTCCATCCAATGCTGTGTAAGCAACAGCAGAGAATATCACAAAGGATTACAACCTGACAGGAGGAGGCTAAGGGACAAGTCCCCACAACACCTTGGGAAGGCTTGTAAATAACTCCCATAGGGGGCTCCATTACATATGCAGCGTCACCCGCAAATGTCGGCGACGCCGTTTTTTGCGCAGGTTTAGAATCCTATATACAGCGCCGCATATAAATGTGACACGTATATTTCACCCGTTGCCTGCAATTTTTACTACCATAGGCTAACATTGGACCGCGTCGTAAATCGGTATCCAATATCAAGCGCAAGGACTTACGTGGCAAAAATGGAGAAATCTTACTCCATTTTTACCTTGCCATAAAAGGCAGCCATAGCAAGCCTTGTGCTGAGTATGGGAGCACCCTTAAACCGCCATTAACGCACAACCCAATAAACCTATTAAAGTATTAACCCCTAAACCGCCATAGCCCACAACGCAATAAACCTATTAAGTATTAACTCCTAAACCGCCATAGCCCACAACACAATAGGATAAGAGCTACTGAAATTCTATTGGCTATTCAAATCAGCCAATAGAATTTCAGTAGCTCTTATCATATTGGCTGATTTGAACATCCAATAGGATTTCAGTAGCTCTCATCCTATTGGCTGATTTGAATTTGAAGGCTTAAATCAGCTCAATAGGAATTCAAGGGACGCCATTTTTAATCGCGTACCTTGAATTCCTATTCAATGTACGGCGGAGATCATGTGAAGAGGATCCTCCACGCTCCATGGCTCCACGGTCGGGTCTTCAGTTCCAGGCTCGCCGGTCAGTTCCAGGTGTCTTCAGCTCTGGGTCATCAGTCTTCAACTCCGCCCTCCGCTCCGCGCCGGCTGGTTCCTGGAAGAAGAAAGAAGAGGTCGCTGCTTGGAAGAAGACTTCACCACCTGGAACAGGACCTTCTCCGCCGGACTTCAGGACAGGTGAGGACCACTTGGGGGTTAGACTTAGGGTTTTTTAAGGGGTTTTTGAGGGGGTTTATTTTATTTAGATAGGGTGGGCAGAAAAAGTGCTAAATGCCCTTTTAAGGGCAATGCCCAACAAATGCCCTTTTCAGCGCAATGGGTAGTTTAGGGTTTTTAGTGGTTATTTTATTTGGGGGGGTTTGGTGGGTGGGGGGTTTTACTGTTAGGGGAGGTTGTGTATTTTCTTGAAAAAGAGCTGATTATATTGGGGAAATGCCCTGCAAAAAGCCCTTTTAAGGGCTAATGGTAGTTTATTAGATTAGGGGGTGTTTTTATTTGGGGGGGGGCTTTTTTATTTTCATAGGGATTAGGTATAATTTTTGATTGGTAATTTTCTTTATTATTTTCTGTAATCTTAGATTTTTTTATATTCTGTAATTGTAGCTTAAAGAGACAGTCTACTCCAGAATTTGATTAGACTATGGCCCATATTTATCAAGCTCTGTATGGAGCTTGTGGGCCCGTGTTTCTGGCGAGTCTTCATACTCGCCAGAAAACACAAGTTATGAAGCAGCGGTCTAAAGACCGCTGCTCCATAACCCTGTCCACCTGCTCTGAGCAGGCGGAAAGGAATCGCCGGAAATCACCCGATCGAGTACGATCGGGTTGATTGACACCTCCCTGCTGGCGGCTGATTGGCCGCGAGTCAGCCGGGGGCGGCGTTGCACCAGCAGCTCTGCTGGTGCAATGTTAAATGCGGAGAGCACATTGCTCTCCGCATTTAGCGAGGTCTTCCGGACCTGATCCACACTGTTGGATCAGATCCGCAAGACCTTTGATAAATAGAGGCCTCTCCCTTTAATTTATACTTAGTTTATTTGTCTTTTTAAAGTAGTGTTAGGTTTTTTAATTTAATAGTAACTTTAGTATTTTGTTAATTAGGTAATTTGGGTTCATTTAGGGGGGGGTTAGGTTAGGGGGGTTAGGTTAGGGGTTAGGTTTATTGCGTTGTGGGCTTTGGTGGTTTAGGGGTTTATACTTTAATAGGTTTATTGCGTTGTGGGCTATGGCGGTTTAGGGGTTAATACTTTAATAGCTTTGATGTGGGCTATGGCAATTTAGGGGTTAATACTTTAATAGGTTTATTGCGTTGTGGGTTAATGGCGGGTATTTTGCGATGTTGCGGTTGGCGGATTTAGGGGTTAATAATTTAGTTATTACTTGCGGTGTGGGTTTGATGGCGGATATAGGGGTTAATAGTTTAATTAGGCTTATTGCGTTGTGGGGGGTTGTCGGTCTAGGGGTTAATACATTTATTATTAGTAGTGAGGGGGGATTGCGGATATAGGGGTTTTTACCTGTAGGGCTTTTTTTTGGGAGGCGTGTTAGACTATTACGGGAGATTTGTTATTTTCTTTACTTTTCTTAGGCGCGGCAGTTTCTAAAGTGCCGTAAGTCACTGGCGACTCCAGAAATTATTTCTGGACATCGCTAGTTTATCCAACTTACAGCACTTTATGAACTGCCGGCGCCGTATATGTAATAGCCCGATGTGCGAGGTGAAATTACGGGCGGCGCGGGTTGCATCGCTTGCGTTGAAGCCTGCGCCGTATATATGTAATCGCGCCCAGGGTGTTTTCTGTCATTACGCAGCAGTCCATGCTCCCCTCTCTTCTATTTCTGGTTCTGTGAGGGGAAAATGGCTCTCAAGTAGGTCTGAGAACCCCTTTCAACAAAGAATCTGGAGCACCTCTATTCTTCTCCTTCCTCCTGTGGAGGCAAATGTAAGACTAGGATACCAGAGAGGTGAGAGTGATTAAAAGCTCCTGTAGTGTTGAGTATCTTTGCCACCTCCTAGTGTCCAGGAGTTAAATTCCCAGAAGTTTTGGCTTGTGGACACCACCTTATGAAAGAAAAGAACACATTTGCTTCACTTTCTTACTTGTAGTTTGGAACCCATTCTTCCCTTGCATGCTGATTGAAATTTCTTAGCAGTTGGCACCCAAACCGTATAATTAGAAAACACATAACGAATAACCTAGAAATGTATGTTTGTTCAATGTATTTTAATGACATTTTAATCTTATCTCTACAGACAGGGTTCACCGCTCTTCATGTTGCGGCTCACTTTGGACAACTAGATTTTGTGCGAGAAATTCTAACTAAGTTACCAGCTACGGTGCACAGTGAACCTCCCAAATCACTGTCTGATTTAATACACCTGAAAGAACTAGGGAGAGAGGTAATGATGGACACTGGCATCATAAAAAATATTTTTTTAACAAATTAATTTTCACAATATCATATATCATCAGTTACCAACAATTATGGTTTACATTAGTTAGTAGGTGCAAGATAAAATCCATCAGTCCCCTCTGACTGCAATATCAAAGGAATATTAGCATTTTTATCCAGCAATATTATAGGTCAGATGAGGATTTTACACTTTAGTAGCCCTTGGCTTATCTGCAATGCAACCACAATGTTGAACAACATCTTTAAGTAATTGTTACCATCCCCAGTTGTATTGAGGAAAATAACGTCCCCATGGCACCATCACTGGACAGTCCACCCCACACAGTGATGCCTGGCTAGTTCAGTTCATTTATGATAGTCCCATGAGGATTTTCATCTGCCCAGCACACACAATTATGCCTGTTCACATGGCCTGACAATTTGAAAAAGGCTTCATCTGACCAGATAATCTTATCAAGAAGGTCTGATTGGTGAGAAATTTGGTTACGCATTACCATGACCCAGTACTGTATAGTGACCCAGTACTGTATAGATCAGTACTGTATAGCTGCTTTTAGCCAACTCTGTATATAACTTCTAATAGGTGATGATAAATACAATATCAATATGGATTTTTTACAGAAACTTCTTAAGCACCTTTTTGGTGTTTGCCACATTATTTAGAGTAATATTGTTAATTGTAATTACCCTTTCTTCTTATATTAAGTCAGGATATACACCATTACATCTGGCATCTCAATCTGGCCATGAAAGCTTGGTACGCCTTCTTCTTAATGACCCGGGTGTGCAGGCAGATTCTCCAACTTGCTGGCAGGTAATACTTACTGTAATATTGCTTATAGAGAACTGCTCATCTCTTAACACACCTCAAAAATAATGCTCTGTTTAAAGTGAAGGTCAATTTTGATGTATTAGTGCCCGGTTATTAATAATCCTATTAAAAACAAGTGCACTTTAATTAATCAAAATTGACATTTCACTTCTTTTCTTCAAAAACTTACCTTTTAATCCTGGCAGCCGCTCCAGCGATTCCCCCGGCTGTCGGAAGCCTCTGCAGAAGTCAGAAATGACGAACCATGCTCCTCCAATCACGGCTTTCCCCCAGGGGAATCTTGGCCTGATGCAATGCTGTGATTGGAGGAAGCCGGTTTTGTCATTTTAGACCCAAGAAGACGGCTTGCGACGGGCGGAGGAAGTGCTGGAGCGGCTGCCAGGATTAAAAGGTAAGTTTTTGAAGAAAAGAAGTGAAATGTCAATTTTGATTAATTAAAGTGCCCTTGTTTTTAATAGGATTATTAAAAACCGGGCACTAATTCATCAAAATTGACCTTCACTTTACTGCTCTGGAATATTTTTATGTTTAGACACAAATAAAGTTTATGAAGGTTTATAATGAAAGCACTGTAGTAAAATAAGGCATCTTGTGTGTGTCAGAAAAGGTTAAAAATAAGTTATTAACAAACATATGTATAGAGACAAGAAAATGGTTTGCAGTACATTTCATGTTTCATGTGTAATAAAATGTTTTGGATTATATGGTTAGCACATACATGTTTTTTTAAACATTACACTATATTTACAAATCTTAAAGACTGAGGCTTTCTTAATAAATATGGGAAAAAAGTATCACTATAAGAAACTGGGGCAAGTTGATAAATTTAGGTAACACTAATGCAGGTCCTTTTTCATTAGTCATAAAAATAGATAAAATAAATTAGCATTTTTTTCCCAAAGATGGAACCGTAGTTCTCATTCCTAAACATATGTAGTCGCACACAAAAACATTGACCTAGCTTCATAGATGCTCATAAAGTTGCAGAAAATCAGGGATTATGTTCACAGTTCATTGAGCATATCTTTAAAGGGACAGTAAACATCTTGAATTTTTTATATAAAATATTTATTATTATTATTATTATACTTTATAAAGCTCCAACATATTCCGCAGCACTGACCATGGGTACATGGGACAATATTTGACAAACACATACAGGAGGAGTTGAGGGCCCTATTCCTGTTGGCACTTACAATCTAGAAATGTTTAGTTATGAATAATGAAACAAATTTGCGATATATTCATTTTTTTTATTTTGCCCCTTTCATGTTATTTAGCTCTGAAAATTGAGCAATTTTTAATTCTCAGAACTTGAAATGCACCTGCTGACTTATCAAGGCTAACCCTGTTACATACATGTCCCTAATTGGCTTTAAGAGATAACAACTGCAAATAATGCATTTTATACAAACAGTGGCTAGCCTTATTTTCTGTGGACTAAAGCCCAGTTTGACTCCTCCAAATAATGCAAATGGTGGGTGGAGTTTGGCTATTAAAAAGTAATTGCTGTAAAAAGGATGTTAATTAGTTAAACATGTTTAGGCTGATATCTTATTCCACAGCAACAGAAAAGAAATGCCTTGTAACTACAAGGCGTATACTGTCTTTTTAATTATATTTTCCATATGTATGTTAGTGGGCGTGTCTGCCATTAATCCTTCTGATATAGATACTATGTCACACATTACTTTGCTCCGTTTACTGAGTTGACATAGGGACTACATCCAGCAAAGAGGTGTAACCGGGGGCAAATAGCATCTGCCTTCATATGGTAAGTAAGTCATGATCATGCTCCCTTACCATATTGACGACAGATCGCCAATTATTACAGACAGTAACACTGTGTGTGTCATTGTCTGTATTTATCTTGTGGGGAGGGGAGAAAGAATACGGGTGGGTGGCCAATTAAGGGAGTAGGAAAGGAGGGGCAGGTCCCTAAATAGCAGAGAAAATATAATCAGTTGGAGGGGTGGTGGGTTCCCACACTACATAATGGTTTGACAGGGGAGAAGGAGGGATGGGTCCCTATGCTACATAAAATATGATCAGAGAGGGGAGGCCAACTGATTAACCCTTTTGCTGCTGGGAATTTCAGAAGTTTGGTGGGCATCTGCAATTAGCAGCCTTCTAATTGCTAAAATTATAGCACAATTAGAATGTGGAAGCAAAATAAAAGTATTAATATATAAATGGAATCCTGACTTTCCTATTAAAAGTGAACTAATGGACCTTTCCTTCTATTTACTAAAAACCAATGACAAAGCCATGGATGTCTGCTATTTCTGAACAAAGGGGCACCCAGAGAAGCTTTTACAACCATTTGCCTTATGACTGCAATAGTTGTGTGTAAATAATTTCAGTAAGAAACCCAAAGTTTGTGAAAAAGTAATTTTTGTATATGATAGCATTTGACGGCCAAATGGTGGCAAAAAAACAAAATGTGCCTAGATCAAACATCGGGTTGTCTACTTAAAAAATATATATATAGGTTTGGGGTTCAGTTTTGAGAATTTAAGCAGGTATGCTATACCAAATGAGAAATAACGTATTGCATCAAATAAAGATCTTATGTTTGGTCTTAGCTGAATCAGAGGATGCAATCAACAAAATCTGGAGAGTTAGAAAGTTACAGGTTCTTGTGGGATGTGATCATTAATCTTTTTATATATATTTTTTTACTTTCTTTGGTAATTTTAAAATAATTTCTAAATGTAAATAATGAGAATAATGTGATTAAAGCTATTTTTATAACAAAAAAATATATAATTTCATATAAATAAAACAAAAACACAAAGACACACAGGAGTCAAAAAACATTTGCAAAGGGGAAAACCAATAATTACATCGAAAACAACTTCAGAAACGCACTTGAGAAGTAAAGCACGGTTTATGGTTTTTACCTATATCAATATCAGCATGTTGTTTTACTGAGGGTGGTTTTCCTCTATTTTAATTTTCTTGCTCAGTAACATTTTGATTACGTTTGTGATTGGGTAAATAAAATCTCTACTGTTTGTCTTCAGCAGAAATGATAAGATATAAAACTGCAAATTAGGGAGAGATAGGTGGCAAGATTAGGCTTCTGAAGCCTGCTATGTTGTTGTCTTTCAGTTTTCAGGACTAAAATATAAATGCCCATACATAGATATATTGCATCTTTGAATAGAAACACATTTTCAATATACATGTATTGGCAAAAATGCTTCTGTTAAGAGTAATCACTGTTTTAGTGTTAACATTATTCTCTGCACGTGCATGTGAAGCATAGCTAGATATTTTCACTGCACCCACATTTTAAATAATGGAGCTGCTTAAATCATCAGTGGGGCTGTATCATGTCAGCAATTAACAAATTGAGTCATTACCAGATGATACAAGCACCTTAGGCTCTCCAAACAAGTCTCTCCAAACAAGTCTTGTGTTTAAAATGCTGGTGCACGGTGCATACTTAAATACACTTTTGAAACAGCTATAGCTTTTATTAGAAGCATTTTTGCTAATCCATGTATATTACAAAATTGCTTTTGTTCAATACCGAAATGCACCCATGTGGTTTCCAATTTTGGCTGGAATATCCCTTTAAATTACAGGAAAACAGGGGAAGCAAAATAAATAACTTGATTGTAGTTGTGTTACTATACATAATTAAAAAGGAGAGTAAGGTCAAAATTAAACTTTCATAATTCAGATTGAGTATGCAACTTTTAACAACAATTTTCCTCTATTATAAAATTTGCTTTTTTCTCTTGGTACCCTTTGTTTAAGAGTAAATCTAGATAGGCTGATAGGAGCTTAGGAGCATGCACATGTCTTTAGTTTTCTTTAGCAGCTGTGTTTGCAACTATGTATAACATTGCTATAAACATTGTTGCAAACACTGCTGCCAGGTGACTAAAGAAACATTCAAGCTTATGAGCTCACCTAGGATTACTCTTTAACAAAGGATACCAAGAAAATTAAGTAAATGATAACAGAAGTTAACTGGAAATTGATTAAAATGTAATGCTCTATCCAATCCATTTAGGTCACCCTTTTTCTGGTAAGAAGTTCCCCATCAAGGGGTATTACACGTTTGTCCACTTACGTTGTGTATCCGCTTAAATGCCTATGTGGCCTATAATATGTGGGGGAATCTTACCAGCAGGTTAAAGAAGGCATAAAACAACATAAGTTGACTTTTTTTTTGTAATACTAAAATGAGACATCTTCTAAAAAAGATGCCATGTAAACACATAGGTTAAATATTCTGTATCCAAAAGCCCTCAACAGAGATTACAATGTATCTATCTTTTTATTATTGTTTACTTTAAATTATTTTGTATTGGGTCTGTTACTTGCAGTATTACTCTTCTTCTTGTAGTTTTGGTTTGTTTTGGGGTTATGGTGTATACATTTGATTAATATACTGAGGTGATGGAATTGAATATGATAATTTCATTAGCAATAGTTTTTTTTTGGGCTACTTAAGAAATATGAATATGGTCAGTTGTGTTGAGCCTGAGGAAGGGGTGGGAGCCCCCAAAATGTTGCTCTTTGTACTGCTACCTATAGTCTAATAAAGTGAAAAAGCATTATTTGGGTGTGCCTTGTTCCTTTCATTACATGATGTTTAACATGCTTTTGACTTGTAATACTTAATTGCTTATACATGCACAAGAAAGTTAAATTGACAAAAATGGATGCAAAAGCAAAACAACTGCACTTGAAAGAGGCAAAATTTTGTTAAATTTCAAGTTGCAGAATTTGAAAAGCCCAACAATCCTTTTACAAACTACTAAAAAATGTTTCTGATTGGTTTAAATACAGGTGATGAATCATACCTGTGTAAGGTATAGGTAGGAGTTGAAGTGCCACAAATGCATTTGAAAAACATTAAATAAGAGTGTTATTGTGGGGCTTTCAAATATTTTGGAATATTTTTAAATTTGAAGACCCTGTGAGTACCTACAGTATGTATTGCACTGTGCAAGGGAATGTGTATTTATTGAAATGCAGCCTATTGTGTCTATAATTTATAACTAATATTTGTAATTAAGAGAACTAAGTCTGTACCATTTTTAGAAATAATCACAGGACAAAATAAAATAGTGGTTGTATTTAAAAACATATCAGTGTTGTTATGTGGACAAATACTGTCTAAATCTCTGTTCAGCATAACACCAAATTTTATCTGAGCTATATTAACCAACTTTAAAATTATGTATGTGTAGTGTGGGTGTTATTCAGTGGCCGACCCAGCAACTAATTAATGGGGGGGGGGGTTCAGGAAAGAAACTGAGTGGGTAGGGATGTGGCTAGGAAGTCACGTGGTGTAGCTATGTAGCGGGCGGGGCGAACACTTGACACAAAAGCATGTTGGAAAAGTTAAAGGTAGACATGGTCATAGGTGTTATGTAAATGGAGTTGAGTCATCCAAGAGAGTATAACTGGGTGGGTAGGGGTATGGCTAGGCTGTCAGGTGGGATGGCTATAAAAAGGGTCAGGGCAAACCCTTGACACAAAATCATGTGGGTGGAGTTATTGGCGGACTCTGCAAATTTAGGCACAGTCACAGATGTTATGTGGATGGAGTTGGGTCATCCAGGGGAGTAACTTGGTAGGTATGTGTGAGGCTTGGCAGTCAGGTGGTGTAGCTAGGTGAAAAGAAAGAGCAGTGGGTAGGAGCTATTGTTTCCTTCCTTTTATCAGAATAGGGTGCATCCTAAAAGACTGTGATGGTTTTGCATCTCCATAAAACCACCACTGGTGTTGTGTTTTTTCTGAATATCTGTATTATTGTGATTTGTCACCATAAAACTGTTACTTGCGTGCAGGGTAATATGGTATTAGGTCTATGGTATCAGCTGTTATTTTACCAATGTAGTATTATTTTGGTTTGTCTACATGTAGATAATAAAGAATTATTATTATCATTATTTGTATGGCGCCACATAATTATGCCGCACTGGTACGCTGTAGAAATACCAGTCCTGTAATGGGATCTAATTTAAAAGAAATTATCATTTAAAATCATCCCTAAAACATTTATTTTTGCGCTATGCTGTATAATTATTCATGCTCAGCCAATAATATTGTATGGTTTCTATACAATGTGACAGCCGTATTCGGTTCACAGCTGATTTCCATGTGCAGATCTCTATTCCACTTTTGTATGACCAAGCAATGCCCATGACATATAAATCTAACTATAAACAGTTGCATAATACATACAATTCTGTTTGCTTGCTAGTTTGCTAGAATTATGTCACCATTATGTATTTTATACTAACGTAATGGAGTTTAATGTGATGACTCACACTGTACAAGGCAAAACACAATAGAATAAGTGGTGTTCTAATGAGGTTTGTTTAGGTAGAAAAGCTCATACACACATAGACAGGTCCCTTGTGTGCCTATGACTTGCTACCAGAATCTAATGAGTTGTCTGTGGATAATTATATTGTTGTATGTGATGTTACTTTAAAGGGGCAGCTGACAGCATTCTTTATAATAGTACATGGAAACCCTCAGTTAATATCCTGTGAGTTTGTGTGTACATATTCCCCTGGCTGCCCCTCACCGTAAGCCTTTTTATCCATTTAAAGGAGCGGAAGTACAATCTGTCAGATACCATACCTTCTGTTCCATAGATTCTAAGTAGACAGCTTGCTTAAAATATTATAAAGAGTTGCAGGAGCTCACGGTGCTTAGGGTTTATGGAGCACTACTATACATTGTTACAAACACTACTGTCATAGAATGATAAAGACACATGCATGCTCCTGACAGGGCTGGACTGGGAATAAAAAGCAGCACTGGAAAAATTGGAAGACCAGCCCATTACTACTTCCCCAATAAAAAATGTTTCACAATTAAATTATATTAGCTCAAAATACAAAAAATATGAGATTGCTTGTTATGTTGACACCCAAAAAGCCAATTTAATTCTATGTGAAATGATTATCCATAGTGTGATCTGGGAAGAAACTCAAAATAGTGTGTCACTCTGTCTCTCAGTGTGTCTTAACTTGATGCTAGAAAAGAAACCAATGGCACTAAAATGCAATGGCACTGGCGAAATAAAATGGCACTAAAATGGCACTAAATGGCACATGGTTTACCTTACCAGCCCTTAAAAGGGCCTTTTGCGGGGCATACCCCAAAGAAAACAGCTCTTTTGCCTGTAAAAATAAACACAATACCCCCCCCCAACATTACAACCCACCACCCACATACCCCTAATCTAACCCAAACCCCCCTTAAATAAACCTAACACTAAGCCCCTGAAGATCTTCCTACCTTATCTTCACCACGCCGGGTATCACCGATCCGTCCAGGCTCCGATGTCTTGATCCAAGCCCAAGCGGGGGCTGAAGACGTCCATCCTCCAGCTGAAGTCTAGATCCAAGCGGCGGCTGAAGAAGTCCATCATCGGGCAGAAGTCTTCATCCTATCCGGGCAGAAGAGGAGATCCAGACCGGTAGACATCTTCATCCAAGCGGCATCTTCTATCTTCTTCCATCCGATGACGAGCGGCTCCATCTTCAAGACCTCCGGCGCGGATCCATCCTCTTCTTCCGACATCCTAAAACAGAATGAAGGTTCCTTTAAGGGATGTCATCCAAGATGGCGTCCCTCGAATTCCGATTGGCTGATAGGATTCTATCAGCCAATCGGAATTAAGGTAGGAAAATTCTGATTGGCTGATGGAATCAGCCAATCAGATTCAAGTTCAATCTGATTGGCTGAGCCAATCAGCCAATGCCGCCTTGATCCAGCTAGGTTTTCCTCAAACCTTGGCTCAGGTGCAGTAACATAAGAGAAAAGAAAAGATAAGGCGCACAGGGCAAGACTCAAGTGAAAAGATTTTATTACAAATAGCTGCACATACAAGTATTATTACACTTACTAGAGCAAAGGATTAAAAGGCATTCAAATGAAGCGCTGTGCGGGTACCCTCCAGTCAGTGATCTGCCTGCTCCTTGACACACACGCACAGCACGCCACATTTGTTTTGCAGGGTTGGGAGGCGCACTCACGTCACTTGATGCCGACCCACGCTCAGCAAGAGTCAGTAGCTGGAAAGTGACTGTCTGTCTGAGTTGACACCACGGTGACGACCAGGCAGCTCAGGCAGGCAGTACGTAGACAGAGTAAAAAGTTATTATATAGCCACAGAGTATCCTGGCACAGGATCCGGAAACTTTACCAGACGTTACCTGTTACAGCTGAGAAAGGCAGTCCAACTGAGCCTACTGTGTGAGACAAGGAGCTGTAGGAACACAGCGCTTCACTTGAATGCCTTTTAATCCTTTGCTCTAGTAAGTGTAATAATACTTGAGTGTGCAGCTATTTGTAATAAAATCTTTTCACTTGAATGCCTTTTAATCCTTTGCTCTAGTAAGTGTAATAATACTTGCGTGTGCAGCTATTTGTAATAAAATCTTTTCACTTGAATGCCTTTTAATCCTTTGCTCTAGTAAGTGTAATAATACTTGCGTGTGCAGCTATTTGTAATAAAATCTTTTCACTTGAGTCTTGCCCTGTGCGCCTTATCTTTTCTTTTCTCCTATAAAAAGATTAAGATAAATTGGCACACACATAAATTACATACAAAAAAACTTCTTTCCACATAGAATATATTTACAGAAATACAGCATATTGGTCAAGATGATGATTGTCTTTCATCAAATTCAATTAAATCTTTATCTTCATTTGCAAAAATACCAACAAAGAAAAGAAGTGGGGGCGTGCTTGGGCATTATCTGAGGCTCTGGAAAGAACAAAATAATCAGCTGATTATCTATTAAATACTGAAGCATCTCTAGCAACAGACTCTACTGTATGAACTGTTGACACAGATCGAACAAAAATGTATAAGTATTGCAGTATTCATGACTTTCCTGCATGGATCTGGGCCGATGTGACTTCAGGCGGCGGCCTACTACAGGAATCATCACCCCCACGCCGCGGGGTATATAGCCGTGATATGGCTGGTCTAAATAAGGAGGAACTTCAAGAAGATATTCCCTCCATTCTCACTAACCTAGAGCAACAAATATCCCATAACTTTACTAGCCTCCCCTCACTGCTACAAAGGAATGACCTAGAGGAACCCTCTTTGAAAATAGCAAGCCGGATGCCTGCAACAAAGTCTTATGACCGAACTAATGCAACTGCGGATGATGGAGAGATGTTGCCAGTGGGATTTCTTAGCTTTGGCAGCCAATTCATAACTCAGAGGCGTGTAGTACAGTACAGGGACGCAATTTTATCTGGCCTGTGTCCCTCAGCATACTACCAAAAAGCCCTGAATGAGGAAGCGGTGGATTGTCAGGGGGAGATAATTAAAACCCACTTTGTGGTTCTCAGTTGGCCAAATGGAGCTCTACAAGTACCTTGCGCAGTGTTTATGGAGAATAATTCACCCTGTACGGCTCTTTGGGGCGATGCGGCCAGCCCCCTGGAGAGTCTTGCAGACAATATCAGCTGTATGGCACAGAGCAGGGCGAATCTCCAGAGTGCATCGCGAGGTGAAGAGGATACAGGCGGGTCCGATGAAGGCCTCACTGCAGATTCCTTGCATAATCAAGTACGCCGTTGGTTATCCCGGAATGCAAGTCTCTGTGTTGCTGAGATCAGCGATATTTGAGAATGCTCATCACCCCCGGTCTTTGCCATCCACATGCAGGGGAAACTTTTTGTTGGATAGAGTGAGCTCCATGGAAGGTTTGTTAGAGTTTCTGAAAAGTGCAACATCTGGGAATGCGATCCAGCCTCAGGCGGTATCACCCACTTGTCGAGAGTCTTTCGTACCTGCTAAAGTGAGCTTAATTGACTCCTGGCATAAATGTGGAGTGGGGTGAGATTATTGCCCCTCATAATACACTCCATCTGTGTGCACACTGTTCATCTCACTCTAGTACCCAACTATATAACAAATAACTTTGCTAATCTGAACATGGGTCTCCTTACTGGACTTCACTAGAGCTATTTTAGTGTAACCCTTGTCAAGTTCATAATCAGCACAGTGTATTGTCATCACTAACAAATGTTATTTTAGCGCTTCTATTTTATGATGGTCCCTATGTTTGATAATTTTCTACCCCATGTATTTTTAACAACTTGGGTTAGGTCTCCAAGGTAATATTAACAAGAAGTTTATAGTAACTGCAGCAATATCACTTTGATATTCCATCTTATAGTATATAGTATAGAGATAATATGTTTGCCCTTTAGGTGTATTTTTAGATTATATTGTGTTCATTCTGCGGGTCAGTTCACATACACACGTATAATATGTGATTTATTCTTGACAGGGGCTCTATGTATTCACCCTTTTATTATATGAGTCTGACACGTTGGCATTAGTTATTTATGTGTTGTATTTCTAAAATAGATTTTCCTTTCTATTTAGGCTTCTGTAGTTGGACGTTATCCTATGGGCTTATGTAACATATTTTAAGCCCTCAAAACATGAGCTATATATAAGAGTAAAGTACCCGGTTCAGTAAGTGTGCATTATCTGCAGTTAGGCTGTTAATACATTATTTTGTATACTAAAGGGTTCCTAAATTCAACATTTAATTCATATCAAGAGCACAATTTGGTGCTCTCTATATAGCTGTAATGGTTCGTTTTTATTACCTATTAAGCAGAATTCCTCGGCATTGTTCCATCTAGGTTCTGATTATTGCAATTCATAAATGTCACTGCAGATATTTAAGTGCATAGAAGGCTTTTCTTTATATAGGAGAAGTTATCCTCATCACATGTCCTCATTCTCCTGGCGGGCAGATATTTACTTCCATTAATGGGTTCACTGATATAAACGGCACCTCTTAGCGCCTTCTAGCTGTTAATATCTTGCCTAGCTAAGACCTATGAGTTATGAAGTATGTAGCCGAGACGCATAAAGCTTAACAGAAGCTGTCTTTAACATAATTTTTGCCAGATTAGGTTTATCGTATGCTATCCCAAAAACTTCTTGGTTTACAAATGAGGTGATGTATCATGCCATTATGTTATTTAAGACAAGGTTACTATAGATGGAGTTCCTTTTGCGATACTTCTAAGATGTTCCTGGTTATCTATGATACATATTAGCTATTTACAGATTATAAATTATGTGTCATGGTCCAAAAGTGACCGTATATCACTCTAGTTTTTTCACTTCCAGCCATTCAGGATCTATTACTCTATTACATTGGTTCATTAGTAGCCCATACACTACTTGGGAGGTTCATAAAATTATATATTCTAGTTTACCTCCGTCAATATTGGATATTACGTGTGGGTCCAAGAGTGGTCTATTAATAGCATAGGAGGTTTCTATAAATATATAAAAGGAGGTTTAGGGTGTATTTGCCTATCATTCCTGGGTCTTCAGGTTATTATTTGAATATGTTTGTATTGTAGTACCTATATTACTGTACTTGGTGACTATATTCTCACCGATTTGTCACTGTGCTGTATATTTTCTCATTATGGTACACAACTTGTTATTATACCTGTTTGCATTGAACTGTGACAAATCTTATTTGTATTGTAAATTTTGCTAAAAACCTCAATAAAATAGAAATAAACAAAAAAACAAAAACAAAAAAAAAGTAAAAAAACAAAAAAGAAGTTACCAGATTACTTCCCAAAACTGACACTAACATCTCTACACAACATAGACATATTTGTTTCACTTTATAATACGATGAAAGAACGTGTCTGTATTTACTATGTATGAATCCTATAGAGACATACATTAACACACACATCACGGCATCGGTTGCACAAACCGGTAATACAATTAGCAATACTATCTTTAGGATTTTATAACACTAGTTTTTCCACTTGCACACACTTCTAGGTTTTATGCATACACAATTTTAAATATATATATTTTTTCCATCATCAATACACACATACATGTTTTTTCATTACTAACTCAATTCCTGGACATATTATTCAGGTTATGATAAGACCAACGGCACTTTGTGTGATATCTATCTAAAACTGCATCAACACAGTTTCGGCTAGATTACGAGTTATGCGTTAGGCTGAAAAAACAGCGTTAACAGGTCCTAACGTTGCTTTTTCCCTACCGCTGCTATTACGAGTCTTGCAGGTTCAGGGGCACCGCACACTTCTTTGGCCTTACCGCAAAACGACTTACTTAAACTTCGTAAAGTCTTTTTTCTATGGGACTTCCATAGCGATGATATTATGAGTCTGTTCTGGGAGGCCAAAAAGTGAGCGGTACACCCTCTACCTCCAAGATCCTTAACGCATTTAAAAGTCAGTAGTTAAGAGTTTTATGGTACAACGCCGTAACATAAAACTCATAACTAAAGTGCTTAAAAGTACACTAACACCCATAAACTACCTATTACACTAAAATAAAAATTTTAACCCCTAATCTGCCGCTCCGGACATCGCCGCAACTATAATAAACATATTAACCCCTAAACCGCCACACTCCCGCCTCGCAAACACTAGTTAAATAATATAAACCCCTAATGTGCCATGCCTAACATCACCGCCACCTACCTACATTTATTAACCCCTAATCTGCCGCCCCCAACGTCGCCGCCACTATATTAAATGTATTAACCCCTAAACCTAAGTCTAACCCTAATCTAAACACCCCCTAACTTAAATATAATTACAATAAATCTAAATAAAAATTAATATTATTACCTAAATAATTCCTATTTAAAACTGAATGCTTACCTATAAAATAAACCCTAAGCTAGCTACAATATAACTAATAGTTACATTATAGATAGCTTAGGGTTTATTTTTATTTTACAGGCAAGTTTGTATTTATTTTAACTAGGTAGAATAGTTATTAAATAGTTATTAACTATTTAATAACTACCTAGCTAAAATAAATACAAAAGTACCTGTAAAATAAAACCTAACCTAAGTTACAATAACACAACACTACATTATAATTAAATAAATTAACTAAATTAACAACAATTAAATAAATTAAATAAAATTAGCTAAAGTACAAAAACAAACAAACACTAAATTACAGAAAATAATAAACAAATTACAAGATATTTAAACTAATTACACCTAATCTAATAGCCCTATCAAAATAAAAAAAGCCCCCCAAAAATAAAAAAAACCCTAGCCTAAAATAAACTATCAATAGCCCTTAAAAGGACCTTTTGTGGGGCATTGCCCCAAGGTAATCAGCTCTTTTACCTTTAAAAAAAATACAAACAACCCCCCCAACAGTAAAACCCACCACCCACACAACCAACCCCTCAAATAAAATACTATCTATAAAAACCTAAGCTTCCCCATTGCCCTGAAAAGGGCATTTGGATGGGCATTGCCCTTAAAAGGGCAGTTAGCTCTTTTGCGGCCCAAACCCTAATCTAAAAAATAAAACCCACCCAATACACCCTTAAAAAAACCTAACACTAACCCCCTGAAGATTGACTTACTGTTCTGAAGACCGGACATCCATCCTCAAGGAAGCGGCAGAAGTCTTCATCCAACCGGGCTGAAGTCCTCAACGAAGCCGGGAGAAGTCTCCATCAAAGCCGGGCGAAGTGGTCCTACAGAAGGGCAGAAGTCTTCATCCAGACGGCATCTTCTATCTTCATCCATCCGACGCGGAGCGGGTCCATCTTCAAGACATCCGACGCGAAGCATCCGAAGTATTCTTACTGAATGACGGCTCCTTTAAGTGACGTCATCCAAGATGGCGTCCCTTAGATTCCGATTGGCTGATAGAATTCTATCAGCCAATCGGAATTAAGGTAGAAAAAATCCTATTGGCTTTTTTTGTGTGGGTGGTGGGTTTTACTGTTGGGGGGGTTGTTTGTATTTTATTTTTACAGGTAAAAGAGTTGATTACTTTGGGGCAATGCCCCGCAAAAGGCCCTTTTAAGGGGTATTGATAGATTAGTTAAGGCTAGGGTTTTTTTTATTTTGGGGGGCTTTTATATTTTGATAGGGCTATTAGATTAGGTGTAATTAGTTTAAATATCTTGTAATTTGTTTATTATTTTCTGTAATTTAGTGGGGGGGGGGTTTGTACTTTAGCTCATTTTAATTTAATTTATTTAATTGTTGTAAATTTAGTTAATTTATTTAATTATAGTGTAGTGTTAGGTGTTATTGTATTAGGTAATGATAGTAATTTTTATTTAAATTTATTGTAATTATATTTAAGTTAGGGGGTGTTAGGGTTAGGGTTAGACTTTGGTTTAGGAGTTAATACATTTAGTATAGTGGCGGCGACGTTGGGAGCGGCAGATTAGGGGTTAATAAATGTAAGTAGGTGGCGGCGATGTTAGAGACGGCAGATTGGGGGTTAATAATATTTAACTAATGTTTGCGAGGCGGGAGTACGGCGGTTTAGGGGTTAATATGTTTATTATAGTGGCGGCGACGTTGGGGGCGGCAGATTAGGGGTTAATAAGTATAGGTCGGTTGCGGCGACATTGGGGGCGGCAGATTAGGGGTTAATAAATATAATGTAGGTGTTGGCGATGTTGGGAGCAGCAGATTAGGGGTTCATAAAACATAATTTATGTAAGAACTTACCTGATAAATTCATTTCTTTCATATTAGCAAGAGTCCATGAGCTAGTGACGTATGGGATATACATTCCTACCAGGAGGGGCAAAGTTTCCCAAACCTTAAAATGCCTATAAATACACCCCTCACCACACCCACAATTCAGTTTAATGAATAGCCAAGAAGTGGGGTGATAAGAAAAAAGTGCGAAAGCATATAAAATAAGGAATTGGAATAATTGTGCTTTATACAAAATCATAACCACCACAAAAAAAAGGGGCGGGCCTCATGGACTCTTGCTAATATGAAAGAAATGAATTTATCAGGTAAGTTCTTACATAAATTATGTTTTCTTTCATGTAATTAGCAAGAGTCCATGAGCTAGTGACGTATGGGATAATGACTACCCAAGAAGTGGATCTTTCCACACAAGAGTCACTAGAGAGGGAGGGATAAAATAAAGACAGCCAATTCCTGCTGAAAATAATCCACACCCAAAATAAAGTTTAATGAAAAACATAAGCAGAAGATTCAAACTGAAACCGCTGCCTGAAGTACTTTTCTACCAAAAACTGCTTCAGAAGAAGAAAATACATCAAAATGGTAGAATTTAGTAAAAGTATGCAAAGAGGACCAAGTCGCTGCTTTGCAGATCTGGTCAACCGAAGCTTCATTCCTAAACGCCCAGGAAGTAGAAACTGACCTAGTAGAATGAGCTGTAATTCTCTGAGGCGGAGTTTTACCCGACTCAACATAGGCAAGATGAATTAAAGATTTCAACCAAGATGCCAAAGAAATGGCAGAAGCTTTCTGGCCTTTTCTAGAACCGGAAAAAATAACAAATAGACTAGAAGTCTTACGAAAAGATTTCGTAGCTTCAACATAATATTTCAAAGCTCTAACAACATCCAAAGAATGCAACGATTTCTCCTTAGAATTCTTAGGATTAGGACATAATGAAGGAACCACAATTTCTCTACTAATGTTGTTGGAATTCACAACTTTAGGTAAAAATTCAAAAGAAGTTCGCAACACCGCCTTATCCTGATGAAAAATCAGAAAAGGAGACTCACAAGAAAGAGCAGATAATTCAGAAACTCTTCTGGCAGAAGAGATGGCCAAAAGGAACAAAAAACTTTCCAAGAAAGTAATTTAATATCCAATGAATGCATAGGTTCAAATGGAGGAGCTTGAAGAGCCCCCAGAACCAAATTCAAACTCCAAGGAGGAGAAATTGACTTAATGACAGGCTTTATACGAACCAAAGCTTGTACAAAACAATGAATATCAGGAAGAATAGCAATCTTTCTGTGAAAAAGAACAGAAAGAGCAGAGATTTGACCTTTCAAGGAACTTGCGGACAAACCCTTATCTAAACCATCCTGAAGAATACTGTAATATTCTCGGTATTCTAAAAGAATGCCAAGAAAAATGATGAGAAAGACACCAAGAAATATAAGTCTTCCAGACTCTATAATATATCTCTCTGGATACAGATGTACGAGCCTGTAACATAGTATTAATCACAGAGTCAGAGAAACCTCTTTGACCAAGAATCAAGCGTTCAATCGCCATACCTTTAAATTTAAGGATTTCAGATCCTGATGGAAAAAAAGGACCTTGAGACAAAAGGTCTGGTCTTAACGGAAGAGTCCACGGTTGGCAAGAGGCCATCCGGACAAGATCCGCATACCAAAACCTGTAAGGCCATGCCGGAGCTACCAGCAGAACAAACGAGCATTCCTTCAGAATCTTGGAGGTTACTCTTGGAAGAAGAACTAGAGGCGGAAAGATATAGGGAGGATGATACTTCCAAGGAAGTGATAATGCATCCACTGCCTCCGCCTGAGGATCCCGGGATCTGGACAGATACCTGGGAAGTTTCTTGTTTAGATGAGAAGCCATCAGATCTATTTCTGGAAGTTCCTACATTTGAACAATCTGAAGAAATACCTCTGGGTGAAGAGACCATTCGCCCGGATGCAACGTTTGACGACTGAGATAATCCGCTTTCCAATTGTCCATACCTGGGATATGAACCGCAGAGATTAGACAGGAGCTGGATTCCGCCCAAACCAAAATTCGAGATACTTCTTTCATAGCCAGAGGACTGTGAGTCCCTCCTTGATGATTGATGTATGCCACAGTTGTGACATTGTCTATCTGAAAACAAATGAACAACTCTCTCTTCAGAAGAGGCCAAGACTGAAGAGCTCTGAAAATTGCACGGAGTTCCAAAATATTGATCGGAAATCTCACCTCCTGAGATTCCCAAACCCCTTGTGCCGTCAGATACCCCCACACAGCTCCCCAACCTGTAAGACTTGCATCTGTTGAGATTATAGTCCAGGTCGGAAGAACAAAGAAGCCCCCTGAACTAAACGATGGTGATCTGTCCACCATGTCAGAGAGTGTTGTAAAATCGGTTTAAAGATATTAATTGAGATATCTTTGAGTAATCCCTGCACCATTGGTTCAGCATACAGAGCTGAAGAGGTCGCATGTGAAAATGAGCAAAGGAGATCGCATCTGATGCGGCAGTCCTAAGACCCAACATTTCCATGCATAAGGCTACCAAAGGGAATGATTGTGACTGAAGGTTTTGACAAGCTGATATCAATGTTAAACTTCTCTTGTCTGACAAGGACAGAGTCATAGACACTGAATTTATCTAGAAACCTAAAAAGGTTACCCTTGTCTGAGGAATCAATGAACTGATTGGTAAATTGATCCTCCAACCATGAACTTGAAGAAACAACACAAGTCGATTCGTATAAGATTCTTCGAAAATGAGAAGACTGAGCAAATACCAAGATATCGTCCAAATAAGGAAATACCAAAACCCTATTCTCTGATTACAGAAAGAAGGGCACCGAGAACCTTTGAAAAAAATTCTTGGAACTGAGGCTAAGCCAAACGGTAGAGCCACAAAACTGGTAATGCTTGTCTAAAAAGAGAATCTCAGACACTAAAAGTGATCTGGATGAATCGGAATATGCAGATACACATCCTGTAAATCTATTGTAGACATATAATGCCCTTGCTAAACAAAAGGCAGGATAGTCCTACAGTAACCATCTTGAATGTTGGTATCCTAACATAATGATTCAATAATGATAGATCCGGAACTGGTCTGAAGGAATTGACCTTCTTTGGTACAATGAAGAGATAAAATAAGTTCCCAGCCCCTGTTCCAGAACTGGAACTGGCATAAATACTCCAGCCAACTCTAGATCTGAAACACATTTCAGAAATGCTGAGCCTTTGCTGTGTTAACTGGGACACGGGAAAGAAAAGAATCTCTTAGCAGGAGGCCTTAACTTGAAGCCAATTCTGTACCTTTCTGAAACAATGTTTCTGAAACCAGAGATTAAGAACGGAATTGATCCAAATTTCTTTGAAGAAAACGTAATCTGCCCCATACCAGCTGAGCTGGAATAAGGGCCGCACCTTCATAGGTACTTAGGAGCTGGCTATAGGTTTCTATAAGGCTTGGATATATTCCAAACTGGAAATAGTTTCCAAACTGATACCGCTCCTGAGGATGAAGGATCAGGCTTTTGTTCCTTGTGAGGAAAGGAACGAAAATGATTATTTACCCTGGAAAGAAAGGGAAAGCAAAGTTGACTTAGAAGACATGTCAGCATTCCAAGTTTAATCCATAAAGCTATTCTAGCTAAAATAGCTAGAGACATATACCTGACATCAACTCTAATGATATCAAAAGATGGTATCACCAATAAAATTATTAGCATGTTATAGAATAAAAATAATGCTATAAAATTATGATCTGTTACTTGTTGCGCTAAAGCTTCTAACCAAAAAGTTGAAGCTGCAGCAACATCCGCTAAAAATATAGCAGGTCTAAGAAGATTACCTGAACATAAGTAAGCTTTTCTTAGAAAGGAATCAATTTTCCTATCTAAAGGATCCTTAAATGAAGTACTATCTGCCGTAGGAATAGTAGTACATTAGCAGGAGTAGAGACAGCCCCATAACCTTAGGGATTTTTGTCCCAAAAAACTCTAATCTGTCAGATGGCACAGGATATAATTTGCTTAAACGTCTAGAAGGAGTAAATAAATTACCCAAATTATTCCATTCCCTGGAAATTACTTCAGAAATAGCATCAGGGAGATAAAACACTTCTGGAATAACTACAGGAGATTTAAAAACCTTATTTAAACGTTTACATTTAGTATCAAGAGGACCAGAATCCTCTATTTCTAATGCAAATAACACTTCTTTAAGTAAAGAACGAATAAATTCCATCTTGAACAAATACAAAGATTTATCAGCATCAACCTCTGAGACAGAAACCTCAGAACCAGAAGAACCATTATCAGAATGATGATGTTCATTTAAAAATTCATCTGAAAAAAAGAGAAGTTTTAAAAGACTTTTATGTATACTAGAAGGAAAAATAACAGACATAGCCTTCTTAATGGATTTAAAAAATAAAATCTCTTATGTTATCAGGAACACTCTGAAAATTAGATGTTGACGGAACAGCAACAGGTAATGTAACAGTACTAAAGGAAATTTTATCTGCATTAATAAGTTTGACATGACATGCAATACAAATAACAGCTGGAGAAACAGATACCAAAAGTTTATAGCAGATACACTTAGCTTGGTAGCTCCAGCATTGTGCAGTGATTTTCCTGAAGTATCTTCTGACTCAGTTGCAACGTGGAACATCTTGCAATATGTAAAAGAAAAAAACAACATATAAAGCAAAATTGATCAAATTCCTTAAATGACAGTTTCAGGAATGGGAAAAAATGCCAAAGAACAAGCTTCTAGCAACCAGAAGCAATAAAAAATGAGACTTAAATAATGTGGAGACAAAAGTGACGCCCATATTTTTTCGCGCCAAATAAGACGCCCACATTATTTGGCGCCTAAATGCTTTTTGGCGCCAAAAATGACGCCACATCCGGAACGCCGACATTTTTGGCGCAAAATAACGTCAAAGAATGACGCAACTTCCGGCGACACGTATGACGCCGGAAACGGAAATAGAATTTTTGCGCCAAAAAAGTCCGCGCCAAGAATGACGCAATAAAATGAAGCATTTTCAGCCCCCGCGAGCCTAACAGCCCACAGGGAAAAAGTCAAATTTTAAGGTAAAAAATGTTAAATTAAAATGCATTATCCCAAATATGAAACTGACTGTCTGAAAAATAAGGAAAGTTGAACATTCTGAGTCAAGGCAAATAAATGTTTGAATACATATATTTAGAACTTTATAAACAAAGTGCCCAACCATAGCTAGGAGTGTCACAGAAAATAAGACTTACTTACCCCAGGACACTCATCTACATATAGCAGATAGCCAAACCAGTACTGAAACGAGAATCAGCAGAGGTAATGGTATATATAAGAGTATATCGTCGATCTGAAAAGGGAGGTAAGAGATGAATCTCTACGACCGATAACAGAGAACCTATGAAATAGACCCCTTAGAAGGAGATCACTGCATTCAAATAGGCAATACTCTCCTCACATCCCTCTGACATTCACTGCACGCTGAGAGGAAAACCGGGCTCCAACTTGCTGCGGAGCGCATATCAACGTAGAATCTAGCACAAACTTACTTCACCACCTCCATCGGAGGCAAAGTTTGTAAAACTGAATTGTGGGTGTGGTGAGGGGTGTATTTATAGGCATTTTAAGGTTTGGGAAACTTTGCCCCTCCTGGTAGGAATGTATATCCCATACGTCACTAGCTCATGGACTCTTGCTAATTACATGAAAGAAATATAATGTAGGTGGCGGCGCTGTCCGGAGCGGCAGATTAGGGGTTAAAAAATATAATGCAGGTGTCGGCGATGTCGGGGGCGGCAGATTAGGGGTTAATAAGTGTAAGATTAGGGGTGTTTAGACTCGGGGTTCATGTTAGGGTGTTAGGTGTAAACATAACTTTAGTTTCCCCATAGAAATCAATGGGGCTGCGTTACTGAGTTTTACGCTGCTTTTTGCAGGTGTTAGACTTTTTCTCAGCCGGCTCTCCCCGTTGATACCTATGGGGAAATCATACACGAGCACGTACGACCAGCTCACCGCTGACTTAAGCAGCGCTGGTATTGGAGTGCGGTAAGGAGCACAATTTTGCTCAACCCTCACTTCTTGCTTGTTAACGCTGGGTTTGTAAAAACCCGTAATACCAGCGCTGTAGGTAAGTGAGCGGTGAGAGAAAACTGCTCGTTAGCACCGCATAGCCTCTAACGCAAAACTCATAATCTAGCCGTTTGTTTCTTGCCATCGCATTATACTCACTTTTCAGATTTAATTTATACTTTTTTATTTTTATTCTACCATCCACACACATTTTTTATGATTGTTCTTTTATTTAATCATTCATTTTTTAATCAAGTGTAACGAACCAGTGATAGATTTAGGTGTATTCACATTAGCTTATTTTATTTTTTGATATTCTGTAAGCATACACATATAGGTTTTTGACACTTTGCACAGTATTTTCTAACTGTTACTACATATAAATATATTGTCTATTTATTGAATGAAGGTTTTTAACACAATGTAAGAATCACATTCGTATGACAATGCACATTTCCATTGGTGGTTTTTGAACCTACAACTTCCTGTTTTATCACAACATGTGTATTTAATGATGCTAATGAAGCATTTTTTGTATCCGTCTCTTGCATTTGCCTGATGAAACGACCACTGATTGGTCAAGAAACGCGTTGCAGCAAAAAGACATTAAAGTATTGTTTTTATCTTACCTAATTTTATCTTACCTAATTGTGCAAAGAATGCAGCTCTGGTCGGCGAGAAATCTGGGATTTCTAGTACTTCCACTACACCTCAGCTCAGGAACAGTTAACAGTGTACAGGCCGCTGATAAGGTGCTAGCCTGCGTTATGTATTTAAGAATAATTAAAACATATTGTGCTATGCGAAGAACATTGGAATGAGAAATATTTATATTTTTATCTCGTATTAGTGCACTTGCAAGAAAATGCAATCTGGTTTGTGAGCATGTAGGATGTTTTTTTCAACTGTTTGTGCTCCTCTGACTTTTATGGAAGAATACGTGAATGCAAACACAATATTCGCAGTTCGGTGCAAGCTTAAACTTTTTACTTTCAAATTAAAATACAAGCGCTACCCGCCGCACACAAAAAGCTTACTTCTAGCTGAGTTAACGCGGGAGCAGGAACAATAAATAGCACTCCACTAGCAATCTAGCCCAAAATATTAGCTTATGCACAGTGAAAAAAAGTCACAATGTACTCATTAATTATCGTGCCGGCCTTCTTTATATTTTACATCTGAAAATTGCAGTTTTCCACTGCCCTCAGAGACGGTGAAATGTATTCTTTGGAATTTAGAAGCCTGGCCCTACTACATGCTGTACAGTGATTGGATGATATCTGCCGGATTTCATCTGATAACTGTCTATTTCACCACAGCAAAGCAGATACAATAAACATACACAAGGTGCTTTTTAAGTGGTTTGTACTTGCACTGCAAAATAATACAAATTTCACAAAAAACAAAAATGTTTTTATTTTTTTATTTTTTATTTTCAAAGCAGATACTAGCAACATATTGGTTTATTTCTGATTCATATAGAACAAGTGAAAGTAATGTTATTTAAATCTGAGCAGAGTACATAATTCAATTTAATGGTATGACAATCTTACAAATATTACAAAGCACATACCCCATCTTCATCAGAGGCAGACGCACCAGTTTCGAGAAGCACCTTTACAACATCTGCGTGTCCTCCTGCAGCAGCAAGGTGAAGTGGTGTGGAATCATTGGTCTAGAATACCAAGCCAAGAAATTCTCTTAATCAATTATACAACAGTCAAAACAAAACATAATTCCTTAAAAAAAAAGTGCATGACGACACAGGTTTCTATACAAAGGACTTTTACTGGATTTTAACATTCTTCAAAATGAAAACTGTGACCCTGGTGTCTTGCTACATTCTATATGCCCAGGAGATCCTAAATGAGATTGGGCCTTGGTGAACAGATTTTATAGGGGACGCACCTCCATGCAGGCTATATCCAAACATATTCACAAGAGTGCGTTTCAAAGTACTAGCGCCTACATTATTGAGCTCGTTCTAGTATAGAAGTTTAATAACGTAAGCGAAGTCACTTGGAAACTACCTATCATTACTGGACACCCTAAACATTGAGCCTACATGGCATTTAACCCCAAAACGGTAAGACACCTCTTCTTTATTTATTCCCAAATTTACCAGATCTTCTGCTTCAATTAAAGGGATACTAAACCCCAATTTTTTTCTTTAATGGTTCAGATAGAGCATGCAATTTTAAGCAGCTTTCTATTTTATTTCTATAAATCAATCTTTGTTGTTTTGCTATCTTTATTAAAAAGCAGGAATGTAAAGCTTAGGAGACGGTCCATTTTTGGTTCAGAACCTTGGTTATGCTTATTTATTGGTTTGCTAAATGTAGCTACCAATAAGCAAGCACTATCTAGGGTGCTGAACCTAAAATGGGCTGGCTTCTAAGCTTTACATGCCTGCTTTTTAAGAAAAGATAGCAAGAGAACCAAGAAAAAATAATAATAGGAGCCTATTAGAAAGTTGCTTAAAATTGCACTCTGAATCATGAAAGAAAAAATGTGGGTTTAGTATCCCTTTAACTCCCTAACAGCTGGAACCCCTATCACTTTTAGTCCCGCTCTAAGGAATACCAACCCAAGGGACTCCCTAAAAAAACAAGGAACTTGTGCTGGAGCTCATGTGGAGGGGAATAACTGGTGTCAGGTTTTGTGCTGGAATTCAGTCAGATGTTGGGTTAATGGAGCATGGATATAGTCCTAGAGTTAATTGTGGTGAGGTGATCAACTTGGTGGTTGTTAGGGTTTTATAGTGGTAGGGGAACTAGATGGTTTATTATCAGTAGAGGGATCAGGTCCCCAATGGATATAATTTAGTTACTGTGGTTGAATTGGAGATTGTTAACTAAAGGATAAGGTTAATTGAGGTGAGGGTAAGTTAGGGTTAATTCTCTATAACACTGATAACATGTTTAGTTATTGTTCCTTTAATTTACTTAAGACCATTGCCATAAGAGAAGCTCCCACCTTGTTTCTAGCAGAGGTTACGCCAGTCTTGTTAAACTTAAGAAGCTCCTTGATAACAGCCACACTTCCCTTAGCCGCTGCAATGTGAGCACATGTAGAGCCATCTAAGTTAGCCGATGTCACCAGCTCTGGTTTATGCTTCAAGAATAGCTTTACAACCTCTGAATGGTCATTTTCAGCTGCAAGATGAAGAGGCGTTTGCCCTTGCTAAGAAAAAAATAAATAATTAGACCACCTAGGAAAGTTAAAAGGAACGTTAAAATTTGAAAGCTGTCATCACATCACTAATGTCAGGTCCAAAGATGCAATGCACTACTGGGAGCTAGCTAGCGATTAGTGACTGCACACATTTTTCTCTTGTCGTTGTCTCACCAGATATGTTCCCAGTGGTGCATTGGTGTGCTGGAGCTGACTTTAACTATGTGTTTAGCTAATTTGCAGCAGTGGCATTGCCTCCTCAACTGTTATTGTCCCTTATTTGTGCACAACCACCAGGCTCCCCACAGCTCTGCCTGACCCCTCCCACAGAACAGCCCAACCTCACCCATAACACTCTCTACCCCATACAGGAAAAACTGACTCCGCCCACTGGCCCTGCCCTCATTGCAGCCCCACCCATAAAAACACCAGTGGCCTCCAGCAAGTGCCTCCCCATATAGAAAATCCTGGCGATGCCACTGCGTTGCAGGGATTTTACACCTACTTATATGCACGCAATAGTGCAATAATAAAAAAATAAAATAAAACAGTCTTCAATTGTCAGATATAGTCCACAATAATTGGAGGTTTTGGTGTCCGGAATTTCATTCATTCTAGACCATGAATACTAGACGCTGTTGGCATTTATCATTGCACCAGCAGTTCTTGTGAACTGCTGGTGCAACACCACTCCCTGCAGATTCCCGGCCAATTGGCCGCCAGCAGGGGGTGTCAATCAACCCGATCGTATTGGATCAGGTTGCTTTTCGGCGATGTCTGTATGCCGCTTCATAGCAGGCGGACAGGCTATGGAGATCGCTGCTTCATAACTTGTGTTT
Organism: Bombina bombina; assembly: GCF_027579735.1. Lineage (NCBI taxonomy): Eukaryota > Metazoa > Chordata > Amphibia > Anura > Bombinatoridae > Bombina > Bombina bombina. The sequence continues at coordinate 1,108,987,344 of NC_069503.1, forward strand.
CTGGAGAGCCTGAAGGCTCACCAGAAACACGGGGCATCAAGCTCCGTTTGGAGCTTGACAAATAGACCCCTATATGTTAATTTTCATTTGTGTTATTGTGGTATCTTTAGCTACTTTGTAGTTCCCTCACTTCTAATTATATGAGAATTTCCAAGATGGTCACGCCACCATATTTGTACACCCAAGACAAACAGGATTACTTTAGAGACCATGCTGGAGTCATTGGATGATCATCAAACTACTTTAGAAGTCATTTGTGCATCATCAGACATCATCAGGCTTGTAAAGTCATCAGCTAAGGTGACGAAATTCTGGTTGACGACTTCAGAATGATTAGCAGATTACCTTACTGATTACTTCACAAGCATGAACAGCCAGTGAATGTCAAATGACTCCAGAGTTATCTCATTTAAGTATTTGGCCTGTGGGCATACTTCAGGACGGCTTCTGATAACAAGTCTGGAGTCATCGATTACTTAAGAATGACTCCAGTAAGATCATCCTGTTTGACCAGGGTAGTTAGGCTATACAATTTAACTTCCTCTTGTACAGAGTAACTTAAGGGGAAGGATGACTCACAGTCACAGAGAAGCACTTTTTATCTATGTGATTGCTGGTTAAGCTTGTGCGTATTACAAACAGCCGGAAAGGCTGCTGTTGAAATGGGTGGCCACTCCAGCATCTTTGCCACAGGGTTTAGTAAATTCTAGTTATGCCCCTACTTCCTCCAAACATATAATAGCAGCCATGAATGTATAGAGGCAGCAGGATACTGTAGAGTACAAATGCAGGAGAGTATTTTGAAAACATACGTATTCCATACAGAATATTTATTAACAATATTTATAACAATATTGTCTGCTTACACTGTATGCAGTCCTATCAAGAACCCACACCATTTAAAATGGACACCAATGTTAAATGAAAAAAGCTCTAATTGGTTAGAGCTGTTTAGGTTTGTACTATTGCTTGCATATAATTAGGTGTTTAACTCATTCAAATGGGTTAAGTACATAGATAAAGTCAACTTCAAAGCAGCAGTGCATTACTGGAAGCTAGATGTACACATCTGGTGAGCCAATAACAAGAGGCATATGTGTGTAGTCACCAACCACCTGCTAGTTCCTGGTAGTGTATTGCTGCTCTTGAGGCTACCTAGGTATGCTTTTAAAAAAAAAGATACCAAGAGAACAAAGTACATTTATTAAAAGAAGTAAATTGAAAAGTATTTAGAAGGGACTCTAAAGTCAAAATGAAACTTTCATGATTCAGATAGAGCAGTTTTATTATGTACTTCTTCTACTGTACTTAATTGAATGTTATGACTGAATAAAGTATCATTTTGCATTTCATATTCCTTTAAAAACAATAAGGAAGTATTTGTAAAATGCCATGATAACTCCAAGGATAAAAGTGCCATAATCTCAGCAGTAGACACGGATAATCGTAAAAAGGAAAGGGAGTAGTCAATATGACACTTCCTGCAAACGTCTTGCTTTGAAACAATACAGGAAGCGATACAGCTTAACACAAGCTTTCTGCATCAAAGGCTACAAAGTGTAATCACCAGACTCTCTAAAATACTAAACCCTCTGAAGGGTAAACCCTGTAGAATACTACAGCAATGTGTCTGACTTTAATGAATATATCACTTAAAGGAACATCGTAATCATTTTTTATTTTTTTTGTCAAGCCAGAGAGAAGCGTTGTTTTACTTAAAAATATGTGGTAAAAACTGCTTACATCTAATTTAATAGAACAGTTCACTAGCTATTAGATACACGTAATCAAGCTTTAACAAGAAGCTTTCCTATAAGCTTTTGAGCTTTAGCAAGAAAAACAGCTATCAATCAATGAGCATAAGCAAGTAGTATCTATCAGCCAATGAAGTTTAGAAGGAAGTGTAACTGTCAGCCTATAACCTTTAGTAGGAAGTGCCTATCAGCCAATGAAGTTTAGAAGGAAGTGTAACTGTCAGCCAATAACCTTTAGTAGGAAGTGCCTATCAGCCAATGAAGTTTAGAAGGAAGTGTAACTGTCAGCCAATAACCTTTAGTAGGAAGTGCCTATCAGCCAACGGGCCTTAGCAAGAAGTACCTATCAGCCAATTAGTCTGAAGGGGGGGGCGGTGAAAACAAAAAGTTATCCCAAATAATAAAGGGGTTTGGTCTGCTAAATGTCTCAAAAGATCTTTTTTTTATTATATTGGGCATGATCGAAGCTAAGTATCACTGGTTTTACTGAACTTGATATGATCGGGATAATTGACGACCCCTGCAATTCACCAGAAATGCTTGTGCAATGTTAAATGCCGACAGCGAATTATGTCTGCTCGCCTGTAATTAAATCTACCCCACAATCTCAATCTTATTGCTATTACATCAGAGCCCTAAGTGACTTACAAATCTTATGATTATTTTCTAAAAACTATTAACTGTCCTGATTAAAGTAAAACAATGCTGAGTACATAATGAAAATACATTTCCATATACCATAAAGGGCAGAGGGCCCTGCCTGGGAGTCATTGTTAGCTGTAACTATGTGATGATCAATAGACTGGTGAGCTTACAATCTAAAGTATTTCTGTTTGTACTTTTGTAGATACAGAGTCATCTCAGAGTTTTTAAGCTCTAATAAACTTTACATTTGGCATATCTGAGGCTGTATTTGAAAAGAAAAAAAAAATATGCTTACCTAATAAATGTATTTCTTTCCGGATATGGTGAGTCCATGACGTCATCAATTAAAGTTGGGAATATCACTCCTGGCCAGCAGGAGGAGGCAAAGAGCACTACAACAAAGCTGTTAAGTATCACTTCCCTTCCCACAAACTCCAGTCATTCGACCGAAGGGAAATGGAAAAAAGGAATAATACAAAGGTGTAAAGGTACCTGACGTTTAGTCAAAATAATTGTCTTAAAACAACGGGTGGGATCGTGGACTCACCATATCCGGAAATAAATAAATTTATCAGGTAAGCATAAATTTTGTTTTCTTTCCTAAGATATGGTGAGTCCACAACGTCTTCAATTACTGTTGGGAACCAATACCCAAGCTAGAGGACACAGATGACTAGGAAGGGACAAGGCAGGTAGACCTAAACCAAAGGCACCACCTCTTGAAGAACCGTACTCCAAAAAGAAAAATCAGCTGAGGCAAAAGAAATCAAATTTAAAAAATTTGTAAAAAAAACATGCAGAGAAGACTAAGTTGCAGTCTTGCAATCTGTTCCGCAGAAGCTGCATTGTTGAAGGCCCAAAAAGAGGATACAGCCCTCATGGAATGAGCTGTAATTCTCTCAGGAGGCTGCTAACCAGCAGTCTCATAAGAAAAATTAATTATACCTCTCAACCATAAAAAAGAAAAGTATCAGAAGCTTTCTGACCCTACGTTTCCTGAGAAACACATAAACAGGGCAGAGAACTGGCGAAAATCCTTAGTCGCCTGTATGAAGAATTTCAGAGCACGCGCAACATCCAAATTATGCAACAAACGTTTCTTATGAAGAATGATAAGGACAAATAGAAGGAAAAGCAAGTTTCTATTTGAAAATACGTAAGGAAGAAAGCCCAACTTCAAACAAAGAACCACCTTATCAGCATGAAAAATAAAATAAGGCACACTGCCAGCCGAGAGTTCCAAAACTCTCTGAGCAGAAAAGATAACAAAAAGAAACAAAGCCTTCCAAGATAATAACTTAATATCTATGGAACGCAAAGGCTCAACAGAGCCTGCTGCAAAACCTTAAGAACAAGGTTAAGACTGCAAAGAGGAGCAACAGGCTTAAACACAGGCCTGATTCTGACTAGGGCCTGACAAAAAGATAGAACATCTTACACATCCGCCAGACATTTGTGAAACAAATCCTTCTCCAGACCTTCCTGAATAAAGGACAAAATCCTAGGAATCCTGACCTGACTCCAAGAGTGGCCCTTGGATTCACACCAATAAAGGTATATACGCTATACCCTATGGAAAGTCTTCCTAGAACAGGTTTCTAAACTTGAATCAGGGTCACAATGACCGACTCAGAAAAACCATGCTTAGAAAGGACTAAGCATTCGATCTCCAAGCAATCAGCTTCAGAGAAACAAGATCCGGAAGAAGGAATGGACCCTGTGTTAGAAGGTCCTTCCTCAGAGACAACCTCCAAGGTGGAAGAGATGACATCTTCACTAGGTCTGTATACCAGGTCCTGCAAGGTCATGTAGGAGCTATTAGAATTATCAATTCTCTTTCCTGTTGGATACAAACAATGACTTGTGGAAGAAGGAATGCTAGACTAAAATCCTAAGGAACCGGCTGAGCAACTATCAGGGTGGCCTGCGGATCTCTTGATCTTGATCCGAACCTTGGAAGCTCAGCATTCTGCCGAGACACCATCAGATCCAACTCTAGCCCCCCCCCCATTTGAGGGTTAACCTGGAGAACACCTCTGGATGGAGAACCCACTTCCTGGAATGAAAATTCTGTCTGCTCAGGAAGTCCTCTCCCCAGATGTCCACTCCTAGAATTTGGATGACAGATAGACAGCCATTGTGAGCTACTGCCCATTGAACAAAACCGAGCCACCTCCTTCATGGCTAAGGAACCCCGAGTTCCTCTCCACTGTGAAGATATTGTCCGACTGGAACCTGAAAACCCGGCTAAGGACAACTGAGGTCAAGCCATCAGAGCATTGAAAATCACTCTCAACTCAAAGATGTTGATGGGGAGAACAGACTCCTCTAGAGTCCAAAGTCCTCGAGCCCTTAAAGAGTTCCAGACTGCTCCATAGCCCAGCAGGCTGGCTTCCATTGGCACAATCACCCAGGAATATCTCTGGAAACATGTGCCCTGAGACAGATACTCCTGAGAAAACCACCACGGGAAAGAGACTCTTAAAGTTGAAATAGATCTATACTCTGATAGAGATCCGAATGGTCACCTCTCCATTGACTGAGCATGCATAACTGCAGAGCTCTCAAAGGGACTCGAGAAAAGGGATGATGCCCATGGAACCATCAGACCAATTACATTGAGCCATTGAAAAGAGAAGGGAAAATCAGAAGCAGCTGGATTCAAACTCCCAACCCTCTGGTTACAACATGGCTAAGCTATCTACCGGACCACTAGAGCTAGCTGTGGGCCGAACAGTAGACTGTAGAGAGAGGTAAGAGGAAGACCTCTGTTAGAAATATTCTCATAAATAGAAGTCCATTAAGGACCCTGAAAAATTCACCCTTGTAGTTGGAACTCTTCTACCAGATTCACTTACCATCCATGGGAATGTAGAATAGACAAGATCTCTTGAAAGAGAGTTTTGTTCAAAGGAAGGATGGCACCTAAACCATATATTGTCCAGGAGGAAACCCTTGCAATACCCCAAGACCTAAAAGAGTCTTTCTAGGATGACAAATCTTAGAAACCTGAGAAGATCCCGGATAATGGGAACAAGAAGATACACATCCTTCAGTTCTATGTTCATCAGGAACACCCTCTTGAACCAAAGGAGAATGGATACTACTTTGAAGGACTGTACTCAGAGAAACTTGAGTAAATACCTAGATGCCATTCCCTGTCTGGAACTGGAACTATCACTTCAAGAGAGGAAGGTCTTGAACCCAGTTCAAGAAGCCTCTCAACATACCTAGACTGCAGAAACTATAGAAAGGAGAATTCTGCCCGTGGGAGGAAATCTTAGATTCTAGTCTATTCCACTTGACGAGTGGTAGAAAAGACCCTTTTCCACCGTAAAGTCAGAGGTTAATTCTGCCAGACCGGGTCCAAACAAGGTCTTACCCTTGGAAGGAAGTGCCAGAGGCTTGGACTTGGAGGAAACATTAAATATAATCCAAATATGGCCCAGGTTGTTACACGTCTTGGTCAAATTGATATTGAACCTGCATCTGCAGTGTTAAAAGGTCTAGGCTGTGCCACTAAACCACAGGTAGGCTACTCAGCTGACCAAGATTTCAGCCACAATGCCCTGCGAGCTAGCACAATAAGTCTAAGTAGACAAGGCATCGCTCTAGATGATCAATTAACCTCCAGCTTCTTATCCATGGATCCGCAAATGAGCAGCTATCCTCCATAGGGATTGAAGTTTTCTGAGTCATAGTCAAAATGCTCCCTTCCACTTAAGGCATTGTGCATTTTAATGGAGTCAGCGACAGGAAAATCTTATAAAGGACGGTAGACAGGGTGAATGGTATCCCTAGCTTATCCTATTCCTGTGAAAATTTCCATAGCAGGTCTAGGTCTAAAAACACTTCCTCAAAGGAAGAAACATCATGGTAATGATAAGTTTACTAAACTTCCAAGGGTTGACAACGACAAAGTTATTGATGTCGTCAAAGTAGCCAAAACCTCCTTTAACAATGCACGAGGTGTTCAAGCATACATCTGAAGGAGGTGACTTCAGCATCAGATGAAGGAATTATACTGTCCAAATCTGAGAGTTCACCCTCAGAAACTACCGGCAAATCCTCCTCACCAGACTTAGACGAAAGAGCGACTTGTGTAGCAGAATGTGGATCAGAAACCTTACTATCTGAAATTTAAAATGTCCTCTTACGTTTTCCCTGTATTTAAGGAAAAAAACAGATAAAGCCGCAGATACAGCAGAGGTTACCTGAGCTGCAAAATCTGTAGGCAAATACACTCCTAAAGGAGATTGAGAAGAACCACAGGGCACTGTATGTGATGCTATAGAGGCTTTGGACGTTTGAGGAGAAAGCTGCGGCATTGCCTAAACAGCATCATCCTGGGAGACATGAGGCTCAGAGTGCAACAATCTATCTGTATTACAGAAATGCACAGACAGTAGTTAAACTGACTAAATATTGGTCCTGAAAACCATGAGGCTCAAACACAAGGAATATCTTTATTTTTTAAAGATTTATACAAAACAATTTGGTCCTTTCTAGCCTGGATTGGAACTCCAGGAAGGAATATCTTTATTTTTGAAAGATATATACTGAATAAAAGGGACATAACTGTTTATACCAAAACAATTCGGTTCACAAGGCTTGCGTTTCCCCTAGTCCAATACATGAACATATTCCCCATACAGATGTAAATACCCAGTTAATACAACCTGAACTTGAGGGAATAAAAAGGAACATAGACATAAAATAAAATGTTTCCACCATGAAGACGTTATAATCCGTACCATACTTAGAGAAAAGACTTTTCCATTTGAGTCTCTGCATCTTTGAGCTCTTAGAGACCGGCAGAACAAGGACGCTGCTCCGTTCTCAGCCGGAGAACGAGACGGGGTCTATCTGGATTAATCATGGTGCCGCCCTGCTGTTCAAGCAAGAGGGAGGCGGGACATACCATCGGCAAGAGAATGAAGCGCGAATAACTATTAACTTTGTGCTTTATTCTGCCGAACAAAGTAGTTGTACCATCTGGAGTCCTGCTGCATGAACTTGCAGGGCTAGAAATAAATAACACTGCTCCACTTTCTACAAGCATAGAGACTGAACTCCTACCCCATAAGAGAAGCGCTGTAAAGTAAAAGAGTGTGCTCTCCAAAAACTCCGCCATTAATAAATTATGCAGAGCTAGAGGGGCTGAAGAATGAGATCAAAATGACACCCAAAGCGGTGGCAAACCGGATCAAATACACTCAAGTGAGCTAACAGTTATAGACCTTTGAGTTAGCATTATAGTAGAAAACACCAAAGGCAGAAAGTAGGGTAGAATTAATCCCTAATGAACTTCCAAATAATCAGGTATACCATATCCATCATAAACAGAAAAAAGTATCCTTTATCCTGTAAATATTTATTCAAGAGAATAAAATTAAAATCTGAGCCCGCAATATGGAGTTAACTTCTTCCTTGCCATAAAGGAGGTTAACCCCTAAGTCTCCAAAACCACATACAACATTGGTGCCTGCCCAATGCCATAAACATCCTTCCCTGAAGGATTTATTGTCCCACATTAGGTGCATAGAGATTTAATCCCTTCAGTGCCAGGCTCCTAGCCCCAGAAGACAAAAAGGCACTTACCTGCACATCTAGCTGTCCGGCAGGAGGACAGCTCACATGGTATGAAAGGATGCCACTCCTCACAGAGACCTGGGGAAAAAAGAAAGAACAGAGTAAACCTACTCTGGCTTTCTATACTAGGGCAGCAACCTGTTAGGAAAACACAGCAAGGCCCACCTCACAAGTTCCTAACTGCTTAAAAGCCACCACTACCCTACTGAAGAGATTAACGTGAAGTACGGCTAGACCCAGACTTGAAAGGGAAAGATCAGAGTAAACCTACTCTGGCTTCCTAAACTAGTTAAAATCTTGCTTGAAGTAAATAAATCCAATTTTCTTCAGACACCAAAATGTCACCTCCTCCATGCACCAAGGCAAAGAGAATGACTGGGGTTTGTGGGAAGGGAAATTATACTTAACAGCTTTGCTGTGGTGCTCTTTGCCTCCTTCTGCTGGTCAGGAGTGATATTCCCTACAGTAATTGATGAGGTTGTGGACTCACCATAACTTAGAAATGAAATATCTTAATATACTTCACTAGTTAGAAGTTACTGTATATACAGTTTTGTCCTTGTTTGGAATTGAGAACGATTCACAAAGAAATGATAATTTATGTGAAAGACTTAAAAGGACATGAAGCCCAAAATTTTTCTTTCATGAGTTAGGTAGAACATACATTTTTAAACAACTTTCTAGTTTACTTCTATTATTAAATGTGCGTCATTCTCTTGGTATCATTTGTTGAAGGAGCAGCAATGCACTACTGGTTTCTTACTGAACACATGGCTGAGCCAATGACAATCGGTATATACAGTATATGCAGCCACCAATCAGCAGCTAGAAACTAGGCTCTATGCTGCTCCTGAGCTTTCCTAGATAAACCTTTCAGCAAAAGATAGCAAGAGAAGAAAGCAAATTAAACAATAGAAGTAAATTGGAAAGTTGTTTAAAATTGTATGTTCTGCCTAAATCATGAAATAAAATGTTTGGGTTTCATGTCCCTTTAAAGACTTTAAAAAATAAAGTTTGTACTTTTTGTACATTGAGATTTATACACTATATATCCCCGCCTCTCTCCTCTTCAATCCATCCTAAATGCATCTGCCAGGCTAATCCACCTCTCTCGATGCTCTGTTTCTGATGCACCTCTCTGTGAGTCACTTCACTAGCTCCCCATTAACAGTAGAGTTAAATTCAAAATTCTCACCTTGACCTACAAAGCCCTCACCAATGCTGCCCCACCCTACCTGTCCTCACTCACTTACCAAATATACTCCAGCCCGCCCCCTAAGATCCAACAATGACCTGCTCCTTGCGTCCTCTACCATCCCCTCATCTCATGCTAGACTACAGGACTTCTCTCGTGCGGCACCAACCCTCTGGATCGCACTTCCTTGAGCTGTCAAACTTTCCCATAACCTCTCCTCCTTTAAACTTTCTCTAAAGGCCTTTTTGTTCAGGGAAGCTTATCACCCGAGTCATTAACAAATGAACATCACTTACCTAACAGTTGCCCTCATCTATCTCCTCACTAATATCATTCCCACCTTTGCAGTCCCCACCTCCTGTTTCCCATCCTCCTACCCATCTAGATTGTAAGTTCCCACAGGAATAGGGTCCTCAATTCCCCCTGTATTTGTCTGTAAAATTTTGTCTTTTATTGTATTGTTTCTCCGTTGTACTTTTATCCTTGTACCCATGGGCAGCGCTGCGGAATCTGTTGGCGCTTTATTAATAAAGAATAATAATAATAATATAGAATATTTGCAAGACTTACAATATCTGTTGCGTTCACATCAGCTTTCATAGTTAATAAACTGTTGCACACGTCCAGTTGGCCGTTCATAGCTGCCATGTGAAGAGGCGTTCTCTTTGTCTGTAGCAGAACCAGAGCATATAGTTATGGTAACATCATTATCCTCATTCCAGTCAATCGTAAAATAAATACTAAGTAAACTACTCAATCATTTGTAAAATGTTTTATTCCATAAACACTCAATGGGCTGGATCACTTTGAATCTATAGCACAGGGTGAGCTAGAAGTGCACTAGTTGCACTCGTATTACAAGTAGTGAGTTAAATGATGCTCTTGAGCGCAATCTAAACTACAGCTGTAAAATTTAATAGTATAAAATAGAATTACAGGGAGAACTCCGCTACTGGCACACCAATGGCTTAGCGCATCTTTGGCTCAGTGCTCATCCAACACAAATTTTACAGTGTGCCCCCTTAGAAGTCTGTAAAGGACACATGCAGATGTTAGCTCACACTAGACCACTGGTTTTCTAACCTGTCCTCAGGCCTCCCCAACAGGCCAGGTTTTCAGGATTACCTTGGATGAGAGCAGGTAAAATAACTGTTTACTAATCAGCTGATTATTTCCCCTGTGCTCCAGTTGAGATATTCTCAAAATGTTGCCTGCTAGGGAGCCCTGATGACTGGCTTGAAAACCAGTGCACTAGACTATCACTTGAGCAATAAAAAATAACTTTGAACTTGTAATATGAGCATAAAAATAGAAGCTGTATTGATTGTGCTCAAGCAATGTTGACACACAATATTGTGTTAATATTTGTGTGCTCTACTTGTAATTTAGGCAAATGTTTTTCTTCATTCAAGACACAATATTGAAAAATATATGACAATTAAAAAAAGGAAAAAAAAGTTTATTTCCTGAATAAAACTATTGGTTACTCTACACCACTGGTTTTTAAACCTGTCCTCAGGCCTCACTAACCGGCCACATTTTGAGAATATCTCAACTTGAGATCTGGACCTCGATCCGATATACAGCATCGCCCGCAGAAGCCGGCGAAACGCCAAAATTTGAGCGGGTTTGGTATCCTATATACAGCGTAACCTAGAAGTTACGCTTGTATATTTCTGCCTTCGCCCGTAGTTTTTTGGGCCATAGACAGGTATACCAAACCCGCGCAGTTTGGTATCCAATATACAGCATAAGGACTTACGTGGTGAAAATGGAGAAATCTTACTCCATTTTCACCTCGCCACAAATTGCAGCCGTAGTAAGCCTAACGCTATGTATTGGAGCCCCGTAACTCCCTAAACTACCTGCAAAATAAAACCTAACACCTAACGCATGCGCAATGTCTATCTACCTGTCAACCGCAATCTGCTAAATAAAACCTAACGCATGCGCAATGTCTATCTACCTTAATAAAGTATTTAACCCCTAAACCGCTGCTCCCGGACCCCGCCGCCACCTACATTAAAAGTATAACCCCCTAATGTGATCCCCCTACACCGTCGCTAGTTACATTACATACCCCCTAATGTGAGCTCCTACCCCGCCGCCAGCTATATTAAACTACCCCTAATGTGAGCCCCTTACACCGCCGCCAGCTACATTAAACTACCCCCTAATGTGAGCCCCTTACACCGCTGCCAGCTACATTAAACTACCCCCTAATGTGAGCTCCTACCCCGCCGCCAGCTACATTAAAATTATTAACCCCTAATCTAATACCCCTACCCCGCCGCCAGCTATATTAAATGTTTTAACCCCTAATTTAATCCCCCTACACCACCCCCAGCTATATTAAATACATTAACCCCTAATCTAATCCCCCTAAAGTAATCACCTCTATTACCAGCCCTTAAAAGGGCCATTTGCGTGACATTGCCCCAAAGAAACAGCTCTATTGCCAGCCCTTAAAAGGGCTTTTTGCGGGGCATTTCCCCAAAGAAATCAGATCTTTTACCAGCCCTTAAAAGGGCTTTTTGCGGGGCATAGTCACAAAGAAATCAGCTCTTTTGCATCTAATCTAAATCCCCCTACACCGCCGCCACCTATAATAAATGTATTAACCCCTAATCTAATCCCCCTACACCGCCGCCAGCTATATTAACTATATTAACCGTAATTATATTAGGGTTAATATAGTTAATATAGTTATTATATTATATATATTAACTATATTAACTCTAATTATATTAGGGTTAATATAGTTAATATCGTTATTATATTATATATATTAAGTATAATAACCCTATCTAACTCTAACATCACTAACTAAATTCTTATTAAAATAAATCTAATTAATATTAATATTATTAATTAAAATATTCCTATTTAAATCTAAGTACCTATAAAATAAACCCTAAGATAGCTACAATGTAGTTAATAATTACATTGTAGCTATTTTAGGGTTTATATTTATTTTTCAGGTAACTTGGTATTTATTTTAACTAGGTACAATAGCTATTAAATAGTTAATAACTATTTAATAGCTACCTAGTTAAAATAATTACCAATTTACCTGTAAAATAAATCCTAACCTAAGTTACAAATACACCTACACTATCAATAAATTAAATAAACTACAAATATCTAAACTAAAATACAATTAAATAAACTAAACTAAATTACAACCCCCCCCCACTAAATTACAAAAAATAAAAAAAGATTACAAGATTTTTAAGCTAATTACACCTATTCTAAGCCCCCTAATAAAATAATAAAGCCCCCCAAAATAAAAAAAATGTCCCTACCCTATTCTAAATTAAAAAAATTAACAGCTCTATTACCTTACCAGCCCTTAAAAGTATAAAGTATAAAGTATAAAGTATATATATATATAAAGTATAAAGTATCAGCCAATCAGATTTTTCCTACCTTAATTCCGATTGGCTGATAGAATCCTATCAGCCAATAGGAATTAGACGGACGCCATCTTGGATGACGTCATTTAAAGGAACCTCATTCGTCAGGAAGTTGTCATGCCGGAAGGATGTTCCGCGTCGGAGGAGCGAAGAAAGAAGATTGAAGATGCCGCTTGATTGAAGACATAGCCCGGATGGAAGACTTCTGCTCTGCCGCTTGATTGAAGACATCGCCCGGATGGAAGACTTCTTCTTTGCCGCTTGATTGAAGACATTGCCCGGATGGAAGACTTCTTCTCTGCCGCTTGATTGAAGACATCGCCCGGATCGGATGAAGAGTTCGGCCCAGCTGGGTGAAGACAAGGTAGGGAGATCTTCAGGGGGGTAGTGTTAGGTTTATTTAAGGGGGGTTTGGGTTAGAGTAGGGGTATGTGGGTGGTGGGTTGTAATGTTGGGGGGTGGTATTGTGATTTTTTTTACAGGCAAAAGAGCTGATTTCTTTGGGGCATGCCCCGCAAAAAGCCCTTTTAAGGGCTGGTAAGGTAATAGAGCTGTTAACTTTTTTAATTTAGATTAGGGTAGGAATTTTTTTTTTATTTTGGGGGGCTTTGTTATTTTATTAGGGGGCTTAGAATAGGTGTAATTAGCTTAAAATTCTTGTAATCTTTTTTTATTTTTTGTAATTTAGTGTTTTTTTTTTTTTGTAATTTAGTTTAGTTTATTTAATTGTATTTTAGTTTAGATATTTGTAGTTTATTTAATTTATTGATAGTGTAGGTGTATTTGTAACTTAGGTTAGGATTTATTTTACAGGTAAATTGGTAATTATTTTAACTAGGTAGCTATTAAATAGTTATTAACTATTTAATAGCTATTGTACCTAGTTAAAATAAATACCAAGTTACCTGTAAAATAAATATAAACCCTAAAATAGCTACAATGTAATTATTAATTACATTGTAGCTATCTTAGGCCTAGATTTGGAGTTTGGTGGTAGCCGTGAAAACCAGCGTTAGAGGCTCCTAACGCTAGTTTTAGGCTACCGCCGGTATTTGGAGTCACTCAAAAAAGGGTCTAACGCTCACTTTTCAGCCGCGACTTTTCCATACCGCAGATCCCCTTACGTCATTTGCGTATCCTATCTTTTCAATGGGATCTTTCTAACTCCGGTATTTAGAGTCGTGGCTGAAGTGAGCGTTAGAAATCTAACGACAAAACTCCAGCCGCAGAAAAAAGTCAGGAGTTAAGAGCTTTCTGGGCTAACGCCGGTTCATAAAGCTCTTAACTACTGTACTCTAAAGTACACTAACACCCATAAACTACCTATGTACCCCTAAACCGAGGTCCCCCCACATCGCCGCCACTCGATTAATTTTTTTTAACCCCTAATCTGCCGACCGCCACCTACGTTATACTTATGTACCCCTAATCTGCTGCCCCTAACACCGCCGACCCCTGTATTATATTTATTAACCCCTAACCTGCCCCCCACAACGTCGCCGCCAGCTACCTACAATAATTAACCCCTAATCTGCCGACCGCAAAGCGCCGCCACCTACATTATAGCTATGTACCCCTAATCTGCTGCCCCCAACACCGCCGACCCCTATATTATATTTATTAACCCCTAATCTGCCGCCCTCAACGTCGCCTCCACCTGCCTACACTTATTAACCCATAATCTGCCGAGCGCACCGCACCGCTATTATTATAAAGTTATTAACCCCTAATCCGCCTCACTAACCCTATAATAAATAGTATTAACCCCTAATCTGCCCTCCCTAACATCGCCGACACCTAACTTCAATTATTAACCCCTAATCTGCCGACCGGAGCTCACCGCTATTCTAATAAATGTATTAACCCCTAAAGCTAAGTCTAACCCTAACACTAACACCCCCCTAAGTTAAATATAATTTAAATCTAACGAAATTAATTAACTCTTATTAAATAAATTATTCCTATTTAAAGCTAAATACTTACCTGTAAAATAAATCCTAATATAGCTACAATATAAATTATAATTACATTGTAGCTATTTTAGGATTAATATTTATTTTACAGGCAACTTTGTAATTATTTTAACCATGTACAATAGCTATTAAATAGTTAAGAACTATTTAATAGTTACCTAGTTAAAATAATTACAAATTTACCTGTAAAATAAATCCTAACCTAAGTTACAATTAAACCTAACACTACACTATCAATAAATAAATTAAATACAATTCCTACAAATAACTACAATGAAATAAACTAACTAAAGTACAAAAAATAAAAAAGAACTAAGTTGCAAAAAATAAAAAAATATTTACAAACATAAGAAAAATATTACAACAATTTTAAACTAATTACACCTACTCTAAGCCCCCTAATAAAATAACAAAGCCCCCCCAAAATAACATGCCCTACCCTATTCTAAATTACTAAAGTTCAAAGCTCTTTTACCTTACCAACCCTGAACAGGGCCCTTTGCGGGGCATGCCCCAAGAAGTTCAGCTCTTTTGCCTGTAAAAAAAAAACATACAATACCCCCCCCCCAACATTACAACCCACCACCCACATACCCCTAATCTAACCCAAACCCCCCTTAAATAAACCTAACACTAAGCCCCTGAAGATCTTCCTACCTTGTCTTCACCTCACCGGGTATCACACCGATCCGTCCTGGCTCCGATATCTTCATCTAAGCCCAAGCGGGGGCTAGACATCCATCATCCGGCGGCTGAAGAAGTCCAGAAGAGGCTCCAAAGTCTTCATCCTATCCGGGAAGAAGAGTAGATCCGGACCGGCAACCATCTTCTTCCAAGCGGCATCTTCTATCTTCTTCCGATGAGGACCGGCTTCATCTTGAAGACCTCCACCGCGGACCCATCTTCTTCCGACGACGACTTCCCGACGAATGATGGTTCCTTTAAGGGACGTCATCCAAGATGGCGTCCCTCGAATTCCGATTGGCTGATAGGATTCTATCAGCCAATCGGAATTAAGGTAGGAATATTCTGATTGGCTGATGGAATCAGCCAATCAGAATCAAGTTCAATCCGATTGGCTGATCCAATCAGCCAATCAGATTGAGCTTGCATTCTATTGGCTGTTCCGATCAGCCAATAGAATGCGAGCTCAATCTGATTGGCTGATTGGATCAGCCAATCGGATTGATCTTGATTCTGATTGGCTGATTCCATCAGCCAATCAGAATATTCCTACCTTAATTCCGATTGGCTGATAGAATCCTATCAGCCAATCAGAATTCAAGGGACGCCATCTTGGATGACGTCCCTTAAAGGAACCGTCATTCGGCTAGTAGGCGTCGGGAGAAGAGGATGTTCCGCGTCGGATGGAAGATGATGGCTCCCGAAGAAAGAAGATTGAAGATGCCGTTGATAGAAGACTTCATCCGGATCATGGACCTCTTCAGCTCCCGCTTGGATGAAGACTTCAGCCGGATCATGGACCTCTTCAGCCCCCCGCTTGGGCTTGGATCAGGACATCGGAGGAGCTCTTCAGGATGGATCGGTGAACCTGGTATGGTGAAGATAAGTTAGGAAGATCTTCAGGGGCTTAGTGTTAGGTTTATTTAAGGGGGGTTTGGGTTAGATTAGGGGTATGTGGATGGTGGGTTGTAATGTTGGGGGGGGGGTATTGTATGTTTTTTTTTACAGGCAAAAGAGCTGAACTTCTTGGGGCATGCCCCGCAAAGGGCCCTGTTCAGGGCTGGTAAGGTAAAAGAGCTTTGAACTTTAGTAATTTAGAATAGGGTAGGGCATTTTGTTATTTTGGGGGGATTTGTTATTTTATTAGGGGGGTTAGAGTAGGTGTAATTAGTTTAAAATTGTTGTAAGATTTTTCTTATGTTTGTAAATATTTTTTATTTTTTGTAACTTAGTTCTTTTTTATTTTTTGTACTTTAGTTAGTTTATTTCATTGTAGTTATTTGTAGGAATTGTATTTAATTAATTTAATGATAGTATAGTGTTAGGTTTAATTGTAACTTAGGTTAGGATTTATTTTACAGGTAATTTTGTAATTATTTTAACTAGGTAACTATTAAATAGTTCTTAACTATTTAATAGCTATTGTACATGGTTAAAATAATTACAAAGTTGCCTGTAAAATAAATATTAATCCTAAAATAGCTACAATGTAATTATAATTTATATTGTAGCTATATTAGGATTTATTTTACAGGTAAGTATTTAGCTTTAGATAGGAATAATTTATTTAATAAGAGTTAATTAATTTCGTTAGATTAAAATTATATTTAATTTAGGGGGGTGTTAGTGTTAGGGTTAGACTTAGCTTTAGGGGTTAATACATTTATTAGAATAGCGGTGAGCTCCGGTCGGCAGATTAGGGGTTAATAAGTGTAGGCAGGTGGAGGCGACGTTGTGGGGGGCAGATTAGGGGTTAATAAATATAATATAGGGGTCGGCGGTGTTAGGGGCAGCAGATTAGGGGTACATAAGGATAATGTAAGTAGCGGCGGTTTACGGAGCGGCAGATTAGGGGTTAAAAATAATATGCAGGGGTCAGTGATAGCGGGGGCGGCAGATTAGAGGTTAATAAGCGTAAGGTTAGGGGTTTTTAGACTCGGGGTACATGTTAGAGTGTTAGGTGCAGACGTAGGAAGTGTTTCCCCATAGCAAACAATGGGGCTGCGTTAGGAGCTGAACGCGGCTTTTTTGCAGGTGTGCCCCATTGTTTTCTATGGGGGAATCGTGCACAAGCACGTTTTTGAGGCTGGCCGCGTCCGTAAGCAACTCTGGTATCGAGAGTTGCAGTTGCGTTAAAAATGCTCTACGCTCCTTTTTTGGAGCCTAACGCAGCCATTCTGTGGACTCTCAATACCATAGTTATTTTAAAGGTGCGGCCAGAAAAAAGCCAGCGTTAGATACGCGGGTCGTTACTGACAAAACTCTAAATCTAGCCGTAAGGGTTTATTTTATAGGTAAGTATTTAGATTTAAATATTAATATTTTAATTAATAATATTAATATTGATTAGATTTAATTTAATAAGAATTTAGTTAGGGGTGTTAGAGTTAGATAGGGTTATTATACTTAATATATATATAATATAATAACGATATTAACTATATTAACACTAATATAATTAGGGTTAATATATATATAATATAATAACTATATTAACTATATTAACCCTAATATAATTAGGGTTAATATAGTTAATATAGCTGGCGGCGGTGTAGGGGGATTAGATTAGGGGTTAATCTATTTAATATAGGTGGCGGCGGTGTAGAGGGATTAGATTAGGGGTTAATACATTTATTATAGGTGGCGGCTGTGTAGGGGGATTAGATTAGGGGTTAATTAATTTAATATAGGTGGCGGCGGTGTAGGGGGATTAGATTAGGGGTTAATTAATTTAATATAGCTGGCGGCGGGGTAGGGGGATTAGATTAGGGGTTAATAATTTTAATATAGCTGGCGGCGGGGTAGGAGCTCACATTAGGGGGTAGGTAATATAGCTGGCGGCGGTATAGGGGCTCACATTAGGGGGTAGTTAATGTAGGTGGCGGCGGGGTAGGAACTCACATTAGGGGGTAGTTAATGTAGGTGGCTGCGGGGTCCGGGAGCGGCGGTTTAGGGGTTAATAACTTTATTAGGTGGCGGCGGGGTCCGGGAGCAACGGTTTAGGGGTTAATAACTTTATTAGGTGGCGGCGGGGTCCGGGAGTGGTGGTTAAGGGGTTAATAACTTTATTAGATGGCGGCGGGGTCCGGGAGCGGTGGTTTAGGGGTTAATGCATTTAGTATTAGGAGAGTGAGGGGGGATAGCGGGTTAGACGTGTCGGGCTATGTTTGGGAGGCGTGTTAGACAGTACGGGAGATTTCATAACTTAGTCAGGTTTTGTAGGCGCCGGCAGTTTCTAAAGTGCCGTAAGTCACTGGCGACTCCAGAAATTTGTACTTACGCAGATTTCTGGACATCGCTGGTTTATCCGACTTATGGCACTTTAGCATCTGACGGCGCCGAATATTGGATAGCTTGAGTTGCGAGCTGAAACTACGGGCGGCGGGGGTTCCCTCGCTTGCGCCGCAAACTACGATCTATATCGGATCGCGCCCCTGGTGAAATAATCAGCTAATTAGTAAACATGGTTATTTTACCTGCTCTCATCCAAGGTAATCCTGAAAACCTGGCCTGTTGGGGAGGCCTGAGGACAGTTTGAAAGCCAGTGCTCCACACCAATAAAGCTGTGGGGCTTGCCCTTATTAGCCAATGAGAGGATTGACAGCTTTAGTTAAACATTTTACATGTAAAAGTACTTAGCCATGTTTTGTTTCATATGCATAATACAAACATGTCTAAGACCCCTTAAAATAGTTTGTAGAAGACTATCACTGCTTGTTGTATCTGGTTACATTGCAATGTGATTTTTTTTAAAGGGACATTGTACAGTAGATTTTCCTTTGCATAAATGTTTTGTAGATTATCTATTTATATAGCTCATCTGGCAGTGTTTTTGTAACAATGTATAGTTTTGCTTATTTTTAAATAACATTGTGCTGATTTTCAGACTCCTAACCAAGCCCCAAAGTATCAGATGTAGACTGAAGTCTACAGATTCTTGCTTGCTCTTTTTTGTGTAATGGGTCTTTTCATATGCAGGGGAGAGGGTCTGCTCTTCCTGCTTTCTCAGAAGCGCAAAATGTTAGTGCTATTGTGAAGGCTTGTGCATTTGTTTTGTTACAAATATGTATTTAACTAAACTATATGCATACAAATGCACTAATTCATTTTAAAGAAAACATTTTTTATATATTTGATTCTTTTAAATTACCTATAGCGCGGCCCTGGGCTCTGTGAAGAATTGTCGGGAGTAGCACCTCTCCCAGCATGCTATAGGTAAATATAGAACTGCTGGTGATACTTGTAATAATGTAAATTCATGTAAATGTAACTGAATATTCAGTATTCATTTTGTTGTAAATTAAATGAGTACCGAATAGTGAAAAACTGAATTTTCAGAATATTGGTTCCAAATTATTTAGTGCTGCAGAAGTCTACGTTTGTGTATTAACAAAAGTGAAACACAATTAATAGGGCTTCTATTTTTGTTCAAAGTTATTTTTTAGTACGCAAGTCTACGGTGTGCTAACATCTGCCAAACTCCGGCAGCTTGATAATAAAATAACTTCAGTAACAGTTTGATGCATGATGCCTGATCAAACTGCAGTGCCAAGAAATGTGTTGCAAAATTAGAATATAGCTTGCATTAAACTACCCTTACATTGTATTGATTTTAAGCTTTTATTGATTTTATTAGAGTTGTTTTATTATCAAGTATGCTATGATTACGGCTTTGCCGAAACACGTAAGCTTGCCAGCCAGAGGTATCCCATCTCTGTCCTTTTTTGATTGACTATGTCCTAATTTTAAATAACCACAATAAAGGTTATGTTTTACATACGCTAGCGCTCCATGTTTTTCTTTGTGGTGGATTTCCTTGCCCTGAGAGCGCTAGTGTCCCTGCATTGTATGCTGCAAATTATCCCCAGAGCATATGCTGAATACCACTACGCTGAACACTGAGCACAGAACGCTGAGATACCAGTGGAGCCCCATTATTGGTCCGTATAGAGAGGCGCAACAAAAGGCAGCCTGAGGATTGGAGGATACTGAGTGGAGGCGTCTGAAGTGATGGCGCACGTGGTACCTGTTTAGCTAACCGGTTGGAGGATCATCCGTTGTAACTTGGACACGCCCCCTGGTGGGCGCGGAAGCACGGTGCCTCTGGAAAAGTGCCGGGTAGCGGTGGACGAGATACAGAGATACAGATCGAGAAAAAGGTGTATATGACGCCGGCTCTACTTGGAAAGGATCCTGCTGTAAGTTTAAAGCTCCCCGGGTGGAAGACAGCAGAGGTGAGACTGTATCTTTCTGATTATCTCTACTACATAAAGATTGAAATGTACACTTGCTCTGGGTACACTGCAGTTTTGGTTTGCTGCGGTGCATGAAGGAAAAAAGTTTTCTTTGCAACATCTACTTTGTTCTTGTTTTTGTAACTGATCCTCTCATTTTGCTTTTGGTATTGTGTTATTATCAAGCTACCAGAGTTTGACTGGATTGTGTGCACTTTAACCATTTAAATATGGTTCCTGCATGTGAAATGCAAGAAGTTAATACAGAGTAGCTTCAGGTGTACCTGAAACCTGGGTCAGTGAGCTGGAACACTGAGATTATCCAGCACATTTGGGTGCTGCCTCATATTTTGAGTACCCTGCACTTGAATTCATAGGGGGCCCATTTATCAAGCTCTGTATGGAGCTTGAAGGGCCGTGTTTCTGGCGAGCCTTCTAAAGACCGCTGCTCCATAACCTGTCCGCCTGCTCTGAGGAGGTGGACAGAACTCACGTAAAATCAACCCGATCGAATACGATCGTGTTGATTGACAACCCCCGCCTTGCGGCAGATTGGGCGCAAATCTGCAGGGGCCGGCGTTGCACCAGCAGTTCACAAGAGCTGCCGGGGCAATGCTGAATACGGAGAGCGTATTTCTCTCCGCATTCAGCGATGTCTGTCGCACATGATCCGCTGATCAGATCATGTCGGACAGGCATTTAATAAATAGGCCCCATAGTCTCTATTTGGATACAGGCTGATATGCACATGAGGAACCGTATTTGTTTGTGTTTTACAGAGGAAGATTGGTATACTAAAATTACTGTATATTCCAGTAGACCACTGGTTTTCAAACCTGTCCTCAGGCATCCCCCACAGGCCATATTTTCCGGTTTACCTTGGATGAGAGCAGGTAAAAACATAATTTATGCTTACCAGATAAATTCCTTTCCTTCCTGGCAGGGAGAGTCCATGACTTCATTCCTTACTGTTGGAACGCAACACCTGGCCACCAGGAGAAAACAAAGACACCCCAGCCAAAGGCTTAAATATCCCTCCCACTTCCCCTATCCCCCAGTCAGTCTGCCGAGGGAAAAAAGGAAAAGTAGGAGAAACATCAGGGTATAAAGGTGCCAGAAGAATTAATATATAAATGGGAGCAACCCATCAAAAAATAAATTACGGGCGGGGTCATGGACTCTCTCTGCCAGGAAGGAAAGGAATGTATCTGGTAAGCATAAATTATGTTTTCCTTCCATAAGGCAGGGAGAGTCCACGACTTCATTCCTTACTGTTGGGAAAACTATACCCAAGCTCCAGAGGACACTGAATAAATAACGGAGGGAACACAAAAAGAGGCAGACCCTATTCTGAGGGCACCACAACCTGCAAAACTTTTCTCCCGAAAGCTGCTTCAGCTGAAGTAAACACATCAAACTTGTAAAATTTAGAAAAGGTGTGTAAGGAGGACCAGGTAGCCGCCTTACAAATCTGATCCATTCAGGATTCATTCTTAAAAGCCCAGGAGGAAGCTACTGCTCTAGTGGAATGAGCTGTTATCCTCTCAGAAGGCTGTCATCCCGCTGTCTCTTATAAGCTAAGCGGATGACACTCCTCAAACAGAAAGAAAGGAAAGTCGTAGTAGCCTTCTGCCCCTTACGCTTCACCGTACAGATGGCAAACAAAGAGGAATATTATCTGAATTCCTTAGCAGCCTGGAGATAGAACTTCAAGGCATGACACACATCCAGATTGGGAAGCAAGCGTTCCTTTGCTGAAGAAGGATTAGGACACAAGGAAGAAACAACAATTTCTTGATTAATGTTACGGTCCGACACCACCTAAGGGAGGAACCCTAATTTAGTACGTAAAACCACCTTATCAGCATGGAAAACAAGAAAAGCGGTGTCACATTGTAAAGCAGAAATCTCAGAAACTCTCTAGCCAGCAAGAAAAGAAGCTTCCAAGATAACAATTTAATGTCAACAGTATGCATAGGCTCAAACGGAGCCTGCTGCAAAACACTAAGAACAAGATTTAGGCTCCAAGGTGGAGCCCCAGATCTAAACACAGGTCTGATCCTAGTCAGAGCCTTAACAAAAGACTGCACATCCGGAAGCTCAGCCAATCTCTCGTGGAGTAACGCCGACAGGGCCAATATCTGTCCCTTCAGGGAAATAGCAGATAGACCCTTCTCCAGTCCATCCTGGAGAAAATATAAAATTCTGGCAACCTTAACCTTATGCCAGGAAAACCCACAATCTTCACACCAGTACAAATAAGTCCTCCATGTTTTATGGTAGATACGACGAGTAACTGGCTTTCAAGCTTAAACCAGAGTGTCGATAACACTCTCAGAAAAACCTTTCTTGGCTAAGACTAAGTGTTCAATCTCCACGCAGTCACCCTCAGAGAATCTAGATCTTAATGAACAAAAGGACCCTGTATCAGCAGATCTCTGCAACAAGGTAGCCTCCACTGAGGAGATGAGGACATCCCCACCAGATCCACAAACCATGATTTTTGAGGTAATGATGGAGCAATCAGAATTACTGATGCTCGCTCCTGCTTGATGCGAGCCTCCACACGAGGGAGAAGCAGTAATTGAGGAAAAATATATATGGGTCTAAACCTCCATGGTAATGATAGGGCATCTATTAATTCCGCCTGAGGATCCCTCGACCTTGACCCATAACTGAGCAGCTTGGTATTGAGGCAGGATGCCATGAGATCTATCTCCGGCGTCCCCCACTCGCTGCATATCTCTGCAAACACCTCAGCTGGAGAGATTGCCTGCTGAGGAAGTCTGCGGAAGTCTGCTTCCCAGTTGTCCACACCCGGAATGTGAATTACTGACAGCATACATCTGTGAATCTCCCCCAACTCTAGTATCTGAGATACTTCTCGTATCGCCAAGGAACTTCTTGTTCCCCCCTGATGGTTGATGTAGTCAACTGAGGTTATATTGTCTGATTGGAATCTGATAAACTGGAATGAACCCAGAAGGGGCCAAGCCTTCAAGGCATTGAAGACTGCCTGGAATTCCAAAATATTGATCGGAAGGGAGGACTGACCTTGTGCCTTCTTGGCACCCCAAATGGCTCCCCAGCCGGAAAAGCTTGCGTCCGTAGTCACAATCTCACAGGACGGTCTCAAGAAGCATGTGATCTAGACAAAGCCACCAAGAGAGCGAATCTCTTGACAGGTTGTCCAGCACGATCTGTTGAGACAGATCTGAATGGTCGCCGTTCCATTGTCTCAGCATGCATAATTGTAAGGGTCTGAGATGGAATCTGGCAAAAGGAATGATGTCCTTACAGGACACCAAGAGTCCAATCACCTCCATACACTGAGGGTCTCAAGGAGGCATGGAGGGCAAGATATGCACATGTTTGCTTGCAAGATCTCTGATCTGTGAGGAATATTCTCATGGATATGGAGTCTATTATTGTCCACAGGAAGTTCACCCTTGTATTTGGAGTAAGAGAACTATTTTCCAAGTTTATCTTCAAATCCATGTGATCGATTGAAAATTGAGAAGGGACTCTGAATGTTCTTCTGCTAGACGAAAAGATGGTGCCTGTACCAAGATATCATCCAGGTAAGGCACTACTGCAATACCTCGTGTTCTGGCAACAGCAAAAGAGCCCCCAGAACCTTCGAAAATATCCTTAGAGCAGTAGCTGGTCCAAACGGAAGAGCTATGAACTGGAAGTGCTGGTCCAGAAAGGCAAACCGTAGTAACTGAAAATGTTCCCTGTGTATCGGGATGTGAAGGTATGCATCCTTCAGGTCTATTGTGGTCATAAACTGTCCTTCTTGAACCAGAGGAAGGATTGACGGTATAGTCTCCATCTTGAAAGAGGGAACACTCAGAAACTTGTTTAGGCACTTTAGGTCCATAATTGGACAAAAAGTTCCCTCCTTCTTTAGAACCAAAAAAAAGGTTTGAATAAAACCCCAAACCTCTTTCTGCTGTAGGTACCGGGACAATTACTCCTAGAGAGGAAAGATCCCGTACGCAACCTAAGAAGGCAGACTTCTTTTCTGGTCTTGTACACAGACTGGAGAGAAGGAATCTGCCCCTGGGTGGGTGAGACTTGAATCCTATCCTGTATCCCGGAAATACAACCTCCAGGTCCCAAAGATCCTGAACATCCTGGAACCAAGCGTCTGAAAAAAGAGACAGTCTGCCACCCCTTCATGCCGATTTGTACTTGGAGAGCTTCTTAGTCTGTTTGGACTTATTCCAGGACTGAGCCGGCTTCTGAGTACTCTTGGGCTGCTCGGACTTGGGGGAAGATTGCTGTTGTTGTGATTTGTCATATGATAAAAATTCTGAAGTAGACTGTATGTAATACAACAGATGAAAGCTATAGCTTTACTGTCCCTTTAAGAGCTAAGTCATTCCTTATTAAAATGACCTCTGCAATCTCCCTACCATTAAAAAGATATGAAACTCCACAGTTTTCTTTTGTGAATTAAACAGAGCACACCATTATAAAAACAGTTTCCAATTTACTTATATGATCAAATTTGCTTAGTTCCCATAATAACTGTGTTGTAGAAATGCCTAGGAAGGCATCTATAGCACTACATGGCTGGAAATAGTGCTGCCCTCGAGTGTTCTTGCAAATGGATAACAGTCTTATGACAGGATATAGTGCTGCCCTCTAGTACTCTTGCAAATGGATAACAGTCTTATAACAGGATATAGTGCTGCCCTCTAGTACTCTTACAAATGGTTAACAGTCTTATGACAGGATATAGTGCTGCCCTCTAGTGCTCTTGCAAATGGATAACAGTCTTATGACAGGATATAGTGCTGCCCTCTAGTACTCTTACAAATGGTTAACAGTCTTATGACAGGATATAGTGCTGCCCTCTAGTGCTCTTGCAAATGGATAACAGTCTTATGACAGGATATAGTGCTGCCCTCTAGTGCTCTTGCAAATGGATAACAGTCTTATGACAGGATATAGTGCTGCCATCTAGTGCTCTTGCAAATGGATAACAGTCTTATGACAGGATATAGTGCTGCCCTCTAGTACTCTTGCAAATGGTTAACAGTCTTATAACAGGATATAGTGCTGCCCTCTAGTACTCTTGCAAATGGATAACAGTCTTATAACAGGATATAGTGCTGCCCTCTAGTACTCTTGCAAATGGTTAACAGTCTTATAACAGGATATAGTGCTGCCCTCTAGTGCTCTTGCAAATGGTTAACAGTCTTATGACAGGATATAGTGCTGCCCTCTAGTGCTCTTACAAATGGTTAACAGTCTTATGACAGGATATAGTGCTGCCATCTAGTGCTCTTGCAAATGGATAACAGTCTTATGACAGGATATAGTGCTGCCCTCTAGTGCTCTTACAAATGGTTAACAGTCTTATGACAGGATATAGTGCTGCCATCTAGTGCTCTTGCAAATGGATAACAGTCTTATGACAGGATATAGTGCTGCCATCTAGTGCTCTTACAAATGGATAACAGTCTTATGACAGGATATAGTGCTGCCCTCTAGTACTCTTGCAAATGGATAACATTCTTCCAAAACTGTTGCCATATAGTGCTCCAAAAATGGGCAGGCTCCTGAACTTACGTCCCTGCTTTTTAACAAAAGATACCAAGAGAACAAAGGAAAATGAACAATTGAAGTAAATTTGAAAATTGTTTAACCCCTTAATGACCACAATGTACCATGTATGTCACTGGTCGTTAAGGGTTTTTTCAGGACATAATAGCACAAGTCTAGCAAGAACACGCTATTAATGCCCTCCCTCCAGCAGGCTTTGTGGAATAGAGCAGTCTCAACGCTGGTGGCAAGACCACGCTATAAAATAATCAAGTCCCAAAAAAAGCCGAGCGACATACAGGGTACGTCGCTGGTCCTTAAGGGGTTAAAATTGTTGGTTTTATCTGAATCATTAAAGGGGCACTCAAATCAAAATAAACGTTTATGATTCAGATAGAGCATGCAGCTTTAAGACACTTTCCAATGTACTTCCATTATCAAATATTTGCACAGTCTTTTTATATTCACAGTTTCTGGGGAACAAGATCCTACTGAGCATGTGCACAAGCTCACAGGGTATACGTATACTAGTCTGTGATTGGCTGATGTCTGTCACATGATACAGGGGGCCGGAAAATGGGAGAAAAAATACATTTGTCAGAACAAAATCTACTGCTTATTTGAAATTCAGATGAAGTGGTATTGCCTTGTTATGTACTTGTTAAAGGGACACTAAACCCCTAAAAATTCCTTCATGATTCAGGTAGAGAATACAATTTTAAACAACATTCCAATTTACTTTTATTATCTAATATGCTTCATTCTTTAGATATCCTTTGCTGAAGAAATAGCAATGCACATGGGTGAGCCAATCACATGAGGCATCTATGTGCAGCAACCAATCAGCAGCTACTAAGCCTATCTATATATACTTTTCAGTAATCCAATCAGATCCAATCAGCCAATCAGATTGAGCTCGCATTCTATTGGCTGATCGGAACAGCCAATAGAATGCGAGCTCAATCTGATTGGCTGATTGGATCAGCCAATCCGATTGAACTTGAATCTGATTGGCTGATTCAATCAGCCAATCAGATTTTTCCTACCTTAATTCCGATTGGCTGATAGAATCCTATCAGCCAATCGGAATTCAAGGGACGCCATCTTGGATGACGTCATTTAAAGGAACCTTCATTCGGTGTTAGGATGTCGGAAGAAGAGGATGGATCCGCGCCGGCTGCTTCAAGATGGACCCGCTCCGCTCCGGATGGAAGAAGATAGAAGATGCCACATGGATGAAGACTTTGGACCCTCTGGTGGACCTCTTCTGGCCGGATAGGATGAAGACTTCGGACGCTCTGGAGGACCTCTTCTGGCTGGATAGGATGAAGACTTCGGACCATCTGGAGGACGGATCGGATGGTACCCGGCTGGGTGAAGACAAGGTAGGAAGATCTTCAGGGGCTTAGTGTTAGGTTTTTTAAGGGGGGTTTGGGTGGGTTAGATTAGGGGTATGTGGGTGGTGGGTTGTAATGTTGGGGGGGGTATTGTATGTTTTTTTTACAGGCAAAAGAGCTGATTTCTTTGGGGCATGCCCCGCAAAAAGCCCTTTTAAGGGCTGATAAGGTAATAGAGCTGTTAACTTTTTATTTTAGAATAGGGTAGGGCATTTTTTTATTTTGGGGGGCTTTGTTATTTAAAATTCTTGTAATTTTTTTTTTGTAATTTAGTGTTTGTTTTTTTCTGTAATTTAGTTTAGTTGATTTAATTGTAGGTAATTGTAGGTAGTTTAGTTAATTAATTTATTGATAGTGTAATGTTAGGTTTAATTATAACTTAGGTTAGGATTTATTTTACAGGTAATTTTGTAATTATTTTAACTAGGTAGCTATTATGTAAAATAAATACAAAGTTGCCTGTAAAATAAATATAAATCCTAAAATAGCTACAATGTAATTATTATTAGATTAGGGGTTAATAAGTGTAGGTAAGGTAGCGGCGACATTGGGGCGGCAGATTAGGGGTTAATAAATATAATATAGGGGTCGGCGATGTTAGGGGCAGCAGATTAGGGGTACATAGGTATAATGTAGGTTGTGGCGGTGTCCGGAGCGGCAGATTAGGGGTTAATAATAAAATGCAGGGGTCAGCGATAGCGGGGGCGGCAGATTAGGGGTTAATAAGTGTAAGGTTAGGGGTGTTTAGACTCGGGGTACATTTTAGGGTGTTAGGTGCAGACTTAGAGAGTGTTTCCCCATAGGAAACAATGGGGCTGCGTTAGGAGCTGAACGCTGCTTTTTTGCAGGTGTTAGGTTTTTTTTCAGCCCAAACTGCCCCATTGTTTCCAATGGGGGAATCGTACACAAGCATGTTTTTCCAGCTAGACGCTATCGTAAGCAACGCTGGTATTGAGAGTTAAAGTGGCGGTAAATATGCCTCTACGCTCCCTTTTTGGAGCCTAACGCAGCCCTTCAGAGAACTCTCAATACCAGCGTTATTTAAAAGGTGTGGGGGGAAAAAAACATGCGTAGCTAACGCACCCCTTTGGCCGCAAAACTCTAAATCTAGGCGTATGTTTTTTGATGTTTAGTTGTATAAACAGTTTGAATGTACTAGATAGAAAAGCTCTTACTTACCAGGGCCATAGCATCGATACTGGCCTGATGGGTCTCCACCAGTAATTTCACAACATGGTTATATCCATACTGAGCACAGAGATGCAGTGGAGTTAGGCCAAGCTTGGTTTTGGCATTAACAAAGGCCTTGTGCCGGAGAAGAATGTTGGCTATCTGGTCATGCCCCTTCTCGGCAGCCAGGTGTAAAGCTGCTTTACCATGCTGTAAATGACAGAGACAAGTGTTGTAACTGACCTGCCCGTAAGGTTCCATAGTCACATTGCACATCATGTTGTACCATCACAAGAAACATAAAAACATAATTTATGTAAGCACTTACCTGATAAATTCATTTCTTTCATATTGGCAAGAGTCCATGAGCTAGTGACGTATGGGATATACAATCCTACCAGGAGGGGCAAAGTTCCCAAACCTCAAAATGCCTATAAGTACACCCCGCACCACACCCACAATTCAGTTTAATGAATAGCAAAGTAGTGGGGTGATAAAGAAAGTAGTAAAAAGCATCAACAAAAGAATTTGGAAATAATTGTGCTTTATACAAAAAATCATAACCACCATAAAAAGGGTGGGCCTCATGGACTCTTGCCAATATGAAAGAAATGAATTTATCAAGTAAGTTCTTACATAAATTATGTTTTCTTTCATGTAATTGGCAAGAGTCCATGAGCTAGTGACGTATGGGATATCAATACCCAAGATGTGGAACTCCACGCAAGAGTCACTAGAGAGGGAGGGATAAAATAAAACACAGCCATTTCCGCTGAAAAAATAATCCACAACCCAAATAATAAGTTTATTCTTTTAATGACAAGAAAAACTTAAAACATCAGCAGAAGAATCAAACTGAAACAGCTGCCTGAAGAACTTTTCTACCAAAAACTGCTTCTGAAGAAGCAAATACAACAAAACGGTAGAATTTAGTAAATGTATGCAAAGTAGACCGGGGGCCCGATCCAATATGCAGCGTCGCCCGCAAAAGCCAGCGACGCCAAATTTTGCGCGGGTTTGGTATCACATATACGGCGTAACATAGAAGTTACGCTCGTATATTTCTGCCTTCGGCCGTAGTTTTTTGGCCCATAGACAGGTATACCAAACCCGCGCAGTTTGGTATCCAATATACAGCGTAAGGACTTACGTGGCGAAAATGGAGAAATCTTACTCCATTTTCACCTCGCCACAAATTGCAGGTGTAGTAAGCCTTACGCTGAGTATTGGAGCCCTGTAACTCCCTAAACTACCTGCAAAATAAAACCTTACACCTAACGCATGCGCAATGTCTATCTACCTGTCAACCGCAATCCCCCACGCAATCTTTAATAAAGTGCTTAACCCCTAAACCGCCACTCCCGGACCCCGCCGCCAGCTACATTAAATATCTAACCCCCTAATGTGATCCCCCTACACCGCCGCCACCTATATTAAAATTATTACCCCCTAATGTGAGCCCCCTACCCCGCCGCCACCTATTTTAACTACATTACCCCCTAATGTGAGCCCCCTACCCCGCCGCCACCTATTTTAACTACATTACCCCCTAATGTGAGCCCCCTACCCCGCCGCCACCTATTTTAACTACATTACCCCCTAATGTGAGCCCCCTACCCCGCCGCCACCTATTTTATATGTACTACCCCTAATCTGACCCCCTTACACCGCCGCCACCTATATTAAAATTATTAACCCCTAATCTAATCCCCCTACACCGCCGCCACCTATATTAAAATTATTAACCCCTAATCTAATCCCCCTACACCGCCGCCACCTATATTAAAATTATTAACCCCTAATCTGAGAGCCCTACACCGCCGCCACCTATATTAAATATATTAACCACTAAACCTAAGTCTATCCCTAACACCCCCTAACTTAATTATTATTAAAATAAATCTAAATAATATTAATAATATTAACTAAATTATTCCTATTTAAATCTTACCTATAAAATAAACCCTAACATAGCTACAATATAATTAATAATTACATTGTAGCTATTTTAGGGTTTATATTTATTTTACAGGTAACTTGGTATTTATTTTAACTAGGTACAATAGCTATTAAATAGTTAATAACTATTTAATAGCTACCTAGTTAAAATAATTACCAAATTACCTGTAAAATAAATCCTAACCTAAGTTACAAATACACCTGCACTATCAATAAATTAATTAAATAAACTACAATTATCTAAACTAAAATATAATTAAATACACTAAACTATATTACAAAAAATAAAAAACACTAAATTACAAAAAATAAAAAAAAGATTACAAGAATTTTAAGCTAATTACACCTAATCTAAGCCCCCTAATAAAATAACAAAGCCCCCCAAAATAAAAAAATGTCCCTACCCTAAACTAAATTACAAAAGTAATCAGCTCTATTACAGCCCTTAAAAGGGCCTTTTGTGGGGCATTGCCCCAAAGTAATCAGCTCTTTTACCTGTAAAAAAAAAGAATACCCCCCCCCCCATTACAACCCACCACCCACACACCCCTACACTAAAACCCACCCTATCCCCCCTTAAAAAAACCTAAGTCTAACTCCCAAGTGGTCCTTACCTGTCCTGAAGACCAGCAGAGAAGGTCCTGTTCCAGGCGGAGAAGTCTTCTTCCAGGCGGCGACCTCTTCTTCTTCCAGGAACCAGCTGGCGCGGAGTGGAGGAGTTGAAGACTGATGACCGAGGAGCTGAAGACCATCCTCTCTGGAAATGAAGACCGGCGATGCAGGAACTGAAGATCGGCGATGCTGGAACTGAAGACCGGAGCCATGGAGCGTGGAGGATCCTCTTCATACGATCACTGCCGTACACTGAATAGGAATTCAAGGTACGCGATTAAAAATGGCGTCCCTTGAATTCCTATTGGCTGATTTGAGCCTTCAAATTCAAATCAGCCAATCGGATGAGAGCTACTTTAATTCTATTGGCTGATTTGAATAGCCAATAGAATAAGAGCTACTGTAATTCTATTGGCTGATTAGAATAGCCAATAGGCGGGGTCTTACCCAACTCCAAATAAGCTAAATGAATCAAAAGCTTTAACCAAGAAGCCAAGGAAATAGCAGAAGCCTTCTGACCTTTCCTAGGACCCTAAAATATAACAAATAGACTAGAAGTCTTCCTGAAATCTTTAGTAGCTTCAACATAATATTTCAAAGCTCTTACAACATCCAAAGAATTCCATAGAATTCTTAGGATTAGGACACAAGGAAGGGACAACAATTTCTCTACTAATGTTGTTAGAATTCACAACTTTAGGCAAAAATTTGAATGAAGTCCGCAAAACCGCCTTATCCTGATGAAAAATCAGAAAAGGAGATTCACAAGAAAGAGCAGATAGCTCAGAAACTCTTCTAGCAGAAGAGATGGCCAAAAGGAACAACACTTTCCAAGAAAGTAGTTTAATGTCCAAAGAATGCATAGGCTCAAATGGAGGAGCCTGTAACGCCTTCAAAACCAAGTTAAGACTCCAAGGAGGAGAAATTGATTTAATGACGGGCTTAATACGAACTAAAGCCTGTACAAAACAGTGAATATCAGGAAGTTTAGCAATCTTTCTATGAAATAAAACAGAAAGAGCAGAGATTTGTCCCTTCAAGGAACTTGCAGACAAACCCTTATCCAAACCATCCTGAAGAAACTGTAGAATTCTAGGAATTCTGAAAGAATGCCAAGAAAATTTATGAGAAGAACACCAAGAAATGTAGGTCTTCCAAACTCGATAATAAATCTTCCTAGAGACTGATTTACGAGCTTGTAACATAGTATTAATTACTCAATTAGAGAAATCTCTATGACTTAGTACTAAGCGTTCAATTTCCATACCTTCAAACTTAATGATTTGAGATCCTGATGGAAAAAACGGACCTTGAGACAGAAGGTCCGGCCTTAAGGGAAGTGGCCAAGGTTGGCAACTGGACATCCGAACAAGATCTGCATACCAAAACCTGTGTGGCCACGCTGGAGCCACCAGCAACACAAACGATTGTTCCATGATGATTTTGGATATCACTCTTGGAAGAAGAACTAGAGGCGGAAAAATGTAAGCAGGATGATAACACCAAGGAAGTGTCAGTGCATCCACTGCTTCCGCCTGAACATCCCTGGACCTGGACAGGTATCTGGGAAGTTTCTTGTTTAGATGAGAGGCCATGAGATCTATCTCTGGAAGACCCCACATCTGAACAATCTGAGAAAACACATCTGGATGGAGAGACCACTCCCCTGGATGTAAAGTCTGACGGCTAAGATAACCCACCTCCCAATTGTCTACACCTGGGATATGCACCGCAGAGATTAGAGAGGAGCTGGATTCTGCCCAAGCAAATATCCGAGAAACTTCTTTCATTGCTTGGGGACTGTGAGTCCCACCCTGATGATTGGCATATGCCACAGTTGGGATATTGTCTGTCTGAAAGCAAATGAATGGTTTTCTCTTCAACAGAAGCCAAAACTAAAGAGCTCTGAGAATTGCAGGGAGTTCTAAAATATTGATTGGTAATCTCGCCTCTTGAGATTTCCAAACCCCTTGTACTGTCAAAGATCCCCAAAAAGCTCCCCAACCTGAAAGACTTGCGTCTGTAGTGATCACAGTCCAGGTTGGCCGAACAAACGAGGCACCTTGAACTAAACGCTGGTGATTTAACCACCACGTCAGAGAGTGTCGAATATTGGGATTTAAGGATATTAACTGTGATATCTTTGTATAATCCCTGCACCATTGATTCAACATGCAAAGCTGGAGAGGTCTCATGTGAAAACGAGCAAAAGGAATCGCGTCCGATGCTGCATTCATGAGGCCTAAAACTTCCATGCACATAGCCACTGAAGGGAATGACTGAGACTGAAGGTGCTGACAGGCTGCAACCAATTTCAAATGTCTCTTGTCTGTTAGAGACAGAGTCATGGACACTGAATCTATCTGGAAACCTAAAAAGGTGACCCTTGTCTGAGGAATCAAGAAACTTTTTGGTAAATTGATCCTCCAACCATGTCTTTGAAGAAACAACACTAGTTGATTTGTGTGAGATTCTGCAGAACATAAAGACTGAGCTAGTACCAAGATATCGTCCAAATAAGGAAACACTGCAATATCCTGCTCTCTGATTACAGAGAGTAGGGCACCTAGAACCTTGGAAAAGATTCTTGGAGCTGTTGCTAGGCCAAATGGAAGAGCAACAAATTGGCAATGCTTGTCTAGAAAAGAGAATCTCAGGAACTGATAATGTTCTGGATGAATCGGAATATGAAGGTATGCATCCTGCAAGTCTATTGTAGACATATAATGTCCTTGCTGAACAAAATGCAGAATAGTGCTTATAGTTACCATCTTGAAAGTTGGTACTCTTACATAGCGATTCAAAATTTTCAGATCCAGAACTGGTCTGAATGAATTTTCCTTCTTTGGGACAATGAATAGATTTGAATAAAACCCCAGACCCTGTTCCTGAAAAGGAACTGGCATGATTACCCCTGAAGACTCCAGGTCTGAAACACACTTCAGGAAAGCCTGAGCTTTACTGGATTTGCTGGGATACGTGAGAGAAAAAATCTTCTCACAGAAGGTCTTACTCTGAATCCTATTCGATACCCTTGAGAGACAATGCTCTGAATCCATTGATTTTGGACAGAATTTATCCAAAAATCCTTGAAAAACCATAATCTGCCCCCTTCCAGCTGAGCTGGAATGAGGGCCGCACCTTCATGCGGACTTAGGGGCTGACTTTGGTTTCTTAAATGGTTTGGATTTATTCCAATTTGAGGAAGGCTTCCAATTGGAAGCAGATTCCTTGGGGGAAGGATTAGATTGTTGTTCCTTATTTTGACAAAAGGAAAGAAAACGGTAAGAAGCCTTAGATTTACCCTTAGGTTTTTTATCCTTAGGCAGAAAAACCCCTTTTCCTCTAGTAACAGTTGAAATAATAGAATCCAACTGAGAACCAAATAAATTATTAGCTTGGAAAGAAAGAGATAATAATCTAGATTTAGATGTCGTATCAGCATTCCAAGATTTAAGCCACAAAGCTCTTCTAGCTAAAATAGCTAAAGACATGGATTTAACATCAATTTTGATAATATCAAAAATGGCATCACAAATAAAATGATTAGCATGTTGCGGTAAACGAACAATGCTAGATATGTCAGAATCCAATTTTTGTTGCGCTAAATTCTCCAACCAAAAAGTTGATGCAGCCGAACATCAGCCAAAGAAATTGCAGGCCTGAGAAGATGAATATAAATAGGCTTTCCTTAGATAGGATTCAAGTTGTGGGTGTGGTGAGGGGTGTATTTATAGGCATTTTGAGGTTTGGGAAACTTTGCCCCTCCTGGTAGGATTGTATATCCCATACGTCACTAGCTCATGGACTCTTGCCAATTACATGAAAGAAACACTGATTTTACAACAGAACATTTACACAGTAAAATTATTTTCCCCATAATGGGTTTGATTACGAGTGGCGCGCTAACTGTTGCGTGTAAGTGATAAGGGGTATAACACAGCTTTTTTAGCAAGTCAGAAGTTGTACGCGTATGACGAGTTGAATGTAAACGCGTTCACTTGAGCGCAATTGAATTTCACAAGCGTCGGGTTAGCACAACTGCAGAGCTCTGGTTAACTGTTATGTGGGACACAAAAGTGTCACAAAACACATCAAAAATACATTACACAGTGCAGTTACACTCATATTAACACTGTAATACACTGCAGCAGGTCAGATGGATCATTAGGAACACATTAAAGGGGAGTAATACTGTATTTATAGTTCACTGCTACTTTACGGCAATGGAATTACTACTTCTTGCCCAGAATGGAATTACTACTTCTTGCCCAGAATGGAATTACTACTTCTTGCAGAATATTACACCATAGGCACATTCCTTTACAAAACAGCCTTTCCGATATGGCCACTGCCAGCATATGTACAGTGTTATAATGAACACACAGTGTCCCCTCTTTTGGTTGATGGCCTTTTGTAGGAGAATTTCAGAATAGAGTTTCCGCAGGTGGATTTTACCACTACCTATAAAGCTTTTACTTCAGCTTGGAATATGTCAGTGGAATCCATATACAGGATAACACCACACAGAAGTCTTATATGTTTCATATGGTTCTAACTTAAAGGGACAGTTTACTCCAGAATTTTTATTGTTTAAAAAGATAAATAATCACTTTATTACCCATTCCCCAGTTTTCCATAACCAACACTGTTTTTAAATTATTTTTTAGTCAACACTCAAATAGTTAGCGTAATGTACACAAATGAAGAAAAATAAATATTCGTCAAATGTCAAACACATGTCATTAGAATATAAGTGTATATATATTCATAGCAAAACAAATCATATCAATATTTTATACTGCTATAGACATTGCTTGTTTAACATATATTCTGTTTTAATATGAAGCAAATACATGCCCATACAAATGCCCCTTTAGGGGCAATAGGTATTTTAGGATTTTTTAGTGTTAGGTTTTTTTATTTTGGAGGGTTTGGTGGGGGGCGGAGGGGTTACAGTTAGAGGGGGACTTAGTAATTTTTAAGGTAAAAAAACTGTTTAACTTAGGGCAATGCCCTACAAAAGGCCCTTTTAAGGGTTATTGGTAGTTTAGTATTAGATTAGGGGGTGTTTTTATTTTGGGGGGCTTTTTTATTTTCATAGGGATTAGGTTTAATTTTTGATAATTTGATTTATTATTTTATGTAATGTTAGACTTTTTTATTTTTTGTAATCTTAGATTAATTTAATTTTATTTTTTTTTATTTTTAAGTAACATTAGCTTTTTTTATTTTAATTGTAAATTATTATTTTTACATTTAGCAAATTAGGATTAATTTAGGGGGTGTTAGGTTAGGGGGTTTAGTAATTTAATTAGTTATTTGGGTTGTGGGGGTTTGGCAAGTTAGGGGTTAATATATGTTTTAGAATTATTGCGTTGTGTGGGTTTGGCGGATTAGGGGTTAAACATTTTATTAGGTTTATTGCGTTGTGGGTTAATGGCGGATTAGGAGTTAATAGTTTTATTAGGTTTAACCCGATGTGGGTTAAAGGCGGATAAGGGGTTAATACATTTATTAGGTTTATTGCGATGTGGGTTAATGGTGGATTAGGGGTTAATACATGTATTACGTTTATTGCGATGTGGGTTAATGACGGATTAGGGGTTAATATATTTATTAGATAGATTGTGATGTGGGTGAATGGCGGATTAGGGGTTAAAACATTTATTAGGTAGTTTGTGATGTTGGGGTTGGCAGTTTTAGGGGTTAATATATTGTTTATTAGTTCAGATATGGGGGTGATGGCGGATATAGGGGTTTTGACGTGTCAGGTTTATTCTTGGTAAACGTGTAAGACTTTTACGGGGGATATAACTTTTTTTTTCCTTAGGTGGCACCAGCAGTTTCTAACACTGGCAACTCACAGTGGTAACTCACTGGCAACTCCAGAAATGTGTACTTACGCACATTTCTGGACATCGCTAGTTTATCCGACTTACGGCACTTTATGAACTGCCGGCGCTGTATATGTGAATTCCCGATGTGCAAGAGGAAATTACGGGCAACGCGGGTTTCAGCAGTTACACTGAAGCCTGCGCCGCATATGTAATCTCGCCCAAGGTGTGCCTGGGTACATAGATCAGTTGTATAAACCTGTTTGGATCTTCAATAGATTGACACAGCAGAGGTCACTAATTTCATATCACCTTCCTCTAAATCACCCCTCCCCCATCTTTTTTCTTTAGCGGGATTATATATCTCTTCTATTGGTTTTTTTTTTTAATACACAGATAGACACTGCACACACAACCCCCCCCCCCCACACACACACCCCCCCCACACACATATTTTCACTAATTTTGTCTGCAAGGATGCTTGCATTTCACTTTAAGATTCACCAGATTAATGTAAAAATACATCACAAATGCAAAATTGAGATCGCCAGCTATGCCAGTTAAAAAAGATAAAAAAAACAAGATGGCGCATGATATTTCCTCAGAGGGTTTATCAGAAACACCTGGCACACAAAGTAACAAGTCAGATACACAATTAATGTTCAATCAGCTTGCGGAGCGCCATACTGCACTAATTTTATTAAGGCACGAGTAAGGGCTAATCTAAGGTATTCTGCCAAAATAGTTATTGAAGATGGCGAGAACCACACTATATTGAACTCTGAGGCAGAAGCCAAAGCATTTTGGGGCGAAAATTAACAATAAGGTTTAAAGCTGCATTCTTTAAGGGTAAAAGAGAACTGTTGAGACTAATGGATCTGACAAAACAGTTAAACTGGTTGTTGGTAAAGAAACCAGTGTTATGTTATGTGTATTGCTTTTATTTTTATTTTTTTTCCTCTTCCCCCTCCTTCTTCCCTTCAGGGACTCCGCCAACATAAAAATAGTGGATTTTAATTAGAAATATACTAACATAAAACTTATATCGTGGAATGTCGGGGGGATTTCTTCTCCAAGTAAGCGCAAGCATATTTTTAAAAAATCTTAAAAAAACAAAGTCCTGACATAATGTTTGCAAGAACTGCATTTAAAAGCTTCTGAGATTCCCAAACTAAAGGTTAACTGGACTGAGGAAATTGCAGCTATCCTCTGTATTATGGCTCATAGTTATCAAGGTCTGGCGGACCTGATCCAACACTGCGGATCAGGTCTGCCAGACCTCGCTGAATACGGCGAGCAATACGCTCGCCGTATTCAGCATTGCACCAGCAGCTCACAATTTTATAATTATGCAGGTAGAAATTGAGAAAAGATATGGTCATTTTGTAATGTATACAGTTCAAATAGACTGGACATAGATTTTTGGCAGAATCTTAGGAAGAAACTAACTTTATACTAGAATCTAGTAGTAGCAGGTGATTTTAATCTAACAATGTATCCAGAAATTGATAGATTTCAACAAAAACCATCTCAGAGATACTTAAAAGAAGCAAAATGTTTAAAAGATTTTTGTAAGGCTCTGAGATAGAAAGACGCTTGGTGTTCACAACACCCAGACACACAAACCTATTCCTGTGAAACTAAAGCACAACGATTGACATGTTTTTAATAGAGGATAGTTTTTTTGCCCTAGATATTGAAACCCAAATAGCAAACATTATATTATCAGATCATGCCATCAATAGTTTAAATTTTAAACTCAGTACAGAGATGGGGACAAATTTAAACTCTTTTCGCTACCCGAGCAATAATACCCACTTCTGTAATTGGTTCACTGAAAGATGATATGTATATTACAATTTTTACGAGTATCTGCATAAAAATATATAGATTTTTGGTAGGCGGAAAAGGCTGTATTGAGATGGGAAATCAAGGCACATATGATAACAATAAAGAAACAGTCTAAGTGCAGGGACATACAACTAGCAAACCAGCTTAAGAACAGCTATAAGAAATATTTACTTAATCTAAACATATCAACTTGGAATTAATATACGCTGGCTAAAACGGAAAGAGAACTGTTTCTCAAAACAAAATGGTCTTTTGAAGATCTGAAAGCTAGGGCAGCGTTTAAGGGATATCAAGGAATATCAGCAAAACATCTGGCAAAACTCACGAAATTTTGAAAAAAGAAAAGTATGATTCCTCTAATTAAGAGTGGTGATAATATATATACAAAGACAAATGAAATTAGGAAGCCTTTTTTAAATACTATCAAAAATTATATGCCAATATCCCGGTTAATGAAGCAGAAAAAGAAAGATTCTGGCAAAATATAAGTCTCCCAAAGATCTCAATGGAAGCTTTAGAGCAAATTAACAAAGTAATCATGCCAGAGGAAATAGGGTTAGCTATAGATAAAATGAAATCTGGCAAAGCCCCTGGTCCAGTCGGGTTATCAACCGAATTTTATAAAATGATTAAAACTGATATTTTATACACACTATCAGGTAGATTACATGTTTTGCGCTATAGAGGGTACTTAGTGAACGCAACAAAAGTTGCGTTATTTCACCCTCCATATCGCTGCCATTCTGAGTTTTAGAAAAGCCGGCTTGTGCGTGCAATATGGTTGCGATAAGCTCCATACCGCACAAAAGCCAAGGGCTGTTTTGACATGCTTGTGCAAGCTTTCCCCATAGACATCAATGGGGAGAAAGTGTTAGAAAAAAAACACCTGAAGCGCGGAATGAAAAGCTCCGTAACGCAACCCCATTGATGTCTATGGGGAAAAATAATATGTTTAAACCTAACACCCTAACATAAACCCCACGTCTAAACACCCCTAATCTGCTGCCCCCAAAATCACCGACACCTACATAATGTTGTTAACCCCTAATCTACCGCTCCCGATATCGCCGCCACCGAAATAAATCTATTAACCCCTAATCTGCTGCTCCCGATATCGCTGCCACTATACTAAAGTTATCAACCCCTATTCCTCCGCACCCCAAAATCGCCCACACTATAATAAAGATATTAACCCCTCTTCCACCGCTCCCCAACATCGCCGTCACTAAAAAGTTATTAACCCCTGTTACAGAAGCATTAGTTATTTTGTTGTGAAGAAACTTATTTCCCAGCAGCAATGCCTGAACCAGCCAAGCCAGCGCCTAAGAAGGGCTCCAAGAAAACTGTAACAAGTATCATTTCATAAAGGGTTAACTCTGTTCAGTTTTGAGAAAACTATTTTCTGAGGCAGGTTTCCTAGCATATTGTGTACTGTAATTAAGTTTGTGATAAGCATTCACTGCTAGGTGATAAGAAGGACTCAATTGTTTTCTTGTGTGTACTTGTTATCTGCGGTGGCCTGTCCAAGGGCTTTGTCTAAATGTGTGATGGGGGATTTTATGCTTCCCCCCCTGGGAGTGCCCTGTGTGCATGTAACCTAAATAAAAAGCAGGCTGGGCATCCCAGTCCTCAGTTCTTGGTTGTCCCTCAATCGCAGCGTTGACTCGTTTTTGTGGGCAGAAGGGTATCCTAGCTGTACTACAGCTAAGGGGGATTATTCTACATTTGCGAGACTCATATAGAATACTATGGAAAGCAGTTTCTCCCCTCTTCAGCAATAGGAATCCAGGCTACTAAGCGGTCCATCTCTCAGCGAGACTAAGGGTAACCGTAACATTTGGCGGCAGCGGTGGGATTTTTCCTGGATTTCCTAGGAGAGGTACAGAACGGATGGAGAGCGCTTACGAAAAATTGAAGCGTACAACCCTAAAGGATTTACTTGAAAGCAGAGGGGGGTACGCCAGCAACCGGCCGAGGAGAGAGCTGATCGCAGAATTGACCGAACTGGATCAGAGCTTCACAATGGCGGAAACACCGACCACGATTAGTGACGAAAAAACCAGGATTGTTCGGGAGAGGCTCTCACTGTACGGGCCGAACCCCTCCATGGAATTGGTACAGCAGTTGATGGCGGAAGCGGACAAGGATATACGAGAGACTCGAGCCCACGAACTCAACCTAGCGAACGCACACCGCAATGCTGAAGCCCCGCAGGTAATCATCCCTGTCGAAAATGCTGGGAGGCCCAAGATACCCTATGCGGCATTTCGACCCTTCCTAGAGAGCGAGACAGGGATTGATGAATATTTGGCGGACTTCGAAAGGCAATGTGCCCTGCACCAGATTCCCAACAGGGAGTGGCCCACGATATTGTCTGGGAAACTATCCGGGCGAGCCCTGGA
Organism: Bombina bombina; assembly: GCF_027579735.1. Taxonomy (NCBI): domain Eukaryota; kingdom Metazoa; phylum Chordata; class Amphibia; order Anura; family Bombinatoridae; genus Bombina; species Bombina bombina. Next base: position 1,109,028,621 of record NC_069503.1, read on the forward strand.
AGCCTTTCGTACTCTGGGTGCTGAGGAAGTGACACAGTATGAGCTAGTTAAGGAGACACTGTTGCGACGGTACGCAGTAACTCCGGACGCGTATCGCCGACAGTTTCGGGGCACGAAAAAGAAGCCTAACGATACCCATATGGAATGGGCGCACCGAATGCGGAGAGCGGCAAATCACTGGATGAGCGGAAGTAAAGCGGTGACTGGTGAGGAAATTTTACAATTGTTTCTCTTAGAACATTTTTATAATGGCATGGAACAGCAAGGGAAGGAATGGCTGCGAGACAGGCGACCTTCTACCTTAGAAGAAGCAGCCAAATTGGCCGATGAACATTATGACTCCCGTCTTCACGAACCCAGAGAGGTTTACCGTGCACCCCCTCGTGCTGAATTCCGAGCCCCGGTGCCCGCAGGGCCCGCCCGACACTCAGGACCACCCAATAACAGCTCTGAGCGTCCCAGACCGACTTGCCACCGATGCAAGCAACCAGGGCATTTCATGGCTAGCTGCCCCCTTAATACGCACCAGACACCCAGGAATTACAATTACCCCTCTGGGGCATATCGTCCGGCCCGGACCCTCTGTGTTAACCAAGAGGCCCCTATGGAGGAATATTTGGGGCCGCTTCACGAGGCGGACCCTGTATATGCTGCCTCAGATAACCGCCAGCACCATCGGCAGAAGGTATGGCTCGAGGGGCGATCTACCGAGGGATTGAGAGACACAGGGGCTACTATCACGCTGGTACAGAGTCATTTGGTGCCGGAGCACAAGCGATCTGGACAGACTGTGGCCGTTAGAGTGGCGGGGGGGGATGTGTACAAAATTCCAACAGCTAAAGTGCATCTTGATTGGGGAGCGGGAAAGGGGGCTGTGAACGTGGGCATAATGGATAATTTACCTGCCGAAGTACTACTGGGCAATGATTTGGGCCCCATGACTTCTGCCTATGCTCCAGTATGCAACAACGAGGCGGACCCAGTGACTACACGGGCCCAAGCCCGGACGGAGCGAGAACTCTCACCAGTGCGGGAGACACAGGTAAGACCTACCCCGACATTGCCTGACATGTTAGGCCCCATACCCTGGGACACCCCAGATGCTTTCGAGACAGAGTCTAAGACTGACCCGACCTTACAAAAGTACCGGGAACGAGCAGAGACCGGAGGGGGCGGGGCAGATAATGAAACATTCTTATGGGAAAAAGGGAAACTATACCGCTGGACAGAGAAAAGGGGACAGCGTAGGCGACAGCTGGTAGTGCCCCACAAATACCGTCAAGAAATCCTCAAGATAGGCCATGACATCCCCTTAGCAGGCCACCTAGCTGTAACCCGTACCCTACACCGCATTACTCACACGTTCTTTTGGCCAGGGGTACACGCCGACGTTAGAACTTACTGTAACACCTGCGATGTGTGTCAACGAGTAGGAAGGCGAGGCGATCACCCTAAAGCCCATCTAGTAAATATGCCCATTGTAGAGGAACCCTTCAGCCGGGTTGCTATTGACCTAGTGGGACCACTGGCTACCCCTAGTCCCTCCGGTAAGCGCTACATTCTTACCGTAGTGGACTACGCTACCAGGTACCCAGAGGCTGTCGCCCTATCCAACATACAAGCGGATACGGTAGCGAATGCACTAGTACAGGTGTTCTCCCGGGTAGGATTTCCAAAAGAAATCCTATCCGACCGAGGCACCCAATTTACGGCTGAATTGACCCAACAACTCTGGCAGGTTTGCAAAATTAAGTCCCTCCTGAGCTCCCCATACCACCCCCAGACGAACGGGCTGTGTGAGAGGTTCAATGGGACCCTCAAGCAAATGCTCAAGACGTTCACTCAGGAATACCGAGACTGGGAACGCTTCCTGCCGCACCTCCTTTTTGCTTATCGGGAGGTGCCCCAGGAAACTACAGGGTTCTCTCCCTTCGAGTTGCTCTACGGAAGAAAGGTACGGGGACCCCTAAACCTGATCCGGGAGCACTGGGAGGGAGAGATGGAGACTGACGGTGTCCCCATTGTGCCATACGTGCTGGAACTCAGGGACCGAATGGAGCAATTAGCCAAATCCGTGCGGGCTAATCTCCAGTCGGCCCAGAGAAGACAGAAAGTATGGTACGATCGGGGGGCCCGAAAGAGAATCTTTACCATAGGACAAAAGGTGTTAGTACTTAAGCCGGTGAAGACAGACAAATTGCAGGCGTCCTGGCAGGGCCCCTACCAGATCGTAGAGAAAAGGGGAGACACCACTTATGTGATAGCTAGCTGCCACGACAACAATCTTAGAAAGACATTCCATGTAAACATGCTCAAGGAATATTTTGAGCGACCAGAGAACGTGACGGCCATATGTTGTTCCCCTCAGGAAGGCCCCGACAGTCTACCCATTCCAGACCTATTAGAAAAGAGTCTCCCCACAGGTATAGTGGCTCAGGTTCAGATAGGAGACCGACTTAGCCCCACTGAAAGGGAGCAGCTCAACCAACTCCTACAGTCCAAACACCTCACCTTCTCCCCGAAGCCAGGGTACACTACTTTAACCACCCACCAGGTAGATACTCCGGGACAAGCTCCCTTGCGCCAGGCTCCGTACCGAATCCCCGAAGCAGTTAGGATAGGAATGAAGAAGGAGATCGATGAGATGCTCCAACTCGGGGTAATTGAGCCCTCCGATAGTCCCTGGGCCTCCCCAGTTGTCTTGGTGCCCAAGAAAGATGGGACCACCCGGTTCTGCGTAGACTATCGGAGGCTCAATGAAAAGACCGTGACGGACGCTTACCCTATGCCCAGGGTAGACGAGCTACTCGATCGTATAGCCAGGGGAAATTACCTGACCACTATTGACCTCTGCAAAGGTTACTGGCAGATTCCCCTGGCCCCGGAGGCTATCCCCAAGTCGGCATTCGTCACCCCATTCGGCTTATATCAGTTTAGGGTAATGCCGTTTGGGATGAAGAATGCCCCAGCTACATTCCAGCGCTTGGTGGATAGGCTCCTGGATGGCTTCCAGAGTTTTGCTTGCGCCTACCTGGACGACATAGCGATCCACAGTGAGTCATGGGAGGACCACTTAGCTCACATAGGAATGGTTCTGGATCAGATCCGGGCTGCTGGCCTGACTCTGAAGCCAGAAAAATGCCACTTTGGGATGGCCGAGGTACAGTACCTGGGTCACCGGGTGGGGTGTGGAAAGCAGCGACCAGAGCCGGCCAAGATAGAAGCTGTCGCCAATTGGCCCACCCCCATCACTAAGACTCAGGTCCTAGCCTTCCTGGGCACGGCAGGGTACTATAGACGGTTCGTACCAGACTACAGCACACTTGCCAAACCCCTGACTGACTTGACCAAGAAGAACTTACCTCGACAGGTCCTGTGGTCTCCCCACTGTGAAACGGCTTTCCAGGCTCTCAAAAATGCTCTAATTAACGCTCCTGTCTTGGCGGCTCCAGCCCTTAACAAACGTTTTATCGTCCACACAGATGCTTCCATGTTCGGGCTGGGAGCCGTCCTCAGCCAAGTAGGCGAAGATGGAGGGGAGCATCCAGTTGCCTACATCAGCCGGAAGCTCCTGCCCCGCGAAGTCAGCTATGCAGCGGTCGAAAAGGAGTGTTTGGCTTTGGTGTGGGCATTAAAGAAATTGACTCCCTATTTATATGGGCAGGAGTTCACTCTGGTCACCGACCATAACCCGTTGGTGTGGCTGAACCGGGTCTCTGGAGATAATGGCAGGCTATTACGTTGGAGTTTATCGTTGCAACCCTTCAATTTCACCATTACTTACAGACCTGGGAAACAGAATGGCAACGCCGACGGGTTGTCCAGACAAACCGACCTCAGCCCCGCATAACCAGCGGTCTGGACAGCCTTAGTCTGCCCCGAAAAGGGGTCAGACCGTGTCTGCCAGAGTGTTCCACAGAAAGGGAGCACTGTTACAGAAGCATTAGTTATTTTGTTGTGAAGAAACTTATTTCCCAGCAGCAATGCCTGAACCAGCCAAGCCAGCGCCTAAGAAGGGCTCCAAGAAAACTGTAACAAGTATCATTTCATAAAGGGTTAACTCTGTTCAGTTTTGAGAAAACTATTTTCTGAGGCAGGTTTCCTAGCATATTGTGTACTGTAATTAAGTTTGTGATAAGCATTCACTGCTAGGTGATAAGAAGGACTCAATTGTTTTCTTGTGTGTACTTGTTATCTGCGGTGGCCTGTCCAAGGGCTTTGTCTAAATGTGTGATGGGGGATTTTATGCTTCCCCCCCTGGGAGTGCCCTGTGTGCATGTAACCTAAATAAAAAGCAGGCTGGGCATCCCAGTCCTCAGTTCTTGGTTGTCCCTCAATCGCAGCGTTGACTCGTTTTTGTGGGCAGAAGGGTATCCTAGCTGTACTACAGCTAAGGGGGATTATTCTACATTTGCGAGACTCATATAGAATACTATGGAAAGCAGTTTCTCCCCTCTTCAGCAATAGGAATCCAGGCTACTAAGCGGTCCATCTCTCAGCGAGACTAAGGGTAACCGTAACAACCCCTAAACCTCTGGCCTCCCACATCACTATCACTAAATAAACCTATTAACCTCTAAACCACCAGCCCCCCACATCGCAACAATCTAAATTAAACTATATTAACCCCTAAACCTAACCGTAACCCTAAACCCCCTAACTTTAACATAATTAAAATAGAGCTAAAGTTACAATTATTAACTAAATAATACATATTTAAAACTAAAAACAAACTTACCTGTGAAATAAAACCTAAGCTAGCTACAATATAACTAATAGTTATATTGTAGCTAGCTTAGGATTTCTTTTTATTTCACAGGTAAGTTTGTATTTATTTTAACTCTGTAGACTAGTTAGTATATAGTTATTAACTATTTACTAACTACCTAGTTAAAATAAATACAAACTTACCTGTTAAATAAAACCTAAGCTGCCTTACCACTATCTCCCCATCAACTCAAGTCTGCTGCCTCGGAGTCACACTTGACTCAAATCTGTCCTTCATTCTCCACATCCAATTGCTCTCTTCATCCTGCCGCAACCACCTACGCAATATCTCCAAAATGTGTCCATTTTGGAGTGCTGAAACTACACAGCTAATCCACTCCCTGGTAATTTCCCGACTTGACTACTGTAATCACTTACCATCTGGTCTCCCTCTCTCCCACCTCTCTCCCCTTCAATCCATCCTAAATGCATCTGCAAGGCTAATCCACCTCTCTCAACGCTCTGTTTCTGCTGCATCTCACTGTGAGTCCCTTCACTGGCTCCCCATTCACAGCAGAATTAAATTCAAAATTCTCACCCTGACCTACAAAGCCCTCACCAATCCTGTCTACCTGTCCTCACTTATCAACAAATATACCCCAACCCGCCCCTTAAGATCCAACAATGACCTGCTTCTTGCGTCCTCTACCATCACCTCCTCTCATGCTAGACTACAGGACTTTTCTTGTGCGGCACCAATCCTCTGGAACGCACTTCCTTGAGCTGTCAGACTTTTCCCTAACCTCTCCTCCTTTAAACATACCCTAAAGACCTTTTTGTTCAGGGAAGCTTATCACCTGACTCATTAACAAACTAACTTCACATACCCAACAAGTTACCCTCATCTATATCCTCACTAATATCATTCTCACCTTTGCAGTCCCCACCTCCTGTTTCCCATCCTCCCACCCATCTAAAAGTTAAAATATGTCATCCTATATTAAAGACACTAACCATTTCCTAGAAAAAGCAAGGGCTTTAGAATTTCCAACTAACAGGTTTTTACTTTTCACTATGGATGTGAAGAGCCTGTATACGTGTATTAAACATGAAACTAGTATAGCAATTGTCATCAAAAATTTACTTACAAATAACAAATGTACAAAATTACAGAGCCAGTTTATTGAAGATATGTTTAGACTAATGTTTTTTTGGAATTACTTCATGTTTCAAGATCAGTGGTATGTACAAGTGAGGGGTATGGCTATGGGGTCCAATGTTGCCCCATCATATGCCAATTTATTTATGAATGAAATTGAAGAAAGGGTCATCCATGAAAATAAAAAAATTAAACAACATGGCTCCATATGGTGGAGATATATAGATGAGGTCTTTGGTATATGGTGGGGTAACATTGAGACCCTTGAGGATTTTGTCAAGGATTTAAACTCATCCATAAATGGTTTGGAACTAACAGTAACATTTAGCGAGGAAAGTGTCACATTTCTGGAAACTAAAATATCCAAAAGAGATAACAAATTGGAGCTTGATTTGTACACTAAAGAAACTGATAAAAACACTTTACTCATTTACGATAGCTTTCATCCAAGAAGATTAGTCGAGTCATTACCAAAAAGCCAGTTACTGAGAGTTAAAAAAATAGTTAGTGATGAGAATGAATGCAATCTCAGAATCCAAGAAATGTCAGACAAGTTCCTCAAAAGAGGTTATCCAAAAAAACTCATTGAGGAGAAAAAAAATGATATTTTCTATAAAGACAAGCCACAGAAAAACTTAAGTGACAAAGAAAATAGAATGGTCTTTATATCCCAATATAGCCCCCTCAGTAATGACATATCCAAAAGTATACGTAAACATTGGCGTATATTAAAGGCATGTAATGATAAAGTATCCATATTTTAAAAAAAAACGTTAATGGCCCATAGAAGAGTGAAAAATCTACGTGACCATTTAGTCAGATCAGATGTAGGCCCCAGTAGGGGGAGTATACAATCCCATATTAGCAGTAAGAATTGGGGTACATACCCTTGCCTGAACTGCATGAGTTGCAGTTCCATAATTAGAGGTAAATCTTTTTATCATCCTCATAATGGAAAGCAATATAGGATCAATGGATACTTTACTTGTGAAACTACACATGTGATATACCTAATCAAATGTCCTTGTTCTCTTGTATATTTAGGCGAGACCACACATAAAGCTAGGGACAGGATGAGCCAACACCATTCTAATATACAGTGTGGCAATACTGAAGCTCCTGTCTCCAGCCACTTCATTGAGAAAGTCATAACATAAGCCAGCTGCAATGGCAGATTATAGATCATGTACAAATACAGAGGAATGGTCAAGATAGGGAAAAATTATTGAGACAAAAAGAAACTTGATGGATACACATATTGGAGACCTTGGTCTCTAAAGGCCTCAATAAAGATTATGACATGTCAGTATATTTGTAATATCCATTCTTTAAATAACATGATAAACATTAGATGAATATACAATTAGTAGCAAGCATCAATAAATTAGGAGTTAAGATCATTAAGCAACCTATAAGATTGTACATAACATGTTTCCTTTTAAATTTTAAATTTTGTAATGAAACTTTATTATATAGATTCACCACTAGGTGGAGGTAGAGATGCATGAACCTCTGGTAATTCGCCCATTGGCGCCAAAGTTTATGGTATAAAAGTTTGTAATGCAGACCATTAACCCATGCATGATTAAGGGGTGTTATCCCCGAAACGTCACTGTGACTTTTATGTCCTAATAAAGATATTGATAATTTTAATGTGCTGTGGACATTATCATATTTTGATTCACTTTTTGGTGAATGGGCAGCTCACCTGTCTTCACGAGCACTGAACACAGAATAGTGCTGTTCTGAAACATACAGTCTACCATCTAGATTGTAAGTTCCTACGGGAATAGGGCCCTCAATTACCCCTGTATTTGTCTGTAAAATTTTGTCTCTTATTGTATTGTTTCTCCGTTGTACTTTTATTCTTGCACCCATGGGCAGTGCTGCGGAATCTGTTGGCGCTTTATTAATAAATAAATAATAATAATAATAATACACTAAAACCTAACATTACAAAAATAAAAAAACCTACCGTTACAAAAAAAAACTAAAATTACAAAAAATAAAAAAACTACCATTACAAAAAATAACAAACGAAATTACCTAAAACAATAAAAATTATTCCTATTCTAATACCCTGTTTAAAAAAAAACACCCCAAAATAAAAAACCCTAATCTATAATAAACTACCAAGGGCCCTTAAAAGGGCTTTTTGTAGGGCATTGCCCTAAAGAAATCAGCTCTTTTTCTACAAAAGAAAAACAAACAATAAACAACTGTTAAACCTAATCTACCCATTGCCCTGAAAAGAACATTTGTATGGGCATTGCCCTTAAAATGGCATTCAGCTCTTTTGCTGCCCATTAAAAATAAAAAAATGGCTATTCTAAAAACAAAAACACCCCAAAAATAAAAATAAAACAATACACAAAATAACAAACAAATTATTCAAAATAATAAAAATGATTCCTATTCTAATACCCCGTTTTAAAAAAAAAACACCCCAAAATAAAAGAACCCGAATCTATAATAAACTACCAATAGCCCTTAAAAGGGCCTTTTGTAGGGCATTGCCTTAAAGAAATCAGCTATTTTTCTAAAAACAAACAAACAAACACATTACAAACCACCACCCCCTCCCAAACCCACAAAATAAAAAACCTAACTAAAAAAACCTAAGCTACCCATCGCCCTGAAAAGGGCATTTGTATGGGCATTGCCCTTAAAAGGGCATTCAGCTCTTTTTCTTGCTCTTAAAAGGGCATTCAGCTCTTTTTCTTTCTCTTAAAAGGGCATTCAGCTCTTTTAAGAAGTGCCCAAACCCTGATCTAAAAAAACCCCACCTTAAAAACTCTTAAAAAAACCTAACACTAACCCCTCTTTAGGTACTCACAGTTTCTGAAGTCCCGCTTGAACGATCTTCATCCTGGCGGCTCCATCTTCATCCAGGCTGCTCCATCTTCATCCATCGCGGGACCGGCATCTTCTTCATCCCTGCGGAGGCGGAGGTTTTTTTTAAGGTTTTTTGGGGTGTTTTTTTTTTAAATTAGTGTTTAGGCATTTCTTAAAAGAGCTGAATCCCCTTTTAAGGGGAAGAAAAAGAGCTGAATGCCTTTTTAAGGGCAATGCCCATACAAAAGCCTTTTTCAGCGCAATGGGTAGATTTTTTTTTTTTTAGAGTTAGGTTTTTTATTTGGGGGGGTTGGTTGGGTGGTGGGTTTTACTGTTGGGGGGGTCTGTATTTTTTTCAGGAAAAAGAGCTGATTTATTTAGGGAAATGCCCTACTAAAGGCCTTTTTAAGGACTATTGGTAGTTTATTGTAGGCTAGGGGGTGTTTTTATTTTGGGGGGGCTTTTTTATTTTGATAGGGCTATTAGATTAGTTGTATTTTTTTTATTTTGGATAATTTTGTTTGTTATTTTTCATAATTTAGTGTTTGTTATTTTTTTGTACTTAAGTATTTTTTTATTTTTTGTAATTTAGTATTACAGTAGTGTTAGTTTTTTTTTAATGTGTAACTTAATTAATTTAATTGATATTTATTTTAATTTTAGTCTAATAGTAATGTTAGTTTAATTTTCAGTTTCAACTTTTGTATTTATTTTAAGATAGGGATCTTGTAATTTTAATTTAAAGTTAGGGGGTTGTAAGGTTTAGGGGTTAATAGTTTAATTTAGTTTTTGGCGATGTGGGGGGGCTGGCGGTTTAGGGGTTAATAGGTTTATTTATTGGTAGTGATGTGGGAGGCCAGAGGTTTAGGGGTTAATAACTTTATTTCGAAGAGGCAATGTCGGGGAGCGGTGGAATAGGAGTTAATATATTTATTATAGTGTGGGAAATGTTGGGTTGCGGGGGGAATAGGGTTTAATAACTTTAGTATAGTGGCGATGATATCGGGGAGCGGCGGAATAGGGGTTAATACATTTTATTAGTGGCGGCGATGTCAGGAGCGGCAGATTAGGGGTTAATAACTTTAATCTAGTGTTTGCGATGCGGGAGGGCCTCAGTTTAGGGGTTAATAGGTAGTTTATGGGTGTTAGTGTACTTTGTAATAGTTTAGCTATGAGTTTTATGTAACTCTGGTCTCAGATGGCGGTATAGGGTGTAACGCAAGTTTTTTAGCCTCACCCCACAACTGGATATGGCAGCGCTATTGGAATCTGATGAAAAAACGTCATTTTTTCCAGTGCGGGACTGACTCTGCATTACAGGCTAAAAGGCTTGTGGTACAGTTATACCGACAAGACTCGTAATTGCTGCGTTGCTGTTTTAAAGCTAAAATTGTCATTTTTTTAGAGTTAAAACACGAACGCAAAACTTGTAATCTAGGTGTATGTAAATTACTCACGGGTTCCTTTAGGACCATATCTTTGCTGAATCTAGACTATAAGATACTCATGTTTATTATTGCAGAGAGACTCAAAAAAGCTATGGCTGTCCTAATAAATGAAGATCAAACATTGTTCATGGCAGGAAGAAATCCAGTTCAAAATATGTGCAAAGTACTATTAACCCTAGATAACTATTTTAACAACAGAGATAAAAGGGAAGAACATAAAGCAAATGATATGGCGCTTGTAACCATTGATGCTGAAAAAGCATTTGGTTCCATTAGTTGGGATCATTTGTCCACTTCACTCACAAAATTTGAATTCTTGGGAAATATTGTAAATTTGATCAATCTAATTTATGACAAACCCAAATCACAATTGTTAGTGAACAATGAGTTGTCACAATATATTACACTATAGAGGGGTACCCGTCAGGGGTGTCCCCTTTCCCCTTTATTATTTAACATCTCGCTAGAACCGTTAGCCATAACCAACACTGTTACATTAATATACTTTTTACTTCTGATTACCTTGTATTTAAGCCTCTGCAGACTGCCCCTTTTGACAGACTTGCTTTTTAGCCCACCAACGCCCTCTCATAAGTAAATCCACAGGAGTGAGCACAATGTTATCTATATGGCACACATGAACTAACACCCTCCATCTGTGAAAATCTGGCAAATGCATTCAGATAACAGGCGGCCTTCAATAGCTTAGAAACTGGCATATGAGCCTACCTATGTTTTAGAAGAATACATAAAGAACAAAGCAAATTTGATGATAAAAGTTTTTTACAATTACATGCCTTATCTGAATCATGAAAGTCTCATTTTTACTAGACTGTCCCTTTAAAATTTACTGATATGTGTGTTGCTGGCACAAATAATTATATGTATATTACTGATAGCCAATGGATAGAACCAATTACCTATGTATGTTTCTTACCTAAAGGGGTTAAATTATATATTTACAAGTTATTTTTCAGTCAGCTAAAACAGCTACATAAATTTGCACATACTTTCACTGGATTATTTAATTTGACAGCAATTCGATAACTCATTTTCACAGGGATTGCTGGTGAGTTCTTTTTAGTTTGCTCTATTGGCAGCCATGCAGTCCAATATCGTAGATCATTTACAAAATCACAGTATATAGATTTTTGCCACATTATTTAACAGCAACGTTGATTGCCTTAAAGGGACAGTCAAAACGAAACGTTCAGGATTCAGATATAGCATGCGGTTTTAAAGAACTTTACAGTTTACTTTTATTATAAATTGTGTTTAATTATTTTAGTAACCAGTTAAAAAGCAGAAATGCGGGGGGGGCGGAGCAAGCCGCCGAAGTGGTCAGACGCACACTGTGAGAGCTCCTGATTTATAACCTTATAAAGTAGCATTACTTGTGCAAAGGAGACCTCCTTTTTTATGCTATTCTGGACTTTTACCTAGCCCACATTGACTTTTATACAAAGTGAGAGCTGGACTTTGTATAATGGTTGATTATATATTTCCTACCTGTTCTATGTTAATTTTTGCATATATTGTGTATTAATATTATTTTTGTATTTTATTGTACCCTATTGTATCAATGCAATGTTTTGTGATCCCAGGACATACTTGAAAATAAGAGAAATCTCAATATATCCTTCCTGGTAAAATATTTTTATAAATAAATAAAAAAATAAAAATTGCTAATGAACAGCCCTCTGTGCCCGTATTAAGTGTTTCATTGAAGGGGCGCTTGTCGCTATCTTAGATCAAGATGGAGTGCCTAAACAGTTGGGAGACTGCGACAACGCAGCTTAATAAAGCCCATTACTGGGAGCTAAAGAAAGGTTTGAAAACTATAAGGGACAAGCTAGCAGTACTGTCACCTCACCAACTACAGGTTATGGAGGCATATGAGCCTGCAGCTCCCCCCTCTCTGCAAAGCACCATCGAGGATATATCTGACTCTACAGGTGGACTCACTCCTGGATCTATTTTCCACTGTCAGGAGGATATATTTGTCAGCCTACAGAATGATCCGTTCGACTTAAGTGACCCAGGAAAATATAAAGAATCCCGCTCTGGCTTGCCAGTGCTGTGCTCTACCACACACAGAAATTTGAGCGGTTCAGTCACACTATAAAGTTCCGGTGGGTCCATCTTATACCAGATACTTCTACGGCAAGTATTTTTACAATGAAGAAGACTACATCACCTGTACTAGCCACGGTTGGCCGACTAACGTCTGGGGCAACGAATATCTGATCCTTGACTACCCCCGGGATACACTACTGCAAATCGCTCCCCACACTGTCTACCACTTTTCAAGCTGCCCAAACAAGCTATGGAGGTCACTTTGCGATCCAGGAAAAGCTGTAATCTGGGATGGTGCAGACGACTTACCGGTGGGCAGAAGCATCGCAACCAGAGTTCCATGTGGAGGAACACAGAGCATGGAATCCCGGAGGGGGCAAGGAGGCACCCGATGCTGTATGGGAAGCGATGTGAGGCAGTCTCCAGCAAAGCCGTAAAGTGTAAGCTGCCTGACCTGCTGACAAAAGCTTGTATTTAATCTGTGGCGGTTGTCTTACAATTTGACTCTGACTTCTCTGGACTCAGCATCTAGACATGAGTGGACTAAATACAGATATTACTGAGGTGGTCTTATGCTTTTCGCCACCCTCGGCAGCTCTTTCCACTATACATTCCAGTTGCAGCGGACATAACAGGCTAGATCGCGTTGAACTGCCTTTGACAACGGCAACCTAGACCCTTGCGTCTATATCCTAAGTCGGACCTAGTAACATCCCTAGCCAAAGGAACATTTTCTGTTACGTTTTCAGTCAGTTTCTAATACTACAGGCCAACATTAATGGCAACATGATTAAAATGTTTGATGTGGTATTTGGTATGCACAAGTCCTGTTTATATATTTACCCTGTGGCTAGACTATCTTGTTAATGCTTAAGGGAGCCCAATATGAGGTTGCAATCTCGGGATTTTTAATATAGATGCTCTGAGAAATTTCTTGGAATATCTTGATACAGCACACCTAGATGCTACGGTATCCGATAAATCTTGTATCCTAATTGATCCCCCAAATTTTTGTACTTGTCTGACTATTGTCTCCTAGCCGTTCACTACCCCAGATGACGACCTTCAGGTCTGAAGCATGTGGACTTAGGACTCTAGATACTCCATTACTCCTATTTCAATATAAGCTGCATAACCTTAGCCCATAAAAATCGTGTCTAAAGGTTATTAATTTCTTGCTACATCTCATAGGGTTTTAACTGCTGAAGTTATTACTAATTAGCATCCCTATATATAAACTTTAGAACTGTATATTGTCTTTCTTTGAATGTTCACTATGTGCCATATTTATTTTCGTTGTGAATATATTTGTACGGTCTGAAGATAGTTCCCCTCCTCACAGCACTGTATACCCCATATCGCTTTTTAATTAGGCATTTATAAGATCACAGAAATTAACATTCAAGAGCTTAGATAAACATAATCCCTATCTAACTATAAAGTATGTTTGCCATGTTTTTATTATACATAATGGACAATATAGACTTCTACATATAGGAAATATCTACCCTATGCACATTTAGACTATTTAGCACGTGTTTGACCTCCTAGTTTGTTGAGACCCTAATTATGTTAAGGCAAGTTTTAGGGTTGTAGACCAGGCGCTTGTTATACTCGCTCATATGTGACCCTATACCCATATTTTAGCTACTACCTTGATATAGTGTGCAACATAGTCCACATGGGCACCATTGTCTCCCCCTTGGTATGGGATTATAATGGAATGTTTAAAAAGCCACTTGCGGCTGAGGTGGCATCATATAGTACTATATAAGCATTGGTTTCTTTTGGGAGGAGGTCCTCTGTATTTAAGTTTAAACAGATGAGGCACTTTGTATATTTGGCGGTGGTTTGTTACCAAGATATATTAAGGGTCAATCATATGTTGTTTGCACCTTACATGTGATCTAATGTTGGTCTTTTTAGATGAGGTTACAAAACAGTCTAACGTAATAGTTTCTATATCTCCATCATCATATATATTTAAACTGTATCAGACAAAGAGTTCCAAGTTTTTGTTATTATGACTACCATGTTGTGATCTATATTATCAATACGACCCAAAGAACAGGGTCCATAGCCTAGCTCATACAAAGTAAGGGGCACTATAATTGCCAGTCCACTCCTGGCTCAGTTAAGCATCCAATTACTATAGCCACAAATAACTTATGCTCTTTATTTACCATTATATAGTTCCTACTGTATTAGCTTGCCTCCCCCCCCCCCATTTTTGTTCAGTATAATAGCTACTTTCATTGATATTTGTTTATGCTATATTATTTTACATTCACCCAATTTGCTGAATGTTATAGCGGTATTCACCAGCTGGTAACTGTATCTCTCATTACTAAAAGTATGTTATTATTCTAAACTGTTCAACTGCAAGTATCTTTCTAGTAGGTAGTATATCTAGATAAAGAGGTACCATGATAATCTCAATAAAACATAAAAAATGAGGTTTCATTACTATCAGCTAGATTTAGAGTTCTGCGTTAGCCGTCAAAAGCAGCGTTAAGGGGTCCTAACGCTGCTTTTGGCCGCCCGCTGGCATTTAGAGTCAGCCAGGAAAGGGTCTACCGCTCACTTCCTTACCGCGACTCCAGGCTACCGCAGATCCCCTTACGTCAATTGTGTATCCTATCTTTTCTATGGGATTTGCCTAACGCTGGTATTTGGAGTCTTGGAAGAACTGAACGGTAGACCCTCTACCGACAAGACTCCTACCGCCAAAAAAAGTCTGTAGTTAAGAGCTTTATGGGCTAACGCTGGAATATAAAGCTCCTAACTACTGTGCTATGAAGTACACTAACACCCATAAACTACCTATAAACCCCTAAACCGAGGCCCCCCCACATCGCAAACACTATAATACATTTTTTAACCCCTAATCTGCCGACCGGACCACCTATGAACCCCTAATCTGCTGCCCCTAACATCGCCAACACCTATATTATATTTATTAACCCCTAATCTGCCCCCCCCCAACGTCGCAGCTACCTAACTACACTTATTAACCCCTAATCTGCCGACTGGACCTCGCCGCCACTATAATAAATGTATTAACCCCTAAACCGCCACACTCCCGCCTCGCAAACACTATAATAAATAGTATTAAACCCTAATCTGCCCTCCTTAACATCGCCGCCACCTACCTACAATTATTAACCCCTAATCTCCCGTCCGCAAAGTCGCCGCTACTATAATAAAGTTATTAACCCCTAAACCTAACTCTAACCCTAACCACCCTCCTAAATTAAATATCATTTAAATTAAACGAAAATATATTCCTAAAATTGAATACATTTTTCCTATTTAAAACTAAATACTTACCTATAAAATAAACCCTAATATAGCTACAATATAACTAATAATTACATTGTAGCTATTTTAGGATTTATATTTATTTTACAGTCAACTTTGTATTTATTTTAACTAGGTACAATAGCTATTAAATAGTTAATAACTATTTAATAACTACCTAGCTAAAATAACTACAAAATTACCTGTAAAATAAATCCTAACCTAAGTTACAAATACACCTAACACTACACTATCATTAAATTAATTAAATAAATTACCTACAATTAGCTAAACTAAAATACACTATTCTATAATACAAAAAAAACAAACACTAAATTACAGAAAATAAAAAAAATTACAAGAAGTTTAAACTAATTACACCTAATCTAAGCCCCCTAATAAAATAAGAAATCCACCCAAAATAAAAAAATGCCCTACCCTATTCTAAACTACAAAAGTAATCAGCTCTTTTACCAGCCCTTAAAAGGGCTTTTTGCGGGGCATTGCCCCAAAGTAATCAGCTCTTTTACCTGAAAATAAAAATAAAATACCCCCCAACATTACAACCCACCACCCACATACCCCTACTTTAACCCACCCAAACCCCCCTTAAAGAAACCTATTGCTAACCCCCTGAAGATCATCCTACCTTGAGTCGTCTTCACCCAGCCGAGCCAAATTCTTCATCCAAGGTGCGCAGAGGAGGTCCTTCATCCGGTAGAAGTCTTCATCCAAGCGGGGCAAGAAGAGGTCCTCCATCCGGTAGAAGTCTTCATCCATGTGGCGTCTTCAATCTTCATCCATCCGGAGCGGAGCCATCTTCAAAGGAGCCGACGCGGAGCCATCCTCTTCAACCGACGACTTCCCGATGAATGAAGGTTCCTTTAAGGGACGTCATCCAAGATGGCGTCCCTTCAATTCCGATTGGCTGATAGGATTCTATCAGCCAATCGGAATTAAGGTAGAAAAAATCTGATTGGCTGATGCAATCAGCCAATCAGATTGAAGTTCAATCCGATTGGCTGATCCAATGAGCCAATCGTATTGAGCTCACATTCTATTGGCTGTTCCGATCAGCCAATAGAATGCAAGCTCAATATGATTGGCTAATTGGATCAGCCAATCGGATTGAACTTCAATCTGATTGGCTGATTGCATCAGCCAATCAGATTTTTTCTACCTTAATTGCGATTGGCTGATAGAATCCTATCAGCCAATCGGAATTGAAGGGACGCCATCTTGGATGACGTCCCTTAAAGGAGCCTTCATTCATCAGGAAGTTGTCGGTTGAAGAGAATGGCTCTGCGTCGGCTCCTTTGAAGATGGCTCCGCTCCGCTCCGGATGGATGAAGATTGAAGACGCCGCCTGGATGAAGACTTCTACCGGATGGAGGACCTCTTCTTGCCCCGCTTGGATGAAGACTTCTACCGGATGAAGGACCTCCTCTGCGCACCTTGGATGAAGAATTCAGCTCGGCTGGGTGAAGACGACTCAAGGTAGGATGATCTTCAGGGGGTTAGCGATAGGTTTTTTTAAGGGGAATTTGGGAGGGTTAAAGTAGGGGTATGTGGGTGGTGGGTTGTAATGTTGGGGGAGTATTGTATTTTTATTTTCAGGTAAAAGAGCTGATTACTTTTGTAGTTTAGAATAGGGAAGGGCATTTTTTTATTTTGGGGGGATTTTTTATTTTATTAGGGGGCTTAGATTAGGTGTAAAACTTTAAACTTCTTGTAATTTTTTTTTATTTTCTGTAATTTAGTGTTTGTTTGTTTTGTATTATAGAATAGTTTATTTTATTGTATTTTAGTTTAGCTAATTGTAGGTAATTTATTTAATTAATTTAATGATAGTGTAGTGTTAGGTGTATTTGTAACTTAGGTTAGGATTTATTTTACAGGTAATTTTGTAGTTATTTTAACTAGGTAGCTATTAAATAGTTATTAACTATTTAATAGCTATTGTACCTAGTTAAAATAAATACAAAGTTGCCTGTAAAATAAATATAAATCCTAAAATAGCTACAATGTAATTATTAGTTATATTGTAGCTATATTAGGGTTTATTTTATAGGTAAGTATTTAGTTTTAAATAGTAAAAAATTATTTAATTTTAGGAATATTATTTCGTTTAATTTAAATGATATTTAACTTAGGGGGGTGTTAGGGTTAGAGTTAGGTTTAGAGGTTAATAACTTTATTATAGTAGCGGCGACGTTGCGGGCGGGAGATTAGGGGTTAATAATTGTAGGTAAGTGGCGGCGATGTTAGGGAGGGCAGATTAGGGGTTAATACTATTTATTATAGTGTTTGCGAGGCGGGAGTGCGGCGGTTTAGGGGTTAATACATTTATTATAGTGGCGGCAACTTCCGGTCGGCACATTAGGGGTTAATAAGTGTAGGTAAGGTAGCGGCGACGTTGGGGGGGGACAGATTAGGGGGTAATAAATATAATATAGGTGTCGGCGGTGTTAGGGGCAGCAGATTAGGGGTTCATAGCTATAATGTAGGTGGCGGCGGGGTCCGGAGCTGGCAGATTAGGGGTTAATAGTATAATGCAGGTGTCAGCGATAGTGGGGGCGGCAGATTAGGGGTTAATAAGTATAAGGTTAGGGGTGTTTAGACTCTGGGTTCATGTTAGGGTGTTAGGTGCAGACTTAGAGAGTGTTTCCCCATAGGAAACAATGGGGCTGCGTTAGGAGCTGAACGCTGCTTTTTTGCAGGTGTTAGGCTTTTTTCCAGCTCAGCCCCATTGTTTCCTATGGGGATATCGTGCACAAGCACGTTTTTCGAGCTCACCACTACCGTAAGCAACGCTGGTATTGAGGGTTGAAGTGGAGCTAAATTTGGCTCAATGCTCCCTTTTCTGAGCCTAACGCAGCCACTCAGACAACTCTAAATACCAGCGTTGTCTTAAGGGTGCGCTGGGGAAAAAAGCAGCGTTAGCTACGCGGGTCTTTACCGACAAAACTCTAAATCTAGCCGTATATGTTCAGTTGGAAATATGGATGACTTTGTTCAAACCTGTATTACTATAGTTTATATTTCCGCAATTGTTAATTATGTGTCAGAACATGTATTTTGCTATATTGTAATGTATAAAAACCTCAATAAAAATCTTTGATTTATAAAAAAAAAAGCCGCAATGCACTACTGGGAGCTAGCTGCTTATTAGTGGCTGCAAGTATATGCTTCTTGTCATTGGCTCAACTGATGTGCTCAGCTAGCTCCCTGTAGTGCGTTGCTGTTCCTTCAACAAATGATACCAAGTCAATAAAGCAAATTTGATAATAAAATTTGAAATCTGTTATTTGTTCTATCTGAATTTATGACATAAAACAAAATTGCTTCAACTTTTTATGAGCACTTTATTTTCAGTGTAGTCACTGCCTACAGCTAGATAAGCATTGCAGAACTTAGGTTACATAGTCATATGGTTTTTCCAGTAAAATACCTCTACTGAGCATGGGCAATAAACTGATTACAGCTAGACAATAGGTGTCTCTTAGCAACACTTCAAGGCAAAAACTGCCAATTCCCCTTCCTGTAGAGACCCCAGTCCCCTTATAGGGTTGTGTCAGGAAGAAATAGACACTGTGCAAATGAAGTAAATAAAAATAAATAGCTAAAATCCTTTTGAAATTATGAATAATACATATTTTTAATTATTTCTTTTAAGTATAACCCGCTGCTTAGTGCTTTTTATTAGAACAATTACATAAATTATTTAATATCTCTTAAAAGAAGCAATAAATTAAAAAATAAAAATAAATATATCTAGGTAGAGCAGAGAAGTTTGAAAAACCTTTCTAATTATTCAATCTATTTTGTTTTCTTGGTATTCTTTGCTGAAGCTGAACTATTTACATACTGAGGACAGAATGGGTGTTTGTAAAGCAAGCAAAAAAAAGTGCTAAACATAGTAATACCAGCTGTAACATGTAATATGACTTGTGGGTGCTTATGATTAAACAATAACATTTGCTCTCTTTTGCTGCCTCTTACCAACAACTATGGAGATGGGCTCAGGAGCATGTCTGTATCTTGAGCAGTATATGTACATTGTTATTGTAATACATTGCTACATCTTAACCAGATTTATCTCTAAAATTATTTTTGAATATTTAATTTTTGAGATGTGCATTTGATATACAAACAGCCAAATATATTAGTGGATGAAACAGACGAAAACGAATGATCGCTTGACAAAATCGATTTGTTCATGCCATTTTGTGCCAAAAAAGGTGCAGGAATAGGGGAGAGGTGCTATTTTGTTTGGTTAATGAGCTCATTTGTTTGTAATGATGTACAGAGGGTCTGACCATTCATTTGTGCATTGTCCCTTGTCCAGTCCTGCTATAGTGTTACTAATGACTGATGATAGGGACAGCTAGTCAGCCGCTAAATGCTGGACTTTAGTCATACAGGAATTGTATGTTCTTTTAACATTGAAAGATAGGTTATTTTAATTGTTTAAATCCTATAATGTAAGATGTATGTTAATTTCTTTATTGGCTGTTCCCATTGGAAATAACAGTAATGAATCCAAATCCAATATTCGTCCGAACCGAATACCTTCATGGATAAAATAAAGCTGAACCGAAAATGTGAAAACATCCAAAATAATCTTTTGGACAACATTTTTTTTGCCAGTGCAAATGTCTATTTAATTTAAATGTTGTACACAATGGCTGATAGTATCAATATTTGAATCACTCTAAAATCTTGTTTTATATTGCAAACCACACTTTAGAAAACTATAAACAAAATGTTAAGGCTTAGATTACAAGAGGAGCGCAAAAATATTAGCATTGTTGTGCATTAACATTACTTGAGCATAATCTGTAGTGCTTCTATTTTTGCTCTTATGCTACAAGTCTTAAGTTATTTTTATTTGTTTTTTAAGTTTATACATTTTTATAAATTTTTGGGAAAAAAGGGTAAAAAAACTAAACAAAATACAGCAATATGAACATATTGAAACACAAACATAAAATTACGTTAGTCTTACTAATGGTTAACCATCTTTCTATCATTGTAACACAGGTAGAGATGAGTTCAGTTGGCACATAATTGTGTGTTAGGGTTTAGGTGCCAAACCCCTGTGAGTAAATGGATTTAAATATTCCAGGATTTGGGTAAACGTGAGGAAAGCGGTAGACTGGTGTCCGTTCATAAACAAGTCTGAAGTCATTTTTTTCACTCAAGCAATAGTGTAGGGTGCGCTAACATCTACATATTGTCAAATCCCTCATATTATAAACTTCTATGGGAGACCAGTACAATTCATGTTGGATATCAATCAAGCTCTAATTCATGCGTTAAGCTGATGGTACCCAAGTACTGGAGTTTTTCGTGTTTTATTAATAATAATAATAATAGATTTTGCAGCATAATTTTGGATTGCACTTGACTCCTCACTTGTAATACAAGCGCAGTGAGCACTCTAATAGCACTTTCTGTGCTATCCACTAAATGTACAGGATGCCTGAAAAATTTTGACCGCATTAAAGGGACAGTAAAGTCAAAATTAAACTTAAATGGATTGAATAGAGCATGGCATTTCAAACAACTTTCAAATTCACTGCTATGATAAAATTAAGCTTAGTTCTCTTGGTATCATTGGTTTAAGAGTAATCCTAGATGAGCTCAGGAGCGTGCATGTGTCTTTAGCCATCTGGTAGTAGTGTTTGGATCATTGTTTATAGCACTGTTATACATAGTTACAAACACTGCTGCCATAGATTGCTACAGACACTCAATGGCAGCACAATATGCAACTTATAATATAGTGATAAACAATGCTATAGTTGCAAACACTGCTACCAGAAGGCTTAGGACACGTGCACACTCCTGAGCTCACCTAAGATTACTCTTTAAAAAAAGGATAACAAGAGAACTAAGCAAAATGAATAATAAACGTACATTGGAAATTTGTTATAGCACCCTTTGCTATCGATTGCGCTCCACTTGTAATATAGCTCTAACATTTTTGCTTTTTTATTCTACACAGTTGTTGGGGATTATTTTGCTCATTCTTTAAAAGATTAACATTTGAAATTAGAAAATAAAGATACGTAAAGTAAAAATCGTTCTGACCTCATCAAATACATCAACACGCGCATGGTTATTCAGCAATATTTTTACAACCTCTGTATGTCCCTCTTCCGCAGCCGCTAACAGTGGAGACCAACCATTCTAAAAAATAAAGACAAAAATGGTTTCAAATCATCTGGAATTTCTTGATATATTTCAACATAATCAGTTAAAGGTGCAGTAAAGGGACATTAAACACTTTGAGATGGTAATATAAAATGATAAATTGTATATATAAAGAAAGTCTGCAATATACTTTCATTATTTATTTTGTCCCCTTTTCCTGTAATTCTATTCTGAAATCGTGAGCTTTTCAGTTAGAAATGGAAGTGCAGAACACTGTTATATTCCACACAGTCATTGGCTGCACACTCTAGTGACCTATTTATACCTGTCCCTAATTGGCCACAGCAGAGAAGGTAACCTAAGTTACAACAAAACTATTGACAAAACTTTACTCTTGTTTTGTCAATATTTAAACAGCTAATGGAACTTTAAAAAATACATCTACATGTTATTTTCAGACTAAACTTTTCTTTGAAAGATTCATTCTATCCAGCATTTATTTAGTGTTCAATGTCCCTTTAAAGAAAATAAACATGATATTGTGCCTATGAAATAGAACTATATAAACTATATGTAAAAATCATCCATGATACAAATTAATGTAAAACTAACAGGAACAGCATAATCTGTACACTGCGCGCTAAGGGGATAGGAACTCAATGGCTGAGAAGAAACACTACAATAATTCTATTGGTGCACAGTTAAATGCATCACAAGCAAAATAACAAAACATTTATTTATTTCTTAACACAAAATATCTGTTTTTCAAAAAAGAAAAAAAAAAACGCAATACGCAGTAAAATTATATTTTTTAGAGGAATTGGGGAAAAAAATTAACATCTCTTTAATGTAACCAAATGTAACATCGCTTTAATATAACCAAATGTAACATACAGTATGTTAATATAAACAAACTATCGGTTTGGCTAATGAAATAGTAATACAATAATCTCAGTAAAATACCCCTTTCTTTAGGGAGTTTTTATTCCTGCAAATCAAACATAATGATCGCTGGTGTCAGGAAATCAACAGTTAAAAGATCAATTAAAAATAGAATTGTGTCAAGCTGCACAGTTAGTTTTATATGTGACATTTGAAAATATAATACAATTAAAAATGTTACCTCCTTTTTAATTATTATTATTTATTTATTTTTTTAAATCATTCTGTTTTTAAGCCTTATAATGCTTATTAGCCCAGTAAGTACTTGAGTCATACAGTCATAGTGGATGCCAATGCACCATGCCATTGAGTAGGCACTGTGAGTGCTGGTCATGACCTTGCACGCCCACTACAGATAAGATGCATGCGCATTTTAAATCACATTATGTATGCAAAATTCCTAGTTCTCTCCAAAGGATCACCTTGTTTCAAAGAGACCACCATGGAATTGAAATTCAAAATTTCAGATGAAGTAAATTATTGCTACATAAACGCACATAATAAATATGTCACATCAAGGGACATATACGCTGTTTACAATGGTTACTATTTTAAGTGAGTTATACTAAGCAATCATTTTAATAAATAATACAAATATGTCAAATACAATATACCTTAGCTTGTTTGTTTATGGTCTGCTGCATTCTGTTGGAATTTATATGTTTAATTATTTCCAGTAAAACATCTTCATTCCCTTCTCTGGCACAGTAATGTAACGGTGTCTCAGCTGTCTGTAAGAAAAGAAAAAAAAGAAACTATGAAGGCAATAAAATGTAAGAAAGGATCTTATTGGCATATAAAACTCTGCACTGTATATAAACACAGATACACAATGTATTAAACAGTAATAAAGGGTAAAGATTTCGAGAGCCTGAGCACAAATTTAAGACAGAGGTTTTTAACATTTTTAGTGGCAACTTTTGTTTATTTTTTTAAGATAAATGTGACCCTGCAAAGACATCACTTATGTAATATAATCAGAAAAAGGATGAATACACATATAAACGTAACTGTAAGACTGTACAGTTAAAGCTACACTGCTGTATAAACTTGTTTCCCCTTAACGTGTTCCAAATGACTTGTTATACTTACTGCAGAGTATTAAATGTATGGCAAATTGTTCCTTCATGCATATTTTTGTTTTTTTAAAATAGCAGTTTTTTATCATTAAACCCATGACGTTGGACATACCCATACTAGTGGACTGAGTTTGCAAGAAGAGCACACCTGCTTATGTTATTTATGTTAAAGGGATAGTCTAGTCAAAATTAAACTTTCATGATTCAGATAGGGCATGCAATTTTAAACAACTTTCCAATTTACTTCTATTATCTAATTTGCTCAATTCTTTAGATATCCTTTGTTGAAGAAATAGCAATGCACATGTGTGAGCCAATCACACAAGGCCTCTATGTGCAGCAACCAATCAGCAGGTACTGAGCATATCTAGATATGCTTTTCAGCAAGTGATATCAAGAGAATGAAGCAAATTAGATAATAAAAGTAAATTAGAAAGTTGTTTAAAATGACATGCTCTTTCAAAATCATGAAAGAAAAAAATTGGGTTTCATGTCCCTTTAAGTATTAAAATGCTAATTAAGGCTGTGGGGGGGGGGGGTTGCATAATCAGAAGCAGCTATTTCACATACAAAATCTCTCTCTCCCTCATTCCCCCAACTCGGAGATACATCAGTGCTATTGTCTTCTATTTACTAGGGATGGGTGAATGTTTCGCAACATTAAAAAATATTTGTACAACATTCTAATATTTGTTTAATGTACTAGTATTTCTAATGTTTTCTTTAAATGTAATATTCAATTTGAATTTTCTAATAATTAGATTCAAATTATGCAATATTCGAATTAGAAAAATTTGAATTTATATATTTCTAATAGTATTTCTAATGCTTTCTTTTAATGTAATATTCGAATTATGCAATATTCGAAATTGAAACATTCGTATTTATATATTTGTATCTATTATGTATCAATTTACTAAATTCCCTACCACATGAACTATTGAACTTCTGAATAGTATTTGTTTAATCGACTGTTACATTCGAAATTTCGAATGTGGACATTCGATCTAATTATAAACATTTAAATTTGAAAGTGACATTTAAATACTGTGAATAGAATCCGATTATAGAATTTTTAAGAATATTCGTTCTTATCAACATTCGTTTATGTAAATCGAATTTCTACAATAAAAAATGTTTAACATTCGAATTAGAATATAAACACATTCGCCCATCCCTACTATTTACCTAGCTTTTCTACAGAGCAAATGTTTGTTACTCATATTTTCAGTGTATGTGGGAATACAACAGGCAACATTAGCTATTTCAAATAACAAAATAAAGGTAAATTAGCTAGTTGCAAACAATTAAATAAAATCCACCAGGTAAAATGGAATATTGGGAACATATTTAGGGCTATAGTTTCAGAGTGGTGCGCTATTGCTTGCGCACAAGTGATATAGGGTTTTTGTGGCCTTGTGCGTGCAAGTTACATTCCACCCATAGAGAAATACATACATATATCTTATTGCAATCCCTGGGACTCTTATATTTTTTTGCTCAAAACGAGGCTCCATTAAAGTCTATAGGAGAAAAAACTTTGCAAAGTTTAGAGCACAAAAGTTTTACTTGTGATCTGTAATACGTGCACAGATAAAGCGAATTTGCGCTAACCTCGTAATCTAGCCCTACAGGGGAGAATATTTTAGAGTACGATGTCCCTTAAAAGAGATGGTCTAGATTGAGCTCACAATTTTAAAAAAAATTCCAATTTGCTTCAATTTTACTTTGTTCTCTTGGTATCCTTTATTGAGAAGAATACTTAGTTAGGCTAAGGAACATCATGTGCCTAGAACACTATATGGCAGCAGCTTTGAAACAATGCTTTTAACAATGTTAAACTTTTTTACAGTCAAGAGACAAATCAACTGAAATATTCATCTTACCTTCCTCGCTGTGGCCACTTACAGCCAAATAATACAAGAAATAAAATCAAAATAAATAAGGAAAGACCATTACAAAGTTGTTGTTTTTAACTAGGTATAATTACACATATTATGAGGGACTAGATTCTAAGCGTACTGTCCCTTTAACATGTTAGACCTTTGCTAAGGTGAAATTATCAGCAGGTACAAGATTCTGCAAAAGCAAATTTAATGTAAGACGTATATCCTGCTATGGGGTGTATTTTCTACCGTTTCTGTATGGGAAGTATACATACATATGCTCAATAAAATCATCAAGTTCAAAATTATACAAAATGTGCAGAGTACAAAGTAAAAATGATAATAAAAAATAAAAATTGTGTTTGAATTACTAATTAAAATTCATATTTAAAGTAAAAAAGCATAAATCTTAATCAAAGAACAATATATAAATTATACTTTTTTTTTTATTTGGAATGAGCTCTTAGAGAGTGGGCTAGACAGGTGCGTTCTGTGGACGTTTGAAGTTCTCTTACAGTATTTATTGTAGTTCTGTGGACATGTTTGAAGTTCTCTTACAGTAGTTATTGTAGTTTCTAAGCATTTTACCCCTGCTAGTCTCACTGATTTATCTTGTTAAATGTAAGCTGGTGTGTTTGTCTCAAAATATATAATGCACATATTGCACTGACATAAAAAGATATGCAAGTAAAACGAGAAGCCCATAAATGTGAATGTGTAAATACAAAGATAATGGCTTTATTTTAGACATGTGCACCGGCAAAAAATTTGTTACATGCTAAAGATTTGTTTTGGATTTTTTCAAACGTTCTGTTTGGCTAAATTCAAACAATTAAAAGAACCTATATTTTAATGTTAAAAGAACATACACCTCCTGTATGACTAAAATCCAGAATTTAGTGGCTGACCGTCTGTCCATAACATCAGTCATTACTATGGTAGGATTGGACAGGAGACAATGGACAAATAAAAGGTAAGACCCCCTGTACATCATTACAAACAAAGGAGCTTATTAGGCAAACAATATAACTCCTTCCCCCCATTCCTGTTCCTTTTTTTTACACCAAATAGCAGGAACGAATGAACAAATCGATTTTGTCACGCAATTATTTGTCTTTTGTCATTTTTTGTCCAATAATGTATTTGGCTGTTCATATATTAAACAAATTCACATCTGTTCTTAATTTCGTATGTCTATACTTCAAAAATCAAATGTTGTTATAGGTGCTGGGTGCTCTATGTTACATTAATTCTGCCTTTGTGCATTCCCGAAGGCTTCATTACTTTCTATGGTAGGCAGTTCTCTATTTGCTGGGTTCCACTGCTCTATTAGAGCCCTTCGGTTTATAACATCCTGTCTCTCTAAGGCCACATGCTCTCTCATTGTATCAGCCACATGAGTGTCTTGCTCATGTAATTCCAGTTGTATGAGACACTTCACAAGGGTTATAGAGTCTTTATGAATTCTACACGCAAGTGAAGGTGAAAGATCCCGACCATGCCTCCGCAACGCCCCAGAACACGCATAGCCGGCTCCATGAGACACCTTCTGTTCTATCCAATGAGATTACAGCAGACATGAAGATTTTACAAACATATAGATTAAGCATTTTACAAGTGTGGGGTTCTAATTATAGTTTTTTCAGCATTGCTTGCAGCTCATGTTTGAAGTGTAAGAAATAATGTATTGAGCCCACTAACAAAACAATTGAACGACAGATGAAACAAGGCTTAATGAACTTAGAATATGATCTGAACTTCATATGAGGCAAATTCACAAGTGAGTTTTAATCTGGTTCAAAGACTCTAAAGGAGTTTGTGAATGTCTGGGCTATGAATGAGCCTATAATAAAAAAAAAAAAAAAACATACACTACAATACTGGCATTCATTGCTGCTTGTAAGCTACAACTTACTCACTTTTAATTTATTTTTATAGCTTAGAGGGACATGAGACCCAACGTACTATTGTTAACAATTTTCCAATTTACTTCTGTCATCCACTACTGGGAGCTAGTGGAGCATATCTGCCGAGCCAATGACAAGAGACAAATGTGCGTAACCACCAATCAACAGCTAGCTCCCAGTAGTGCACTGCTGCTGAGGATATGTACATATTCTTTTCAACAAAGGATACCAAAAGTACATTTGATAATAGAAGTGAAATGAAATGTGTCTTAAAATGACTGTAATGCAGTTGTCTCTACTTCACATACAAAACCCTTTTGTTTTTAAAGACCTCTCTATACTGACGAGATGTCTTAGATGTAGAGCTTTTAAATATAAAGCCCTGAGAACTAAACTTGTGTAATTCAGATAGAGAATACAATTTTAAGACTCTTCTAAATTCACTTCTATTTTCAAATTTACATTGTTCTCTTGGTATCCTTTGTAAAAAAATAATAAGTATGTATACTACATATACTACAACTTCTGAGAGCTAATTAGTGATTGGTGGCTAAACAGATTTGTCTCCTGTCATTGGCTCACCAGATGTGTTCAGCTTACTTCCAG
Source organism: Bombina bombina (assembly GCF_027579735.1). Taxonomy (NCBI): domain Eukaryota; kingdom Metazoa; phylum Chordata; class Amphibia; order Anura; family Bombinatoridae; genus Bombina; species Bombina bombina. The sequence continues at coordinate 1,109,056,725 of NC_069503.1, forward strand.
TAGTGCATTACTGTTGTGGAGTTGACTTTAACTGTGTGTTTTATCACAGCAGAGGTTAAACAGTTATAAACAAAGCATTTTCTTTTTACACATTAATATCCCTTTAATGTTGATATACCTGTCCCTTTAATGCTTCTAAGCAATATTTGCAGGAACAGGCTGGTTCTCTGTAGCTGCAAAGTGCAAGCGCTTTAATGTATCAACTGTGTCCTGAAGAAACTTACGCTGGAGCCAAGTCCTAAACACGGTTTATAAAGACGAGGGTTTTAGCATAAACAGAGAGAAGTGACATGATGGGTCTGAGCGCTGAGATTTGTACTGTCCATAAGGAATGGAATGAAAGAATATAAGGTTAGGGATCTTGTTTAACCACAAATCTTGTAAAAAGTCAACAAGCTGTTAGGGCACTGTCTGCCGATGAATATCTTTGTGATACATTTTATACAATTACATTTCCTTCGTTAGAGAAAGAAAACATTGTGGCACTATTTGTTTTATAGAAAAAAGAAAAAAAGTTCCAAAGAGCCTTGTAGTAAAAATATTAGCAACCTTTATTAATATTAAAAACCGCACACAGGAGGTGACAAATAATCTTAAAAAGGCCAAACCAAAAACAATGTCTGACCGGTTTCGGTGCTACTGCACCGTAAACGTAATCATAGACATGGTTGTAATGCAGCTGTTAGAGACATTAAATGGTATACAACGCTTTTCTATTGGTTAAAACTTAAATGAAGTAATTGGCCTAAAAGTAACCCTTTATGTACCAAGAATGTATGATTATTATGATTGAAAAGGTGATATAATGTATACACATCTGACCATTAAACTTCTTAAAATATTTTTCTATCAAAGAAACATATTCAAGGGAAATGCTATTTAGACCTACATATAGCTTATTCAAAATGATTCACTTTTTTTGTCAATGTTATTAATTGAAAATGTATAAAGGCAAAATAACAATAAGCCCATAATTCTCAAAACTGAGACCTCATTAGAGTGATAGTTCAAATGCATAACATTAACAAACGTGTAAAGTACAGTGATCATAGTAAAATAAAAGCTAAGAGGAAGACAAAAATGAGGGGGGACACAATACACCAATATCAGTAATTTGGTAACATAAAATTAGCTGCCAGATATAAATGCTAATCAAACATATTAAACAACTGATAATACACTGATGCATAAATATTGGAGCAGAATGCAATCTACTTTTGCTTGTGAAACAGAATACAACAAATTGCGGCTAGTAGTAACGATTAAAGCACAGACAGAAAGGCAAACAGGGTCTAGTCTTGTTTAACTTAAAAGCCTAAATTTAAACATAGTCAATATTAGCAAATACTGACTTAGAACTGTAAAGCAAAAATGAGAACTACCAAAATAGAGGGAATTGGAATAATCTATCTTTGCCAGAAATTGATGATATCATTCTCTGAATTAAAGCTTAGTGGTTCCAGGCTATTCAGCCTGAATATCCAATAGGCTTCTTGCCGACATAAAATGGAAATTTGTCTCCACCTCTGGGTGGTCTCTGTATCTGTTCTATTGCTCTCCACTTGAATGTACTAACATTCTTATGATGACATTCCAGAAAATGTCTAGAAAGGGCTGAGCACGGTCTTTCTCCTGAAACATAGGATAGATGTTCCCTTATCCGGGTACCCACTTCTCTAGTGGTTCTCCCAATATATACTTTTTTGCACTGAGTGCATTCTATCAAGTAGATGACATATACACTTTTGCAATAAACACATCCTTTAGTAGGGAATTCCTCCCCTGTCTGATGGGATGTAAAAGACTTGGAAACCTGTATGTGATCACATGATGTACGGGTATTCCTCCCACATCTGTAGGTTCCTGAGCAATGAAGCCAGGAACTTTCAGAAGTTTTGTTTTTGAGAAGACTAAGAGAAAGAATATTCCCTAGCGTTGCAATTACGCTTTGCTGAAAAAGAGCATCCTTTTGCTACCTGGTTCTTCAACTTTTTTTCTCCCATGAAAATGGGTAAATTCTCTTTAATGATCTTACAGACCTGTTCATATTGGTCTGAGAAGTTGGTAATAAACCTAGATTTAAAATGCTCAGTATCTTTCTTACTCAAACTATTTGACTTGCCCATTAGCATGGTGTCACAACTCATATGGTTGACTTCCTTATAAGCTCTGTCTACCACCCTTCTCGGATAGCCCCTTTCTCTCAATCTTTGGCTTAGGTTCCCACTCTCTTGTTGGAAAGATTCTTCCAGACTACAGTTCCTTTTTAGCCGCATAAATTGTCCTTTGGCTATGCCTCTAAATACATGACCTGGATGATTACTACGTGCATGTAATAGGCTGTTTCCTGCAATCGGTTTCCTAAAGAGAGTGGAAATCACTTTGCCCAGTAGAGTTGATCCTCTTAAGGACACATCCAAGTAATTGATTTTATCCTTTTGTCACTCATAGGTAAAATGTATACCCTCACTACTTATTCTCACTACATTGTAACCTGAACGTGTTCTACATCTGCCGAACAGTCAGAAACTAGTTAAGGTTGAGTTAAATTATACCCAACTGTTAAATCACTTCAAAGTCAAGCAGAATATTTGTAAAAAGCTTCCTAGAAAATATGTCACCAACATCTCTATATAAAAATGAAGTTTTTTTCCCTCAGAATTTCCTCAATAACTACATCACATTGTAAAGGGACTGTAAGTAGCCAATAAGGATGCTAGTCCTGGGACTAGCAAGGGAACGTGCATCTAGCATGTGCAGGCACAGTCATATTATTTCCCACCTTAGTTCACGCTGCTTAGTACATGGATTACATTTTCGCTAAATCCCATCCTATAACAGTAACGCAAAGTATGAACTCAGCACTGGAGAAGCTGATTAGCTGCAGGGTTTTTAATATTGCAGATTAGTACAAATAGTTTCTCTGGATCACAGAGCACTTACACTGTTGAGCTGAAGAAATTTTGAGGTAAAATATTTTCTTCTTCTACATAGTGATGTTTATGTGATATTTTCATGTCAGCTTTTTACAGTTACGATGCATCATTTTATATGATAAAACATATGAGTAACATGTTCCTTGAAATAATATGAACGTAAATCCACAATAGTGAAATAAATGGGGAATATATTGCATAACCAAAAAGGTAAGTTTAACGAAAGATATTCTTAGCACACAGTTTGTGTCCTGAAACAAGGGATTCTGGTTCAGGGTTTGGAAATGAAAATAAAAAACCTTTTTGGGTTAGTACATTTACATAAATGTGGATTCATTTTTAACTCATTCCTGAAACAAATATCTTGCTGGAAAAAAAAAAAAAAATATTGCAGCTGGAAAATGGAGAGTTTTGTCCCTCTTCAGAGCAGCGAGTGATGAGATTAGATCCATCTTCCTGCGCATAGCACAACTTCCAGTAAAGAAACTAATATTTAACTGAAACCGAATGCCCACATGAACAAAATTTGGCCATAGTTAAGTTTTGAAAAATATGACACAACTCTTTCAGATGAAACCATTGTGTTGCCTGCACATGTCTAGTGTAAATTAATTCCTAAACGGTCCTGTCTTTTTCTCAAAGACTATCATGCCAATATCTAGTTTTTCGATTTTATTGGTACACCACCAAGTATTATGCTATATGTGTGAGAGACAATAAAATTAAGAGCATATGTTTATTAACTAATTGGCTGTAAGAGACGGCTCAGACTCAATGCATCATAGCCCCTGGGATATAAGGGGTTAAATGGTATAAAATGCATGTCAACTCACTGCAGAAATATCAGTTAGTATTACCAGTTTTGTGGTGGATGAAATATCTCCATCGTATTCCATAAGAAGACAGATCATTTTTACATCTTCATCTTTAAAGTGAATAGCATCTTTTTTCACGGCTGCTGCCAAGTGCAGAGGTGTCTCTCCATTCTGTAAAACACAATAAAATAATGCTCAAAATAAAATATCATTATTCATTTATTTATTAGCTGCTCTCTGTATCGTGTGGCCCAGAGAGAGTTCCAGCAATTAAATCTTTTGCAAACAAGTAGGGTGTGTTTTATTTCAGTGCAAATGGGGGAGGGGTCATGTATATTTTATGTCACAAGCTCATTGGTCAGTGGACTAAGCTAGGTGGGATCATATAGTGGCGGGAGGGGCAATCCTCCCCCCTCCTCAATACAATAGAGTTTGCAACCTAAAAGATAGGGGTGATTTTGCACCATGGTGGACAATTTTTTGATGACAGCTAATAGGAAGATATTCTGTTGTCACAGTCACACAGTCAAGGCCCCCCAATCCATTAGGTGCTAAAACATTGAATGCAGCTCAGGTAGTTTCTGGGGGGGGGGGTTCATTCTAAGCCACTCTGGTCCATAAGAAGAGCAGCGGTTTTGATTACAGTTAAAATGTATAAGAAAAAATGAAAAACTATGAAAAACTGGAGTGTTGAAGGGTTCTCAAATGGGTTTTGTGATAGTTTTAACTGATCTTCAAAGAAACATAAGATATGCCTGAAGTGCAGGTTTGTCACATACAGGGACGCCTTAGTGTGAAAGTGACATTATGGTTAAAGTATGTCATTACTGACCCTGGAACTTGGGTTGAATCACAATCATAAAAGAATTCCACTGTTGATACCCCTGAAGCTCGGAATTGCTACCTCACGCAAACACAAAATCATTATCCACATTATTAATCTCCAGATTTTGTAATCCAAAAAGCAAACACACGCGCACTTAGGGGACAATTTATTAAGCAGCAGATGCTGCATCGACGCCTCATAGTTTCTGATCCACCAGAAACGTTTAAGAAGCAGCGGTCGTAAGACTCCTTAATTTCTCCACCACGTTTTAAGTGGTGGACTGAAATCATCCCTATCCGATCCGATCGGGATGATTGACGGCCCCAGCTAGCACCCGATTGGCCACCAGTGAGCAGGGGGCGGCATTGCACAAGCATTTCACCAGATACTTGGGCATGCCACCAAGTATTAACAAATAACAAACACCTAACCGCCAGCACAAAGTATTTACAAACCTCTCGCACAAAGTATTAACAAAAACACCTAACCGCCCGCACAAAGTATTAAAAAAACGCCCGCAAGAAATATTAACAAATAACAAACACCTAACCGCCCGCACAAAGTATTAACAAACCTCCCGCACGAAGTATTAACAAATAACAAACACCTAACCGCCAGCACAAAGTATTAACAAACCTCCCACATGAAGTATTAACAAAAACACCTAACCGCCCGCACAAAGTATTAACAAATAACAAACACCTAACCGCCCGCACGAAGTACGGTATTAAACCACCTGCACAAAGTATTAACAAATAACAAACACCTAACTGCCCGCACGAAGTACGGTATTAAATCACCCGCACAAAGTATTAACAAATAACAAACACCTAACCGTCCGCACCAAGTATTAACAAATAAACACCTAACCGCCAGCACAAAATATTTGCAAACCTCCTGCACAAAGTATTAACAAACCACCTGCACAAAGTATTAACAAATAAAAGACACCTAACCGCCCGCACAAAGTATCACTGAGATTACGAGTTTTGCGGTAACAGGGGTGCGTTGCTAAGGAGCCTATTTTTTTTAACGCTCCCTTAAGACAACACTGGTATTACAGGTTTTTTTAAACCTGGCGTTAGCCGCAAAAAGGTGAGCGTAGAGCAAAATTTAGCTCCACATCTCACCTCAATACCAGTGTTGCTTACGGTAGCAGTAAGCATGCTAAATGTGCTCGTGAACGATTTCCCCATAGTTAACAATGGGGCTGAGCCGGCTGAAAAAAAACCTAACACCTGCAAAAAAGCAGCGTTCAGCTCCTAACACAGCCCCATTGATTCCTATGGGGAAATACTAACACCTAGTCTGCCGCCCCAGACATCGTCCCCACCTGCTTAATATTATTAAAGTGAATGTAAATTTTGATGCTAAAGTGCCCGGTTTTTAAAACTTTGATTAAAAACAGGGGCACTTTAATTCATCAATATTTTCATTTCACTCCTGTTGTGAAAAAAAACTTACCTTTTAATCTTCACAGCAGCTCCAGCTTCCTCCACCTGTTTCAAAGCCTCTTCCTGGGTCTAAAATGAGGTATCTGGCTTCCTCCAATCACAGCAGTGAATCAGACACTGAATCCCCCGGGGGGGAATCTGTGATTGGAGGATGACCTATCAATCATTTCTGACATCAGAAATGGCTTGTGAGACCGGAGAAAGCTGCAGCTGCTGTGAAGTTTAAAAGGTAAGTTTTTTGTCACAACAGGAGTGAAATGTAAATTTTGATGAATTAAAGTGCCCCTGTTTTTAATCAAAGTTTTAAAAACCGGGCACTTAAACATCAAAATTTACATTCACTTTAAGCCCTAATCTAACCGGACACTGCCGCCACCTACATTCTACTAATGAACCCCTAATCTGCTACCCCCAACATCGCCGAACCCTACACTATATTTATTAACCCCTAATCTGCCCCCAAACATCGCTGCAACTATATTAAATTTATTAACCCCTAATCTGACGCCGCCAACGTCGCCGCCACTATAATAAAGTTATTATCCCCTAAACCTAAATCTAATCCTAACACCCCCTAACTTAAATATAATTTAAATAAATCTAAATAAAATAACTACAATTAAATAAATTAATCCTATTTAAAACTAAATACTTACCTATAAAATAAACCCTAAGCTAGCTACAATATAACTTATAGTTACATTGTTTAGGATTTATATTTATTTTACAGGCAACTTTATATTTATTTTAACTAGGTAGAATAGTTATTAAATAGTTATTAACTATTTAATAGCTACCTAGTTAAAATAAGTGCAAATTTACCTGTAAAATAAATCCTAACCTAAACACTACACTATCATTAAATTAACTACATAAACTAACTATAAGTAACTACAATTAAATTAAATAAACTAAAGTACGAAAAAAATACTAAATTACAGAAAATAAAAAAATTATTACAATTTTTTTAAACTAATTACACCTAATCTAATCCCCCTAATAAAATAAAAAAGCCCCCAAAAATAATAAAAATCCCTACCCTATACTAAATTACAAATAGCCCTTAAAAGGGCCTTTTGCGGGGCATTGCCCCAAAGTAATCAGCTCTTTTACCTGTAAAAAAGAATACAATACCCCACCCAACATTAAAACCCACCACCCACACTCCCAACCCTACTCTAAAACCCACCCAATCCCCCTTAAAAAAAACTAACACTACCCCCTTGAAGATCACCCTACCTTGAGACGTCTTCACCCAGCCAGGCACAAGTGGACCTCCAGAGGGGCAGAAGTCTTCATCTGATCCGGGCAGAAGAGGACCTCCAGACGGGCAGAAGGCTTCATCCAGACGGCATCTTCTATCTTCATCGATCCGGAGCGGAGCGGGTCCATCTTCAATCCAGCCGACGAAGAGCATCTTCTTCGAACGAAGTCCAAGCGAAGAATGAAGGTTGCTTTAAATGACGTCATCCAAGATGGCGTCCCTTGAATTCCGATTGGCTGATAGGATTCTATCAGCCAGTCGGAATTAAGGTATGAAAAATTGAGCTTGCCTTTTATTGGCTGTTCCAATACCGTACTTCCCGAATGAAGTACGGTATTAACAAACCGCCCGCACAAAGTATTAAAAAAACACTTAACCACCTGCACAAAGAATTAACAAAAACACCTAACCGACCTACGAAGTATTAACAAATCACCCCCACAAAGTATTTACAAATACCTAACGCATGCGCAATATGTAGTAATCAACCGTCACCCCCCCACCGTAATCACAAAATAAAATGTATTAACCCCTAATCCGACAACCCCCACATCGCAAAGTACATAATACACATATAGACATATTTTGGAGCTTTTTGCAGTCACGTAGTAGTGATGTCGCGAACCTAAAAATTTCGGTTCGCGAACGGCGGACTCGAACTTCCGCAACTGTTTGTGAACGGGCGAACCAGGTGAACCACCATTGACTTCAATAGGCAGGCAAACTTTAAAACCAACAGGGACTCTTTCTGGCCACAATAGTGATGGAAAAGTTGTTTCAAGGGGACTAACACCTGGACTGTGGCATGCCGGAGGGGGATACATGGCAAAACTCCCATGGAAACTTACAAAGTTGATGCAGAGTCTGGTTTTAAGCCATAAAGGGCATAAATCACCTAACATTCCTAAATTGTTTGGAATAACGTGCTTTAAAACATTAGGTATGATGTTGTATCGATCAGGTAGTGTAAGGGTTACGCCCGCTTCACAGTGACAGACCAAACTCCCCGTTTAAAGGTACAGTCTACACCAGAATTGTTATTGTTTTAAAAGATAGATAATCCCTTTATTACCCATTTCCCAGTTTTGCATAACTAACACATTTATAATAATATACTTTTAACCTCTGTGATTATCTTGTATCTAAGCCTCTGCAAACTGCCCCTTTTTTGCCTGCTCCCAGATAACTTCTTGTGCATGAGCACAGTGTTATCTATATGAAATACGTGAACTAACACCCTCTAGTGGTGAAAAAATGTTAAAATGCAATCTGAAAGAGGTGGGCTTAAAGGTCTAAGAAATTAGCATATGAACCTCCTAGGTTAAGCTTTCAACTAAGAATACCAAGAGAACAAAGCAAAATTGGTGATAAAAGTAAATTGGAAAATTGTTTAAAATTACATGCTCTATCTGAATCCTGAAAGTTTATTTTGGCCTAGACTGTCCCTTTAACGCATCGCAAACAGTCCATTTGCACAACCGCAAACTCCCCATTTGCACAAGGTTGGATACCAAGCTAGCCATGTCCCATTCCTTGTCCTCACTGATGTCATTGAAGGTCTCTTCCTCCACCCAGCCACGTACAACACCAAGGGTCCCGAAAGGTGACAACAAGCCCCCTGGGACGCCTGCTGTGTTTGGTCTTCCACCTCCTCAAAGCCACCTTCCTCCTCTGACTCCTCTTCTTTAGATTCCTCTCTCTGCGTTGCCTCTCTCTGCATTATTATAAGGTGTGTTAAGTAGTACTATTCCTATCAGTTTAATCCCTGTGGTGTCCCCTATCAGGGGACGTGTATATGGCATGGATTTTAGGAACCGGGAGATGGAAAAAGATGCTTGGTCGGTCCTCCTACTTCCAATTTGGGGCACTGCGCATGCAATCTACTGTGCCACGAGATAGGAGTGGTGTGTTAAGTATTACTATTCTTATCAGTTTAATCCCTGTTAAGTGCCTTTTTTTTGTTTGGTTTTTGAAGCCACAGTGCAGCACCAGAGGCCAGAAAAATTTGGCATGTACACATGGCTGAAAAATTAGGTATTGTTGCAGCCGCTGCTGTAGCAGCGGCCAGAAAAATTGATGTTTGTTTCCCAGGCAGAAAGTGCCCTAAAACATTGCGGCTTGAACCCTAGTTGGTGGCGGATAAGTCACGCAAGTCATCCAGCATTCGAAGATAAAATACAGCAGCGTGTGGACCATTTTTAGCCCAAGGAAGCTCATCTCATCAGGCCTTTTTTACTCAAATGTATTGCCCAATGTCAGCCCCTTCAGGATCCATCCCTCATTCATCTTAATAAAGGTGAGGTAATCTAGACTTTTTTGACCTAGGCGACATTTCTTCTCAGTGACAATACCTCCTGCTGCACTGAAGGTCCTTTCTGACAGGACACTTCAAGCGGGGCAGGCCAGAAGTTCTAGTGCAAATTGGGATAGCTCAGGCCACAGGTCAAGCCTGAACACCCAGTAGTCAAGGGGTTCATCGCTCCTCAGAGTGTCGAAATGCAAGGTAGTCTGCTACCTGTTGGTCGAGTCGTTCTCTGAGGGTGGACCCCGAAGGGCTGTGGTGATGCATAGGATTTAAAAAGCTCCGCATGTCCTCCATCAACAACACGTCTGTGAAGCGTCCTGTCTTTGCCGGCATGGTCGTGGGAGTTGGAGGATTACTTTCACCTCTTCCCCTGTTAGATTCCCATTGTGCTGTGACATCACCCTTATACGCTATGTAAAGCATACTTTTTAATTTATTTTGGAACTGCTGTATCCTTTCCGACTTGTGGTAATTTGGTAACATTTCAGGCACTTTATGCTAGTAGCGTGGACACCTAGTACAGGTCGTTCTCCTTCAGCTTTTTTTTACGAGGGTCACTCAACAGGCACGAGCTACTCATGTCCCGTTCCTCATCCTCAGTGATCTCACTGAAGGTATCTTCTTCCCCCCAGCCACGTACAACACCACGGGGTACCAGATAGGTGACAATGAGCACCCTGGGATGCCTGTTGTGGTTGGTCTTCCTCCTCCTCAAAGCCACATTCTTCCTCTGACTCCTCTTCCTCACAATCCTCTTCCGGCATTGCCGCTGGTCCAGCAAGGGATGCTGATAAGGCTTTATCTGGTGGTGATGGTGACAACAACTCTTCCTCTTCACGCTCATCTACAGCCTGATCCAGCACTCTTCGCAGGGCACGCTCCAGGAAGAAAACAAATGGTATGATGTCGCTGATGGTGCCTTCATGACGACTGACTAGGTTTGTCACCTCCTCAAAAGGACGCATGAGCCTACAGGCATTGCGCATGAGCGCCCAGTAACGTGGCAAAAAAAATCCCAACTCCGCAGATGCTGTCCTAGCACCCCGTTCATACAAATACTCGTTAACGGCTTTTTCTTGTTAGAGCAGGCGGTCGAACATTAGGAGTGTTGAATTCCAACGTGTCGGGCTGTCGCAAATCAAGCGCCTCACTGGCATGTTGTTTCGCCGCTGGATATCGGAAAAGTGCGCCATGGACATGTAGGAACGCCTCAAATGGCCACACACCTTCCTTGCCTGCTTCAGGATGTCCTGTAAGCCTGGGTACTTATGCACAAAGCGTTGTACGATCAGATTACACACATGTGCCATGCACGGCACATGTGTCAACTTGCCCAATTTCAATGCCGCCAACAAATTTCTTCCATTGTCAGAAACCACTTTGCCGATCTCCAGTTAGTGCGGAGTCAGCCACTGATCCACCTGTGCGTTCAGGGCGGACAGGAGTGCTGGTCCGGTGTGACTCTCTGATTTCAGGCAAGTTAACCGCAAGACGGCGTGATACTGCCGTATCCGGGATGTGGAATAGTACCTGCGGAGCTGGGGGGGTGCCGTTGATGTGGAGCAAGACGCAGCAGCAGAAGAGGACTCAGCCGAGGAGGTTATGGAAGAGAATGGAGTAGGAGGAGTAGAGGAGGTGGCAGCAGGCCTGCCTGCAAGTCGTGCGGTGTCACCAACTCATCCTCTGCAGAGCCACGCATTCCATGCTTGGCAGCCGTCAGCAGGTTTACCCAATGCACAGTGTATGTGATATACCTTCCCTGACCATGCTTTGCAGACCAGCTATCAGTGGTCATATGGACCCTTGCCCCAACGCTGTGTGCCAGACATGCCATTACTTGCTTTCGCACAATCGAATACAGGTTGGGGATTGCCTTTTGTGCAAAGAAATTTCGGCCGGGTACCTTCCACTGTGGTGTCCCAATAGCTAAAAATGTTTTGACTGCCTCAGACTCCACCAGCTTGTATGGTAAAAGCTGGTGGGCTAAGAGTTCAGACAAGCCAGCTGTCAGATGCTGGGCAAGGGGGTGACTTTGGGACATTGGCTTCTTACGCTCAAACATGTCCTTGACAGACACCTGACTGTGGGCAGATGAGCAGGAACTGCTACGGAAGAGAGACAGAGTGGCGGATGGTTGAGAGGGGGCAAGAAGGACAGCAGTGGTTGACGTGGCTGAAGATGCTGGACCTGGAGGAGGATGGCGGCTTTGAGTTTGTGTGCTGCTTGTACTCATATGTTCATCCCATCAGCGTTTGTGATGTGAGATCATGTGCCTTCGCAAAGCAGTTGTACCTAGGTGGGTGTTGGACTTCCCATGACTCAGTGTCTTTTGGCACAGGTTGCAAATGGCATCGCTGTTGTCAGAGGCAGACACATAAAAAAAATGCCACACTGCTGAGCTCTGCGATGACGGCATTCTGGTGGTGGCAACAGCATGCGCTGATTGGCGTGCTGTCTGGCTGACCCCGGGTGCCGATGCATGCTTTCTGACTGTGCCACTAGCTCCTTGTGACAACCTCCCCCTGCTTCCAACTCGTCTCCTCCTCTCTGTCTCCCCATCTGAACTTTCCCCCTCTTCTTCTTCTCTTCTAGCGGGTACCCACGTGACATCCACGGACGCATCATCATCAACCGCTTCACTTGTATCTGACAAATCAACAAAGGAAGCAGCAGCGAGTACAACATCATCATCATCACACCGTACGTCCATGTCTGTAATGCTGCCTGACTGAGACATATCACTATTATCTACATCCTCTGTCAATGATGGTTGCTCATCACACATTTCTTCAAACTGATTTGTCAATAACTCCTCTGACAGATCAAGTGTGTGGTGCTAGTGTTGGTGGTGGCGGCAGGCGGGCAAGTGGTCACTTGAGAGGTGCCCGAAGCTAAGCTGGAGGTGGATGGTGTGTCAAGGTTCCGAGCGGAAGTTGTAGAAGATTGGGTGTCCTGTGTTAGCCAGTCAACTAGGTCCTCCTCAGAACTTTTCACGTTCATGGCACGTGGCCTCTGAACACTGGTCATTATTGTAGGGTCAAAGGGAATCACAGCACCACGACCACGACGGCACCTGCGGGGTGGCCTGCCTCTGCCTGTCGTTTTTTTTTAAATGTACACTTACACTACTATTAAACAAGATATGAGTGGTGGCACTGGGCAAGTGGGCACAGTATACGCTGTGAGCCTGACACAAAAAAGCAGACTGATGTTTCACAGTCCAAAAAGTTTATTTTTTTTTTTAAATGTACACTTACACTACTATTAAACAAGATATGAGTGGTGGCACTGGGCAAGTGGGCACAGTATACGCTGTGAGCCTGGCACACACGCTGGCAAGCAGGCAACTGCAATTAGATTTCACTAGCAGACTGATGTTTCACAGTCAAAAAAGTTTTTTTTTTTTTTAAATTTACACTACTGTTACAACAGATATGAGTGGTGGCACTAGTTGGCAAGTGGGCCTGGCACACACGCTGGCAGGCAGGCAACTGCAATTAGATTACTCTAGCAGACTGATCCTACTGTTACAACAGATATGAGTGGTGGCATTAGTTGGCAAGTGGGCCTGGCACACATGCTGGCAGGCAGGCAGGCAACTGCAATTAGATTACACTAGCAGACTGATGTTTCACAATCAAAAGTTTTTTTAAAAAAAATTTACACTACTGTTAAAACAAATATGAGTGGTGGCACTAGTTGGCAAGTAGGCCTGGCACACACGCTGGCAGGCAGGAAACTGCAATTAGATTACACTAGCAGACTGATGTTTCATAGTCAAAAAAAAAAATTTAAAAAAAAATTTACACTACTGTTACAACAGATATGAGTGGTGGCACTAGTTGGCAAGTGGGCCTGGCACACACGCTGGCAGGCAGGCAGGCAACTGCAATTAGATTACACTAGCAGACTGATGTTTCACAGTCAAAAAAGTTTTTTTAAAAAAAAAATTACACTACTGTTACAACAGAGATGAGTGGTGGCACTAGTTGGCAAGTGGGCCTGGCACACACGCTGGCAGGCAGGCAACTGCAATTAGATGACACTAGCAGACTGATGTTTCACAGTCAAAAAAGTTTTTTATGAAAAAAATTACACTACTGTTACAACAGATATGAGTGGTGGCACTAGTTGGCAAGTGGGCCTGGCACACACGCTTGCAGGCAAGCAACTGCAATTGGATTACACTAGCAGACTGATGTTTCACAGTCAAAAAAGTTTTTTTAAAAAATTTACACTACTGTTACAACAGATATGAGTGGTGGCACTAGTTGGCAAGTGGGCCTGGCACACACGCTGGCAGGCAGGCAACTGCAATTAGATTACACTAGCAGACTGATGTTTCACAGTCAAAAAAGTTTTTTTTTTTAAATTTACACTACTGTTACAACAGATATGAGTGGTGGCACTAGTTGGCAAGTGGGCCTGGCACACACGCTGGCAGGCAGGCAACTGCAATTAGATTACACTAGCAGACTGATGTTTCACAGTCAAAAAAGTTTTTTTTTTTAAATTTACACTACTGTTACAACAGATATGAGTGGTGGCACTAGTTGGCAAGTGGGCCTGGCACACACGCTGGCAGGCAGGCAACTGCAATTAGATTAGACTAGCAGACTGATGTTTCACAATCAAAAGTTTTTTTTTTAAAAAATTACACTACTGTTAAAACAGATATTAGTGGTGGCACTAGTTGGCAAGTAGGCCTGGCACACACGCTGGCAGGCAGGCAACTGCAATTAGATTACACTAGCAGACTGATGTTTCACAATCAAAAGTTTTTTTTAAAAAAATTTACACTACTGTTAAAACAGATATGAGTGGTGGCACTAGTTGGCAAGTGGGCCTGGCACACACGCTGGCAGGCAGGCAACTGCAATTAGATTACACTAGCAGACTGATGTTTCACAGTCAAAAAAGTTTTTTTTAAAAAAATTTTACACTACTGTTACAACAGATATGAGTGATGGCACTAGTTGGCAAGTGGGCCTGGCACACACGCTGGCAGGCAGGCAACTGCAATTAGATGACACTAGCAGACTGATGTTTCACAGTCAAAAAAGTTTTTTATAAAAAAAATTACACTACTGTTACAACAGATATGAGTGGTGGCACTAGTTGGCAAGTGGGCCTGGCACACACGCTTGCAGGCAAGCAACTGCAATTGGATTACACTAGCAGACTGATGTTTCACAGTCAAAAAAGTTTTTTTTTTAAATTTACACTACTGTTACAACAGATATGAGTGGTGGCACTAGTTGGCAAGTGGGCCTGGCACACATGCTGGCAGGCAGGCAACTGCAATTAGATTACACTAGCAGACTGATGTTTCACAGTCAAAAAAGTTTTTTTTCAAAAATGTACACTACTGTTACAACGGATATGAGTGGTGGCACTAGTTGGCAAGTGGGCCTGGCGCACACGCTGGCAGGCAGGCAACTGCAATTAGATTACACTAGCAGACTGATGTTTCACAGTCAAAAAAGTTTTTTAAAAAAAAATTTACACTACTGTTACAACAGATATGAGTGGTGGCACTAGTTGGCACGTGGGCCTGGCACACACGCTGGCAGGCAGGCAACTGCAAATAGATTACACTAGCAGACTGATGTTTCACAGTCAAAAAAGTTTTTTTTTTTTAAATTTACACTACTGTTACAACAGATATAAGTGGTGGCACTGTGGGCAAGTGGGCCTGGCACACACGCTGGCAGGCAGGCAACTGCAATTTGATTACACTAGCAGACTGATGTTTAACAGTCAAAAAAGTTTTTTTTTTAAATTTACACTACTGTTACAACAAATATGAGTGGTGGCACTGTGGGCAAGTGGGCCTGGCACAAACGCTGGCAGGCAGGCAGGCAGGCAACTGCAATTAGATTACACTAGCAGACTGATGTTTCACAGTCAAAAAAGTTTTTTTTTTAAAATTTACACTACTGTTACAACAGATATGAGTGGTGGCACTGCAGGCAGGCAACTGCAATTAGATTACACTAGCAGACTGATGTTTCACAGTCAAAATTACACAGGCAAAAAAATAAATAAAAGACTGTTGTTCTAGCCCTAAAAAGGGCTTTTTGGGGTGCTGTCCTTACAGCAGGGATCAGATGAGTCCTTCAGGACTGTAGTGGACACTGAATACACTAGCCTAGCTATCAACTTCCCTATAAAATCAGCAGCAGCTACACTATCCCTCCTCTCACTAAGAATGCAGGATCAGAATGAATCTAAAATGGCTGCTGTCCAGGAGCTGGGAGGGTCTGGCAGGGAGTGTCTGCTGCTGATTGGCTGAAATGTGTCTGCAGACTGTGAGATACAGGGTCAAGGTTTACTCAACGATGCCGAATAGAGGGCGGATCGAACATCGCATATGTTCGCCTGCCGCGGCGAACGCGAACAAGCTATGTTCGCCGGGAACTATTCACCGGCGAACTATTCACGACATCACTATCAAGTAGCTGAAAACATGAAAATTTTTATGCAATATTCATCTATACTATAATTGCATTTGTAATGCGTCCGTCTCCATAGTTAGTTGCGCACACAGCCAAAAGCATGCCGCACAAAGTAACCACCCGCATGAAGTATTAACAAAAACACCTAACCTCCCACACAAAGTATTAACAAATAACAAACACCTAACAGACCGCGCAAAGTATTAACAAACCGCCTGCACAAAGTATTAACAAATACCTATCCGCCCGCACAAAGTATTAGCAAACCACCGGCCCGAAGTATTGACAAAAACACCTAACCGCCCCACACGTTGTATTAACAAAGCACCTAACCGCCTGCACAAATTATTAACAAAAACACCTAACCGTCCGCGCAAAGTATTAATAAAAACACCTAACCGCCCGCACAAAGTATTAACAAACCGCCCGCACAAAAATTAACAAAATCACCTAACCGCCCGTACGAAGTATTAACAAACCACCCACACAAAATATTAACAATAGGTACATATGCATGTGCAATATGTACCTCTCAACCACCATCCCCCCACCACAATCACTAAATAAAATGTATTAACCCCTAATCAGCAAACCCCACATCGCAGAGTACATAATAAAGTTCAGGAGCAAGAAAAGAAATATGGAGCACCGGATCTTGATGGAAAAAAAAATATTTATTCCTTAAAAACATGGAAAAAAGGTTACAGCAATGCATAACATATGGAGATCGTGTAGGTGTGGGTATCCACGTACCCATTGCTTTACATAATAAAGTTATTAACCCCTAATCCGCCATTCACCCACATTGCAATCTAATTAATAAATAGCTAGATTACGAGTTTTGCGTTATGAGTGAAAAAGCAGCGTTATGTGTTATAACGCTGCTTTTTCACTACCGCTGCTATTACGAGTCTTGTCAAAAAAGCTGTACCGCACACTTTTTTGGCCGTAACGCAAATTAACTTACGCAATTTGCGAAAAGTCTTTTTTTCAATGGGACTTCCATAGTGCCGATATTACAAGCTTTTTCTGTGAGGCCAAAAAGTGAGCGGTACAGCCTATACCGCAAGATTCGCAAAGCAATCTAAAGTCAGTACAAAGCTGTAGCATAAAACTCATAATTAAAGTGCTAAAAAGTACACTAACACCCATAAACTACCTATTAACCCCTAAACCGAGGCCCTCCCGCATCGCAAACACTAAAATCATTAACCCCTAATCTGCAGCTCCTGACATCGCTGCCACTATAATAAACATATTAACCCCTAAACCGCGGCACTCCCGCATTGCAAACACTAGTTAAATATTATTAACCCCTAACATCGCTGCCACCTACCTACATTTATTAACCCCTAATCTGCCACTCCGGACATTGCTGCCACTATAATAAACATATTAACCCATAAATCTAACCCTAAATCTAACCCTAACACCCCTAACTCTAATATAATTAAATCTAAATAAAACATACTATTAATAACTAAATTATTCCTATTTAAAACTAAATACGTACCTGTAAAATAAACCCTAAGCTAGCTACAATATAACTAATAGTTACATTGTATCTAGCTTAGGGTTTATTTTTATTTTACAGGCAAGTTTGTATTTATTTTAACTAGGTAGATTAGTTAGTAAATAGTTATTAACTATTTACTAACTACTTAGTTAAAATAAACACAAATTTACCTGTAAAATAAAACCTAACGTGAGTTACACTTACACCTTACACTACAATTAAAAAAATTACATTAATTAAATACAATTACCTAAATTACAAAAAAAAACACTAAATTACACAAAATAAAAAACAAATTATCAGATATTTAAACTAATTACACCTAATCTAATAGCCCTATCAAAATAAAAAAGCCCCCCCCCCAATAAGAAAAAACCCTAGCCTAAACTAAACTACCAATAACCCTTAAAAAGGCCTTTTGTGGGGCATTGCCCCAAAGAAATCAGCTATTTTACCTGTAAAAAAAATACAAACAACCCCCAACAGTAAAACCCACCACCCACACAGCCAACCCCCCAAATAAAATCCTAATTAAAAACACCTAAGCTCCGCATTTCCCAGAAAAGGGCATTAAGATGGGCATTGCCCTTAAAAGGGCATTTATCTCTTTTTCAAGTGCCCAAACCCTAACCTAATTAGAAAACCCACTCAATAAACCCTTAAAAAACCTAACACTAACCCCCGAAGATCCACTTACAGTTTTGAAGACCGGACATCCATCCTCAATGAAGCCAGGAGAAGTCTTTATCCAAGCGGCAAGAAGTCCTCAACGAAGTCGGGAGAAGTCTTCATCCAAGCCGGCAGAAGTGGTCCTCCAGACGGGCAGAAGTCTTCATCCAGACGGCATCTTCTATCTTCATCCATCCGGCGCTGAGCGGCTCCATCTTCAAGACATCTGGCGCGAAGCATTCTCTTCAATCGAAGTCTTCTTCCAGAATTATAATTATTATTATTATCGGTTATTTGTAGAGTGCCAACAGATTCTGCAGCGCTATAAACAAAGGGGGAGTACAACAAAAGAATTATAGGGATCAAATGGGTAGAGGGCCCTGCTAAGAGTTGCACTGTTGTAGTCAGCTCTTAAGAAGGTGATCTACAAACAGCTGGACTCTTAGGCTTACATGCTAAGGGGGTTCAGGGGATAGCAATGGAGGAGAGGAACTGGTATTAGGAAAGTTTAGTTTAGGTTGTATGCATCCCTGAACAGTAGAGTCTTTAGGGAGCACTTGAAGCTTTTAAAACTAGAAGAGAGTCTTGTGGAGCGAGGCAGAGAGTTCCAAAAGATGGGAGTTTGAAGGTTCCTTTAAGTGACGTCATCCAAAATGGCGTCCTTTGAATTCCGATTGGCTGATAGAATTCTATCAGCCAATCGGAATTAAAGGTGAAAAATCCTATTGGCTGATGCAATCAGCCAATAGGATTGAGCTTGCATTCTATTGGCTGTTTTATTGGCTGTTCTAATCAGCTTTTACTTTTAGGGGGTAATTTGACATTTTTTGTAATATTAGATTTTATTATTTTAATTTAATCTTAGTTTTTTTATGTAATGTTAGGTTTTTTTATTTTAATTTTAAGTTAGGATTTTTTAATTTTGTACTTTTTAATTAATTTATTAGTAAGGTAGTCTTTTTTATTTTATGTCATTGGGGTTTACTTAGGGGGTGTTAGGTTAGGGGGCTTAGTGTTTAGATTAATACTTTGCAGTGTGGGGGGATGGCGGTTTAGGGGTTAATTAGGTAAATTGCATTGTGTGGGGTTGGCGGTTTAGGGGTTAATACTTTAATTAGGATATTTGCGTTGTGGGTGAATGACGGATTAGGGTAATAGGTAGATTGTGATGTGGCGGGTTGGCAGATTAGGGGTTAATACTTTTGTTAGTAGTTGCGATGTGGGGGGATGACGGCTTAGAGGTTAATACATTTTATTATTAGTTGCAATGTGGGGGATGGCGGATATAGAGGTTTTGACGTCGGGATTATTTTTATATAGACTTTTACGGGCGATACAACATTTTTATGTTTTTTTCTTACGTCACTGGCGACTCCAGAAATGTGACTTACGGCAGTATCTGATTTTTCCCGGCACCGTATATGTGATTCACCCGATGTGCGAGGTGAACTTACAGGCGGCGTGGGTTTCAACAGTTGTGCTGAAACCTATGCCGCATATGTAATCTTGCCTCTGAGCTGCATCCAGGTGGATTCCGAAAATGGCTGGGTGGTGAGATACCTCTCCCCTCCAAGAGGAACCTCCCTCTACAACAATAGACTGCCCTCCGGGCAGGCTTAACGCCTAGTATTGAATAAAGTGTATTTAACTGTGTATTTTATGTAATTACTTCACATTCCAATGTTATTCACATAAGGAAATATGATCTAAGTATTTATAAATACATAGTCCTATAAATATATTTATACCTATATATAATCAAATATATATATATATATATATATATATATATGTAGATAGATATTTTAAAAACATCATATATATATATAGAAATATGTATTTATGAATAAATAAAATATGTGAAGAACATTGGAATGTGAAATATTTCATGTCGGGTTAGCACGCTTGAGAAAACATGATCGGCTTTGCACAACTTTTTTCACTACATTGAAGTCTAAGGGGGAATACGTTAAAGCGGTCGTGATATTTCAGTTTTGCTTTTTGCACGAGTCGGGTATCACACGTTCTAGCAGAATTAACGCATAAGCAGGAGTGATAAATAGGGCTCCACTCATAATCTAGCCCTATAGCAGTTATTGACTTTTAAATAAGTAGTCTAGAAATGGACCCAGGTACTATGGAGGGATAGTATTTGCCAACCAAGCGCCCTTTAATATACTTTAGAACATGCACCAGCAGTGTGTAGTGGGTAAATGGAAATTTAGAGATAAGGGTTAGCAGAAGGGATAGCATACTAGTAGAGAGGTCCAATGGGTAGTAAGCCAGGCCAAGCTCATACATAGTGGTGATGAGTCCAGATTAAGCAGCAAGAAGACAGGCAAGACAGAAGAAGAGTCAGTTCAGGCATAGGGTGAGGTACCAGTACAAATCTCATAAACAAGAGTCATCAATGATGGTCAAGACACAAGCATAGTCAAATTATTATTATTGGTTATTTGTAGAGCGCCAACAGATTCCGCAGCGCTAAAGTCAAATGACAATTGGGAGGTCAGAAATACAAGCCAATACAACAAGACAATATACATACGCATAGATGTTTATAAATATTTAATTTCTTTCTTTTTGTACATATTTTGCCCAATAGTGTCTAGAATGTAATATAAAGACACAGGTATTGTAAAGGAACATGATATTTAAATTTAAGCTTTAAGCTTCCAACAGAGAACACGTTTTTAAAAACCTTCCAATGTAGTTTTATTACCAAATAATAACCTATTTTTCTTAGTCTTCTTTGTTGGGCTGTAAAGTAAACTAGTGCTTTATAGTCAGAAGCTCTGTTTAGTAAAAAACACCTAGGGGTCCATCCGATAAAAATCGTCGCCCGCAAAAGCCGGCGACGCCAATATTTGCGCGGATTTGGTATCACATATACGGCGTAACCTAGAAGTTACGCGCGTATATTTCTGCCGTCGCCCGTAGTTTTTTGGGCTATAGGCAGGTATACCAAACCCGCGCAGTTTGGTATCCAATATGCAGCGTAAGGACTTACGTGGCGAAAATGGAGAAAACTTACTCCATTTTCACCTCGCCACAAAAAGCAGCCGTAAGAAGCCTTACGCTGACTATTGGAGCCCCGTAACTCCCTAAACTGGCTGCTAAAATAAACCTAACACCTAACGCATGCGCAATGTCTATCTCCCTGTCAACCGCGATCTTCTAAAATAAACCTAACACCTAACGCATGCGCAATGTCTATCTCCCTGTCAACCGCGATCTTCTAAAATAAACCTAACACCTAACGCATGCGCAATGTCTATCTCCCTGTCAACCGCGATCTGCTAAAATAAACCTAACACCTAACGCATGCGCAATGTCTATCTACCTGTCAACCGCGATCCCCCCCCCCCTAATAAAGTTATTAACCCCTAAACCGCCGCTCCCGGACCCCGCCGCCATCTACATAAACTAACCCCCTACTGTGAGCCCCTAAAACCGCCGCCATCTACCTTATCTATCCCCTAATTAGAACCCCTTACACCGCTGTCATCTACCTTATCTATCCCCTAATCTGACCCCTTACACCGCCGCCACCTATATAAAAATTATTAACCCCTAATCTAATCCCCCTATACCGCCGCCTGCTATATTAATATTATTAACCCCTAATGTAAGCCCCTTACACCGCCGCCATCTCTATTAAAATGATTAACCCCTTATTTAATCTACCTACCCCGCCGCCAGCTATATTATCTATATTAACCCTAAGTATATTATAGTTAATATAGGTATTACATTATATATATTAACTATATTAGCCCTAATTATATTAGGGTTAATATAGTTAATATAGTTACTATAGTATTTATATTAACTATATTAACTCTATCTAACCCTAACACCCCTAACTAAATTTATATTAAATTAATCTAATTCATTTATAAACTAAAATATTCCTATTTAAATCTAAATACTTACCTATAAAATAAACCCTAAGATAGCTGCAATATAATTAATAATTACATTGTAGCTATGTTAGGGTTAATATTTATTTTACAGGTAAATTGTTAATTATTTTAACTAGGTATAATAGCTATTAAATAGTTATTAACTATTTAATATCTACCTAGTTAAAATAATTACCCAATTACCTGTAAAATAAATCCTAACCTAAGTTACAAATACACCTACACTATCAATAAATTAAATAAACTACAAACATCTATCTAAAAATACAATTAAATTAACTAAACTAAATTAAAAAAAAAAAAAAACACTAAATTACAAAAAATAAAAAAAGATTACAAGATTTTTAAGCTAATTACACCTATTCTAAGCCCCCTAATAAAATAATAAACCCCCAAAATAAAAAAAATTCCCTGCCCTATTCTAAATTAAACAAATTTCAAAGCTCTTTACCTTACCAGCCCTTAAAAGGGCCTTTTGTGGGGCATGCCCCAAAGAATTCAGCTCTTTTGCATACAAATACAATTCCCCCCCCCCCATTACAACCCACCACCCACATACCCCTATTCTAAAACCACCCAAACCCCCCTTAAAAAAGCCTAACACTACCCCCCTGAAGATCTCCCTACCTTGTCTTCACCACACCGGGCCGAACTCCTGATCCGATCCGGGCGATGTCTTCCTCCAAGCGGCAAAGAAGAATTCTTCCTCCGGCGATGTCTTCCTCCAAGCGGCAAAGAAGAATTCTTCCTCCGGCGACGTCTTCCTCCAAGCGGCAGCGAAGTCTTCATTCTTCCGGCGGCATCTTCAATCTTCTTTCTTCCCTCCGCCGCCGCGGAGCATCCATCCCGGCCGACTACTGAACTTGGAATGAGGTACCTTTAAATGACGTCATCCAAGATGGCGTCCGCCGAATTCCGATTGGCTGATAGGATTCTATCAGCCAATCGGAATTAAGTTAGAAAAATCTGATTGGCTGATTGAATCAGCCAATCAGATTCAAGTTCAATCCGATTGGCTGGTCCAATAAGCCAATCAGATTGAGCTCGCATTCTATTGGCTGTTCCGATAAATTTGTTTAATTTAGAATAGGGCAGGGAATTTTTTTTATTTTGGGGGTTTATTATTTTATTAGGGGGCTTAGAATAGGTGTAATTAGCTTAAAAATCTTGTAATCTTTTTTTATTTTTTGTAATTTAGTGTTTGTTTTTTTTTGTAATTTAGTTTAGTTAATTTAATTGTATTTTTAGATAGATGTTTGTAGTTTATTTAATTTATTGATAGTGTAGGTGTATTTGTAACTTAGGTTAGGATTTATTTTACAGGTAATTGGGTAATTATTTTAACTAGGTAGATATTAAATAGTTAATAACTATTTAATAGCTATTATACCTAGTTAAAATAATTAACAATTTACCTGTAAAATAAATATTAACCCTAGCATAGCTACAATGTAATTATTAATTATATTGTAGCTATCTTAGGGTTTATTTTATAGGTAAGTATTTAGATTTAAATAGGAATATTTTAGTTTATAAATGAATTAGATTAATTTAATATAAATTTAGTTAGGGGTGTTAGGGTTAGATAGAGTTAATATAGTTAATATAAATACTATAGTAACTATATTAACTATATTAACCCTAATATAATTAGGGTTAATATAGTTAATATATATAATGTAATACCTATATTAACTATAATATACTTAGGGTTAACATAGATAATATAGCTGGCGGCGGGGTAGGTAGATTAAATTAGGGGTTAATCATTTTAATAGAGATGGCGGCGGTGTAAGGGGCTTACATTGGGGGTTAATAATTTTAATATAGATGGCGGCGGTGTTAGGGGCTCACTTTAGGGGGTTATAGATATAATATAGCTGGCGGCGGGGTACGGGAGCGGCGGTTTAGGGGTTAATAACTTTATTAGGTTGCGGCGGGGTACGGGAGCGGCGGTTTAGGGGTTAATAGCTTTTTTATTGTTAGGATAGTGAGGGGGGATAGCGGATAGAGGGTTAGACAGTGCGGGCTATGTTAGGGAGGCGTGTTAGACTTGTCGGGCTATGTTAGGGAGGCGTGTTAGACAGTGCGGGTGTTTTAGACTTTAGTCAGGTTTTATAGGCGCCGGCAGTTTCTAACGTGCCGCAAGTCACTGGCGACGCCAGAAATTTGTACTTACGCAGATTTCTGGACATCGCTGGTTTGTCAGACTTACGGCACGTTAGCATCTAACGGCGACATATGGGATAGCTCGAGTTGCGAGCTGAAACTGCGGGCGACGCCGGTTCCCTCGCTTGCGCCGCAAACTGCGATCTATATCGGATCGCGCCCATACTGAGAGTGCGTCTGTTTTTTTAACCGTTTGAGTGCTAATGACGGCTCTGAGCCGTCACATAGTTTCCCACTCTGGTGCTAATGATGGCTCAGAGCCGTCACTAGCAATCTCCCACTTTGAGGGAGATCTGGGGGCTCCCACCTGCTCCTACCCCAGCGATTGTGCCTGTAGAGTGACAGGCATCACCGGGGCATCACTTTTTAACAATATTAAAGGAACACTCAAGTCAAAATTAAACTTTGTGATTCAGATACAGCATGCAATTTTAAACAACTTTCCAATTTACTTCCATTAACAAAATGTGCACAGTCTTTTTATATTTACACTTTTTGAGTCATCAACTCCTACTGAGCATGTGCAAGAATTCACTGCATATACGTATATGCATTTGTGATTGGCTGATGGCTGTCACATGATACAGGGGGAGTGGAAATAGACATAACTTTTCAATTTATTTAACAAAAATCTACTACTCATTTAAAGTTCAGACTAAGTGCTATTGCATTGTCTTCTTATCATGCATTTGTTGATTATGCAAATCTACAGTGTTGACTGGTCCTTTAAGTATTGGAGCAGGGGGCATGCTGCTTAGAAGCCTGTATCTCAAGCATCTAAGCAGCTACAGACCCTCAAGACCCACCGTTGGAAAGGTAATCGCCTAACCTTTCCAACAGTGTAAGTCTTGGGGATCTAAAAAGTAAATTTTATTTTCAAAAAATTAAAAAATTTAAAAAAAAAAAAAAAAAGCTTAGCACCCAGGTGGGAAAGTGCTTAGCACTCAAAGGGTTAAAGGTGACAACCAAACAGTGTGTGCAATAGTAGTAAGGGAAAGTAGAGCATTGGGTTTCCCCTTCTTTCATAAGCTCACGCCAACAGTATAGTATCATTGTCACTTTTTTTAGAACATTAGGGTCACAAGGAAAATGACACCTAGTTCTTAACCCCTTAAACCACCTTGACGTAGCTACTATGTCACAGGGTACTTTGCCCAGTGTACTCTGTTGACTAGTGCCTGCTAAGACAGCAGCTAGAGGTAGAAGGCATCTGCCTTCACGTGGTAAGGTAGCATTGACAGCACTCCCATTACCATATGAAGCAGATCACCAGTGCAAGCAGGGACACTCTGTGCCGTTGGTGGTGTGGGAGGTTCAGGAGTCAAGCGAGTAGGTGGCCAATTACCAGAGATGGAGAGAGGGGTGGGACCATTAAGCTACAGAATTATTTTTTACATGGAGGGAGGGGGGACGGATCCACTACATAAAAAAAGTACCATGAAAGGGGGGAGGTGGGAGGGGAAGGGGCCGCTACAATACAAAAAAAAAAGGACTTTTTATGAATACATTTAAAAAAAGATATAAATAAATATAAACTGGATACTGGCAAACAGCTGCAAGCACCCAAGATAGTGGACTCTAGTTAGAGGGGGAAAGAGTTAGAGAGCTGTTTGGGAGGGATCAGGGAGTTTGGAGGGTAATATAAACATATAGTCAATATACATGTATTGACAAAAATGCTTGCAGTAAAAGTTATCACTGTTCTAGTGTTAACATTTTTCTCTGCACGTGCCTGTGAAGCATAGCAAGAGATTCTCAGTGCACCAGCATTTTAAATACTGCAACTGCTCAGAGTGCCAGTGGGGCTTGTATCGTGTCAGCAATTAACAAATTGAGTTATTACCAGATGGTACAAGCACATTAGGCTTTCTGTTCAAGTGCTGTTTCTAAAACGCTAGTGCACAATGCATACTTAAATACACTTTTACAACAGCTATAGTTTTTATTAGGAGCATTTTTGCTAATGCAGGAATATAACAAAAATGCTTCTATTCAAAACTGAAATACATCCATGTGGATTCCAATTTTGGCTGCAATGTCCCATTATTAGAGGCAGACTGTCTGCCAGTACCTAAGATGATGGGTGACCAGTGGGGGTGAGGGTGGAAAGAGAGCTGTTTTGGAGAGATCAGGTAGGGATCAGGGGTGGGAGGAGTCAGCTAAGAGGGTGTGACGAAACCAATCTCGCCACTGTACATTGGAGGGCCTGTTATGGAACATTCTTTGGGCTGGAGGTACATGGGCTTAAGGATACCCAGAGACTGCATGAAAATATGGAATTTTATATGCTGGACACCCCATGTACTTTCATAACTCTGTCTTATGTCTATGTCACCCTGTATCCATAAATACAGGATGGGTACAGGGTGTGAGTACACCTTTTGGGAGCAATTGTGACTCTATAAGCCAAGTGGGCATAAAAGACTTTATAGCTAATAAGAACTGTTCCTATATTCAGTAATAAGATGTATTCTATGTATGTTTCAGATCTGATTGTGTCTCAGGAGTCTGTCTGGGTAAACTGATTGTGTCCTTGTGTGATTATGTTAACTAGACTGCCCAACATCAGATTGTCTGAGTAAACGTTCTTCCCTAGTTAATTAACTTAATATGTTAATCTGTTTTACCTGTGAATAGACAATTGTTAGAGGTTTGATGCATTGTTCATATGTTTGCTTTACTGTTAAACCAATGCCCTTTGTAACCTGAAGCCAGGGTGTATAAATCTGTGTGCTGCCTTCAAATAAAGTAGTTATTCTTTTTTAAACCTGAAATGTGGAGCTTGGTCTCATGTTTGCAGGGAAACTGGCTGGGTTGTGAATTGCTGATTCCCTATGCAGGACATTGTTCATCTGGTATTAACCCTTGGTACACTGTTGGTACCGTAACAGAGGGTAATTTCTACACTACACCTTACAAGCTATCTGATTAACACCTTTACACCCGGGAATTTAAGAAGTATTGTGCGCAGCTGCAATTAGCAGCCTTCTAATTACCAAAAAGCAATGGAAAGTCATGCATGTAGGCTATTTCTGAACAAGTGGTATGTAAAAAATTTCAGTGAGGAACCCAAAGTTTGTAAAAAATGGAACAATTTTTTAAATATGATCACATTTGGTGGAAACGGTGGCATGAAATATACCAAGATGGGCCTAGATCAATACCTTGGGTTGCCTACTAAAATATATATATATATATATATATATATATATATATACGTGTATATATAGTTCTGACAGGTAAACCAAACAAAACAGGGCTTCATTTCTGTTTAAATGGAGTGATTCTCAGTTTTTTTGGCCAGGTTTTCCTCTGAAATTCCCAGTCCTTAAAGAGACAGTATATACTTATTTCCATTTAACTGCATGTAATAGACACTACTATAAAGAATAATATGCACAGATACTGATCTTAAAATCCAGTATAAAACCTTTTAAAAACTAACTCTTAATTTAGCACTGTTGATGAGGTTAAAGTGATTGTAAACTTTAATTAATTAAAGCCCAGGATCAAAAAATAAACTTAAAAATAGGGATATTTTAATTCATTAAAGTTTACAAAGGCTTCCTCTGATCATTGCGTGCTGCCGTTGGTGTCTAGCTCCTGGGGCAAGCAACGATTGGAGGAAGCCAGATTCGTCATTTATATGATAAAAAAAACAGGAGATGCGGGCGGAGGATCGGCGTTATGTTTACAATCACGCAAAGGTCAGTATTTAAAAAAAATAAGCGTCTTTGTAAACTTTAAAGGGCCACTGTAAGTAAATATTTTCTATGCCTGTTACTAACTACCTACCCCAAATACGCTTTTTATCAATAGCATTTCATTAACATATCTCTACCGTATGTCAGAAATCTTGTCTGCAAATTTAATTGTTTTCCAAGCCCACTCCGTGGGTATCCTTTACTCTATACCAATCCATTTACAATACCTAGGTTTCAAAATGGCGCTTTAAACACAAAGTTATTGGTTTAAGTATTTTGAACATGCAGTGCTGAAAATAGTGGGCAGGGTAACGTGACATCATCGGCGAATAAAAGATATAACTTTTAGAACGTTATGAAACTTCGTTTTGGAGAAAATATAGGTCAGTAGGTTTTAATTAATGTTTATTAACTTTAATATGTTAGTTGTTTAGCTTAAAAATTATAACAGAAAGTAATCCTTTAATGAATTAAAAGGCCCCTGATTTTAAGATTATTTTTTGATCCTGGGCTTTAATTCATTTCAGTTTACAATCACATCAAGCTGGGATACCCACTTAATGGGTCTGAGAGCAGACCCTTCCCCTTCATATGAAAAGACCTATTATACAGAAGCAATGTGACGTCTGTATACATCAGTATACATCTACAACTTTGGGGCTTGTTTAGGAGTCTGAAAATGAGCACAATGTTATTTAAAAATAAGCAAAATTATACCTTTTTACAAAAATACTACCAGATAGGTTATAAATGGATAATCTACAAAATGTTTATTCAAGAAAAAATCTAGTGTACAATGTCCCTTTAAGGGGTTATTTATGCCATGTTTAATAAATACTTAACACACATTTTATTTACCTGTTAAATGCATAAAGCAAAAAAACTAAACACAGACAATATCTTGTCAGTTTAAACCAATTTTATAGCACCACCTTGTGGTCACCTTATACAATTTCATTCATGTTTCTCATATCAGATATCAAGGTGGTGTAAATTACTAAAACTATGTACACCGAAGTTTCAAAAAAAAATTTAAATTACAAAAAACAGTTAAATCTTTCTTCTCTGTTTACACCTTTGGATACATCATATCTGAATAAAAAAATAAAAAAGTCTCTAATTTTAAAAGCAATTCCCTATCTCCTCCCCTCCTAGGTCTTGTAGCATTACCAATAAGGCGTCAGTGTAACTGGCTAACCAAATTACAGGCAACTAAAAAAGGAGACAGGAGCAACTTTATCGCTACACCTTAGATTTGTATTTTACACACCAGTGTTGGTGTGTAAATTCCCACGAATAGGGTCCTCAGTAAATCCTGTTTTATTTGTCAAAATTTGTCTCTTACAGGTTTTGTATCATTGCTTTATTTCAACTAATTGTACCCATGGACTGTGCTGCGGAATATGTTGGCACTATAATAATAATAATAATAATAATAATTGTATTTTTCTGCTGTATGTGACGAATTGACAAAAAATGGCTAATTTTCGGGGTTTTCTTTCCTTCTCCCGTTTGCTAATTAGCAGCTCTCTGTGTACAATCCCTTTCTGAACATATTGTTTCTTTTTAACTATAATTTCACCAAATGTATTTCCCATAGATTGGAGTCTATTCTTCACTAAATTTTTTATCACATATTATGCAACCGACTTGCACAAGTTGGCTATTTTCATGCTCATCCACAGTGGGGAGGGGAGACATTTGGGCAGATGCCCCCCTAGAATTTTGCCTTTTATATCCAAGCATAAGCACAGCTTAAAGGGACAGTCAATGTTGTGCACTATGTGCAGAATTATGTAACATAAGGAGAGCCTTTCATATAAAAAAAAAATAATAATAATAATTTGAGGGCTAAAACTATAGTTAACTAGTAAGTTCTCTTCGGTGCAGCAGTTTTTGTTTAACTAGTATGTCATAGGTTTACTGTTTAAACACAGAGAGCACGATTGTGCCTTTCCACTATATGTAACACACTCCCATGCTAGGTAAATCAGCTAACGACTGCGCTGTGATAAGACAGTGAGCATGTGACACTTTAGTTAAAAAACTGCTGCGCCGAAGCAGATGGCTTCGCTTACTAGGTAAATATAGTTTTAGCTAGACGTGCACGGGCAAAAATTTTGGTTCGGCTAAATCTTTTGTAATATTCATTGCCCTTCTATTTAATATCCTTTTTGCTTTAAAAAAAAAAAATATATCAAACATTTGGGGACATTTACGTTAGTTTTTGCTAAATTGCGCTGACCTGTACTATAAAATACTTACCTTTAGCGTGCTGGAGAGATGCGTTAATCCCTATCCTTCTTCACAGAGCCCAGGGCCTGCTAATAGGAAGCATAGCACAACATCTTTCTGGAACTGCACTAAGGACCTTCTCCTTTAAAGGGACAGTCTAGTCAAAATTAAACTTTCATGATTGAGATAGGGCATGTCATTTTAAACAACTTTCCATTTTATTTGTGTCATCAAATGTGCTTTGTTCTTTTGGTATTATTTGTTAAAAGCTACACATAGGTAGGCTCATATGATAATTTTTAAGCCCTCTTATCTCAATGCATTTTGACAGTTTTTCACATATAGACAGCACTAGTTCATATGAGCCATAGAGATAACATTGTGCTCACGCACGTGGAGTTATTAATGAGTCAGCACTGATTGGCTAAAATGCAAGTCTGTCAAAAGAACTGAAATAAGGGACGGTTTGCAGAGGCTTAGATACAAGGTAATCACAGAGGTAAAAAGTGTATTAATATAACCGTGTTGGTTGAGCAAAACTGGGGAATGGGTAATAAAGAGATATCTATCTTTTTACACAATAAAAATTCTTGAGTAGACTGCCATTTTAAGTGCAGACCCTGGGAGCTACCATGCTAAGACTTCAATTAGAACAGCTGTGAAGAAGAGGACGGAATTAGCACGGCTCTCCAGTGCGCTAAAGGTAAGTGTTTAATCTATTTAAAGGAAAATAATGAATACTGACAAATTTTGAATATTTATTAATTTTCTTTAAATTTCGTGCTACATTTGTTTCGATTTTTGTTTTGTGTAAATGAGACGAATGTGCATTCATAACAAAATGAATACACACGTCTAGCTTTACCCCTCAAATTAGTTTTTTTTTCATAAGAAATTATTATGTTACACAATTCTGCACAGGGCCCCAGGGAATGCTAACTGGAGGCATAGGATGCCGGATCCCAGGGTCTGCCCTAAAGCCGAAGGTCCTTTAGCTCAGGCTCTTTGGGATCCGCAACGCTAAGCCTCCTATTAATGCGCTCCAGGGTTCTAGCGTGCTATAGGTTAATATATAACGCAACAGGAGAACTTTTTCACCTGTAACAAAGGAACATTTACATTTGTTCAATGAAAATTAATGTGAATGTTCAAGGAATTTCAACATTTGTATCATTTAAAAATAAATTTATACCGAATAGCATACAAAATAATTCTAAATTTTCAGAATATTTGTTCCAAAAGATTCTAACAAATTGAATTTGTGGCACGTGCACACCTCTAATGTTTACTGACTCTTTAATGCAGTTCTTAACGTTTAGATTTTTCTGTGCAGCTGAAGGGCTCTAGGGCGCCCCTGCTGGGCACAACTTAAAGGGCCATAAAACCCAAATGTTTAAACACTTGAAAGTGATGCAGTATAGCTGTAAAAAGCTGACTAGAAAATATCACCTGGACATCTCTATGTAAAAAAGAAAGATATTTTACCTCAAAAGTTTCTCAGTAGCCACATCCCATTGTAAAGGACTTCTAAGCAGCAAATCAGTATGTCTGTCCCAGGACAGCTAAGTGAGTGAGCTTACGTGCACACTCATCTTATTTCCCTATTCATGAAATCTCATGAGAGTTAAGTGAAATCACATGAGATCACAGTAAAAGAGTTCATGACCTCAGCACTGTTGATGCTGATTGGCTGCTGTTCATTAGAGATGTCGCGAATTGTTCACCGGCGAATAGTTCCCGACGAACATAGCATGTTCGCATTCGCCGCGGCAGGCGAACATATGCAATGTTCGATCCGCCCCCTATTCATCATCATTGAGTAATACTTTGACCCTGTATCTCACAGTCAGCAGGCACATTCCAGCCAATCAGCAGCAGACCCTCCCTCCCTCCCAGAACCTCCTACCTCCTGGACAGCATCCATTTTAGATTAATTCGGAAGCTGCATTCTTAGGGAGAGGAGGGACAGTGTAGCTGCTGCTGATTAATAGGGAAATTGATAGCTAGGCTAGTGTATTCAGTGTCCACTACAGTCCTGAAGGACTCATCTGATCTCTGCTGTAAGGACAGCACCCCAAAAAGCCCTTTTTAGGGCTGGTTTTTTTTCCTGTTTAATCTAATTGCAGTTGCCTGCCTGCCAGCGTGTGTGCCAGGCTCACAGCGTATACTGTGCCCACTTGCCCAGTGCCACCACTCATATCTGGTGTAACAGTAGTGTAAATTTAAAAAAAAAAAACTTTTTTAACTGTGAAACATCAGTCTGCTTGTGTAATCTAATTGCAGTTGCCTGCCAGCGTGTGTCCCAGGCTAACAGCGTATACTGTGCCCACTTGCCCAGTGCCACCACTCATGGGCGCGATCCGATAAAGATAGTAGTTTGCGGCGCAAGCGAGGGAACCGCCGCCGCCCGTAGTTTCAGCTCGCAACTCGATCTATACTATATACGGCGCCGTCAGAGGCTAAAGTATCGTAAGTCTCACAAACCAGCGGTGTCCAGAAATCTGTGCAAGCACAAATTTCTGGAGTCGCCAGTGACTTACGGCACTTTAGAAACTGCCGGCTCCTACAAAACCTGACTAAAGTTATTAAATCTCCCGTACTGTCTAACATGCCTCCCAAACATAGCCCGACACGTCTAACCCTCTATCCGCTATCCCCCCTCACTATCCTAACAATAAAAAATGTATTAACCCCTACACCGCCGCTCCCAGACCCCGCCGCCACCTAATAAAGTTATTAACCCCTAAACCGCCGCTCCCGGACCCCGCCGCCAGCTATATTAAATCTATAACCCCCTAATGTGAGCCCCTACCCCGCCGCCATCTACCTTACCTACCCCCTAATGTGAGGCCCTTACACCGCCGCCATCTATTTTAAATATATTAACCCCTAATTTAATCCCCCTACACAGCCGCCAGCTATATTAACTATAAATAATAATTAGGGTTAATATAGTTAATATCATTATTATATTATATATATATATATTAAGTATAATAACCCTATCTAACTCTAACATCCCTAACTAAATTCTTATTAAAATAAATCTATTTAATATTAATATTATTAATTAAAATATTCCTATTTAAATCTAAATACTTACCTATAAAATAAACCCTAAGATAGCTACAATGTAATTAATAATTACATTGTAGCTATTTTAGGGTTTATATTTATTTTACAGGTAACTTCGTATTTATTTTAACTAGGTACAATAGCTATTAAATAGTTAATAACTATTTAATAGCTACCTAGTTAAAATAATTACCAATTTACCTGTAAAATAAATCCTAACCTAAGTTACAAATACACCTACACTATCAATAAATTAAATAAACTACAAATATCTAAACTAAAATACAATAAAATAAACTAAACTACAAAAAAACCCCACTAAATTACAAAAAATAAAAAAAAATTACAAGATTTTTAAGCTAATTACACCTATTCTAAGCCCCCTAATAAAAAAAAGCCCCCCAAAATAAAAAAAATTCCCTACCCTATTCTAAATTAAAAAAAATCACAGCTCTTTTACCTTACCAGCCCTTAAAAGGGCCTTTTGTGGGGCATGCCCCAAAGAAAACAGCTCTTTTGCCTGTAAAAAAACCCACAATACCACCCTTGAAGATCTTCCTACCTTGTCTTCACCCAGACGGGCAGAACTCTTCATCCGATCCGGGCGATGTCCAATCAAGCGGCAGAGAAGTCTTCTTCCATCCGGGAGATGTCTTCAATCAAGCGGCAGTGAAGTCTTCTTCCATCCAGCGATGTCTTTAAGCAAAGCGGCATCTTCAATCTTCTTTCTTCGCTCCTCCGCCGCGGAGCATCCATCAGGCACGAAGACTAAACGAGGAATGAGGTACCTTTAAATGACGTCATCCAAAATGGCGTCCGTCGAATTCCGATTGGCTGATAGGATTCTATCAGCCAATCAGAATTAAGGTAGAAAAATCTGATTGGCTGATTGAATCAGCCAATCAGATTCAAGTTCAATCCGATTGGCTGAACCAATTGCCAAGTCCTTACGCTGTATATTGGATACCAAACTGCGCTGGTTTGGTATACCTGCCTATGGCCCAAAAAACTACGGGCGAAGGCAGAAATATACGAGCGTAACTTCTAGGTTACGCCGTATATAGGATACCAACCAGTGCAAATTTCAGCGTCGCCGGCTTTTGCGGGCGACGCTGCATATCGGATCGGGCCCCATATCTGGTGTAACAGTAGTGTAAATTTAAAAAAAAAAACTTTTTTTGACTATGAAACATCAGTCTGCTTGTGTAATCTAATTGCAGTTGCCTGCCTGCCAGTGTGTGTGTCAGGCTCACAGCTTATACTGTGCCGACTTGCCCAGTGCCACCACTGATATCTTGTTTAATAGTAGTGTACATTTAAAAAAAAAAAAAAAATTTGACTGTGAAACATCAGTCTGCTTTTTTGTGTCAGGCTCAAAGCGTATACTGTGCCCACTTGCCCAGTGGCACCACTCATATCTTGTTTAATAGTAGTGTAAGTGTACATTTAAAAAGAAAAAAAATTTGGACTGTGAAACATCAGTCTGCTTTTTTGTGTCAGGCTCACAGCATATACTGTGCCCACTTGCCCAGTGCCACCACTCATATCTTGTTTAATAGTAGTGTAAGTGTACATTTAAAAAAAAAAAAACTTTTTGGATTGTGAAACATCAGTCTGCTTTTTTGTGTCAGGCTCACAGCGTATACTGTGCCCACTTGCCCAGTGGCACCACTAATATCTTGTTTAATAGTAGTGTAAGTGTACATTTAAAAAAAAAAAAAAAAAATTTGGACTGTGAAACATCAGTCTGCTTTTTTGTGTCAGGCTCACAGCGTATACTGTGCCCACTTGCCCAGTGCCACCACTCATATCTTGTTTAATAGTAGTGTAAGTGTACATTTAAAAAAAAAAACTTTTTTGACTGTGAAACATCAGTCTGCTTTTTTGTGTCAGGCTCACAGCGAATACTGTGCCCACTTGCCCAGTGGCACCACTCATATCTCGTTTAATAGTAGTGTAAGTGTACATTAAAAAAAAAAACCCTTTTTGGACTGTGAAACATCAGTCTGCTTTTTTGTGTCAGGCTCACAGCGTATACTGTGCCCGCTTGCCCAGTGCCACTACTCATATCTTGTTTAATAGTCGTGTAAGTGTACATTTAAAAAAAAAAAAACTTTTTGGACTGTGAAACATCAGTCTGCTTTTTTGTGTTAGGCTCACAGTGTATACTGTGCCCACTTGCCCAGTGCCACCACTAATATCTTGTTTAATAGTAGTGTAAGTGTACATTTAAAAAAAATAAACTTTTTGGACTGTGAAACATCAGTCTGCTTTTTTGTGTCAGGCTCACAGCATATACTATGCCCACTTGCCCAGTGGCACCACTCATAACCTTGTTTAATAGTAGTGTAAGTGTACATTTAAAAAAAATAAACTTTTTTGACTGTGAAACATCAGTCTGCTTTTTTGTGTCAGGCTCACAGCGTATAATGTGCCCACTTGCCCAGTGCCACCACTCATATCTTGTTTAATAGTAGTGTAAGTGTACATTAAAAAAAAAAAAAACTTTTTGACTGTGAAACATCAGTCTGCTTTTTTGTGTCAGGCTCACAGCGTATACTGTGCCCACTTGCCCAGTGCCACCACTCACATCTTGTTTAATAGTAGTGTAAGTGTACATTTAAAAAAAACAAAAACTTTTTGGACTGTTAAACATCAGTCTGCTTTTTTGTGTCAGGCTCACAGCGTATACTGTGCCCACTTGCCCAGTGCCACCACTCATATCTTGTTTAATAGTAGTGTAAGTGTACATTTAAAAAAAAAAAACTTTTTGGACTGTTAAACATCAGTCTGCTTTTTTGTGTCAGGCTCACAGCGTATACTGTGCCCGCTTGCCCAGTGCCACCACTCATATCTTGTTTAATAGTAGTGTAAGTGTACATTTAAAAAAAAAAAAAACTTTGTGGACTGTTAGACTGTTAAACATCAGTCTGCTTTTTTGTGTCAGGCTCACAGCGTATACTGTGCCCACTTGCCCAGTGGCACCACTCATATCTTGTTTAATAGTAATGTAAGTGTACATTTTTTAAAAAAAAACCTTTTTGGACTGTGAAACATCAGTCTGCTTTTTTGTGTCAGGCTCACAGCATATACTGTGCCCACTTGCCCAGTGGCACCACTCATATCTTGTTTAATAGTAGTGTAAGTGTACATTTAAAAAAAAAAAAACTTTGTGGACTGTTAGACTGTTAAACATCAGTCTGCTTTTTTGTGTCAGGCTCACAGCGTATACTGTGCCCACTTGCCCAGTGGCACCACTCATATCTTGTTTAATAGTAGTGTAAGTGTACATTTAAAAAAAACAACCTTTTTGGACTGTGAAACATCAGTCTGCTTTTTTGTGTCAGGCTCACAGCGTATACTGTGCCCACTTGCCCAGTGCCACCACTCATATCTTGTTTAATAGTAGTGTAAGTGTACATTTAAAAAAAAAAAAAACTTTTTGGACTGTGAAACATCAGTCTGCTTTTTTGTCTCAGGCTCACAGCGTATAATGTGCCCACTTGCCCAGTGGCACCACTCATATCTTGTTTAATAGCAGTGTAAGTGTAGATTTAAATAAAAATGACAGGCAGAGGCAGGCCACCCCGCAGGTGCCGTTGTGGTCGTGGTGCTGTGATTCCCTTTGGCCCTAGAATAATGCCCAGTGTTCAGAGGCCACGTACCATGAACTTGAAAAGTTCTGAGGAAATAGTTGACTTTTTAACACAGGACACCCAATCTTCTATAGCTTCCGCTCCAAACCTTGACGCACCATCCTCCTCCAGCTTATCTTCGGGCACCTCTCAAGTTACCACTCGCCTGCCTGCTGCCACCACCAACACTATCACCACAGCTGCTTCACTTGATCTGTCAGAGGAGTTATTTACACATCAGTTGGAAGAAATGAGTGATCATCAACAGAGGATGTAGATAACCGTGATATGTCTCAGTCAGGCAGCATTACAGACATGGACGTACGGTGTGATGATGATGATGTTGTACCCACTGCTGCTTCCTTTGTTGATTTGTCAGATACAAGTGAAGCGGTTGATGATGACGATGCGTCCGTGATGTCACGTGGGTGCCCGCTAGAAGAGAAGAAGAAGAGGGGGAAAGTTCAGATGGGGAGACAGAGAGGAGGAGGAGGAGATGAGTTGGAAGCAGGGGGAGGTCATCGCAAGGAGCTTGTGGCACAGTCAGACAGCATGCATCGGCACCCGGGGTCAGCCAGACAGCACGCCAATCAACGCATGCTGTTGCCACCACCAGAATGCCGTCATCGCAGAGCTAGCAGTGTGGCATTTTTTTTGTGTGTCTGCCTCTAACAACAGCGATGCCATTTGCAACCTGTGCCAAAAGAAACTGAGTCATGGGAAGTCCAACACCCACCTAGGTACAACTGCTTTGCGAAGGCACATGATCGCACATCACAAACGCCTATGGGATCAACACATGAGTAGAAGCAGCACACAAACTCAAAGCCGCCATCCTCCTCCTGGTCCAGCATCTTCAGCCACGTCAACCACTGCTGTCCTCCTTGCCCCCTCTCAACCATCTGCCACTCCGTCTCTCGCCTTGAGCAGTTCCTGCTCATCACCAGCCCACAGTCAGGTGTCTGTCAAGGACATGTTTGAGCGTAAGAAGCCAATGTCACAAAGTCACCCCCTTGCCCGGGGTCTGACAGCTGGCTTGTCTGAACTCTTAGCCCACCAGCTTTTACCATACAAGCTGGTGGAGTCTGAAGCGTTCAAAAAATTTGTAGCTATTGGGACACCGCAGTGGAAGGTACCCAGCTGAAATTTCTTTGCACAAAAGGCAATCCCCAACCTGTACTCGATTGTGCAAAAGGAAGTAATGGCATGTCTGGCACACAGTGTTGGGGCAAGGGTCCATCTGACCACTGATAGCTGGTCTGCAAAGCATGGTCAGGGCAGGTATATCACCTACACTGTGCATTGGGTAAACCTGCTGACGGCTGCCAAGCATGGAATGCGTGGCTCTGCAGAGGAGTTGGTGTCACTGCCATGACTTGCCTGCTGCCACCTCCTCTACTCCTCCTACTCCATCCTCTTCCATAACCTCCTCGGCTGAGTCCTCTTCTGCTGCTGCGTCTTGCTCCACATCAACGGCACCCCCCAGCTCCGCAGGTACTATTCCACATCACGCCGTCTTGGGGTTGACTTGCCTGAAAGCAGAGAGTCACACCGGACCAGCACTCCTATCCGCCCTGAATGCACAGGTGGATAAGTGGCTGACTCCGCACCAACTGGAGATTGGCAAAGTGGTTAGTGACAACGGAAGCAATTTGTTGGCGGCATTGAATTTGGTCAAGTTAACACATGTGCCGTGCATGGCACATGTGTGTAATCTGATCGTACAACGCTTTGTGCATTTGTACAGGACGTCCTGAAGCAGGCCAGGAAGGTGTGTGGCCATTTCAGGCGTTCCTACATGGCCATGGCACACTTTTCAGATATCCAGTGGCAAAACAACATGCCAGTGAGGCGCTTGATTTGCTACTACCCGACACGTTGGAATTCAACACTCCTAATGTTCAACCGCCTGCTCCAACAAGAAAAAGCTGTTAACGACTATTTGTATGACCGGGGTGCTAGGACAGCCTCTGCGGAGCTGGGAATTTTTTGCCACGTTACTGGATGCTCATGCGCAATGCCTGTAGGCTCATGCGTCCTTTTGAGGAGGTGACAAACCTAGTCAGTAGCACCGAAGGCACCATCAGCGACATCATACCATTTGTTTTCTTCCTGGAGCGTGCCCTGCGAAGAGTGCTGGATCAGGCCGTAGATGAGCGTGAAGAGGAAGAGTTGTGGTCACCATCACCACCAGATACAGCCTTATCAGCATCGCTTGCTGGACCTGCGGCAACGCTGGAAGAGGATTGTGAGTAAGAAGAGTCAGAGGAGGAATGTGGCTTTGAGGAGGAGGAGGAAGACCAACCACAACAGGCATCCCAGGGTGCTCGTTGTCACCTATCTGGTACCCGTGGTGTTGTACGTGGCTGGGGGGAAGAAGGTACCTTCAGTGAGATCACTGAGGACGAGGAACAGGACATGAGTAGCTCGGTATCCAACCTTGTGCAAATGGGGTCTTTCATGCTGTCGTGCCTGTTGAGGGACCCTCGTATAAAAAAGCTGAAGGAGAACGACCTGTACTGGGTGTCCACGCTACTAGACCCCCGGTATAAGCATAAAGTGCCTGAAATGTTACCGAATTACCGCAAGTCGGAAAGGATGCAGCAGTTCCAAAAGAAATTAAAAAGTATGCTTTACACAGCGTATAAGGTTGATGTCACAGCACAACGGGAATCTAACAGGGGAAGAGGTGAAAGTAATCCTGCTCCTCCCACGACCACGCAGGCAAGGACAGGATGCTTTACAGACGTGTTGTTGATGGAGGACATGCAGAGCTTTTTAAGTCCTATGCATCGCCACAGCCCTTCGGGGTCCACCCTCAGAGAACGACTCGACCGAAAGGTAGCAGACTAACTCGCCTTAACTGCAGATCTCTACACTCTGAGGAGCGATGAACCGCTTGACAACTGGGTGTGCAGGCTTGACCTGTGGCCTGAGCTATCCCAATTTGCGATAGAACTTCTGGCCTGCCCCGCTTCAAGTGTCCTGTCAGAAAGGACCTTCAGTGCAGCAGGAGGTATTGTCACTGAGAAGAGAAGTCGCCTAGGTCAAAAAAGTCTAGATTACCTCACCTTTATTAAGATGAATGAGGGATGGATACTGAAGGTACTGACATTGGGCGATACATTCGAGTAAAAAAGGCCTGATGAGATGAGCTGCCTTGGGCTAAAAATGGTCCACATGCTGGTGTATTTTATCTCTGAATGCCGGATGACTTGCATGACTTATCCGCCACCAACTAGGGTTCAAGCCGCAATGTTTTAGGGCACTTTCTGCCTGGGAAACAAACATCAATTTTTCTGGCCGCTGCTATAGCAGCGGCTACAACAATACCTAATTTTTCAGGCATGTGTACATGCCTAATTTTTCTGGCCTCTGGTGCTGCACTGTGGCTTCAAAAACCAAACCAATAAAAATGGCACATAACAGGGATTAAACTGATAGAAATAGTACTACTTAACACACCACTCCTATCTGGTGGCACATTAGATTGCACGCGCAGTGCCCCAAATTTGAAGTAGGAGGACTGACCAA
The DNA here is from genome assembly GCF_027579735.1 of Bombina bombina. NCBI lineage: Eukaryota > Metazoa > Chordata > Amphibia > Anura > Bombinatoridae > Bombina > Bombina bombina. The sequence goes on from NC_069503.1 coordinate 1,109,097,246, forward strand.
GCATCTTTTTCCATCTCCCGGTTCCTAAAATCCATGCCATATACACGTCCCCTGATAGGGGACGTAACAGGGATTAAACTTATAGGAATAGCACTACTTAACACACCTTATAATAACGCAGAGAGAGGCAACGCACAGAGAGGAGTCTGAAGAAGAGGAGTCAGAGGAGGAAGGTGGCTTTGAGGAGGTGGAAGACCAAACACAGCAGGCGTCCCAGGGGGCTTGTTGTCACCCTTCTGGGACCCTTGGTGTTGTACGTGGCTGGGAGGAGGAAGAGACCTTCAATGACATCAGTGAGGACAAGGAACGGGACATGGCTAGCTTGGTATTCAACCTTGTGCAAATGGGGAGTTTGCGGTTGTGCAAATGGACTGTTTGCGGTTGTTTGCGGTGTGTTAAACGGGGAGTTTGGTCTGTTACTGTGAAGCGGGCATAACCCTTACACTACCTGATCGATACAACATCATACCTGATGTTTTAAAGCACGCTATTCCAAACAATTTAGGAATGTTAGGTGATTTATGCCCTTTATGGCTTAAAACCAGACTCTGCATCCACTATGTAATTTTCCATGGGAGTTTTGCCATGGATCCCCCTCCGGCATGCCACAGTCCAGGTGTTAGTCCCCTTGAAACAACTTTTCCATCACTATTGTGGCCAGAAAGAGTCCCTGTGGGTTTTAAAGTTCGCCTGCCTATTAAAGTCTATGGCGGTTCGCCCGGTTTGCCCGTTCGCGAACAGTTGTGGAAGTTCGCGTTCGACGTTCGCGAACCAAAATTTTTAGGTTCGCGACATCACTACTGTTCATTTCTTCATTTTTAATTTTTTTTACCTGCAGCTAGGTTGCAGCTGAGTATAACTGTTTACACAAAACTTACTCTGCTGAGCTGAGGAAGTTATGAGTTAAAAGATCTTCCTTTTTTACATAGAGATGCTCAGGTGATATTTTCCTGTCAGCTTTTACACTGCATCAGTTTCAAGTGATTTAGCATATGAGTATTATGTCCCTTTAATTGTTTAGTTTATAGTTTTTAACACATAAGACATGGTCAGTACCAAGTTTATTATGATTGGCTGTCAAAAGGATCTCTCCAGGGGCATATTATGGCCTAGGCCAACAAGGCCGGTGCCTAGGGCAGCAGATTTGGGAGGGACAGTACATCTGCCCTATCCTCTCTCTAAAAGCCAGCACACAGTACAGTGAGCAATAAAGTGCAGGCTTCTACAGAGAAGACAAGGCACAAGTGCTGATTAAGGACGCTCTTCACAGGCAGTGCTCCTTAAACTGTTGCTTCATTTAGAGCTGCTTGCATTTTTGCAGTGGAAGCGTTCTTGGTGAGAAATTTGCCCAGGGATATGCTTACAAGGTGAGGCTGGGGGAGAAGACCTTGTACCTATATGCTGCCTCCCCTTATCATCTGTGGTGGGTCTGCCAGCGCAGTGCTTATTGCAGGTCTTAGTAACTAACAGATGGGATGCGTCTGTGCACTGCTTAGACTAGCTTGTGATGTCTAATCATAAACAGTCAGCGCTAATGTATGTTAGCTACTAATAGCTTTCTCTGCATTCATGTGATGTCTAATCATAAACTCTCAGTGCTAATGTATGTTAGCTACTAATAGCTAGCGTTCTCTGTATTCATGTGATGTCTAATCATAAACTCTCAGTGCTAATGTATGTTAGCTACTAGTAGCTAGCTTTCTCTGCATTCATGTAATGTCTAATCATAAACTCTCAGTGCTAATGTATGTTAGCTACTAATAGCTAGCTTTCTCTGCATTCATGTGATGTCTAATCATAAACTCTCAGTGCTAATGTATGTTAGCTACTAATAACTAGCTTTCTCTGTATTCATGTGATGTCTAATCATAAACTCTCAGCACTTATGTATGTTAGCTACTAATAGATAGCTTTCTCTACATTCATGTGATGTCTAATCATAAACTCTCAGTGCTAATGTATGTTAGCTACTAATAGCTAGCTTACTCTGCATTCATGTGATGTCTAATCATAAACTCTCAGTGCTAATGTATGTAGCTACTAATAGCTAGCTTTCTCTGCATTAATGTGATGTCTAATAATAAACTCTCAGTGCTAATGTATGTAGCTACTAATAGCTAGCTTTCTCTGCATTCATGTGATGTCTAATCATAAACTCTCAGCGCTAATGTATGTAGCTACTAATAGCTAGCTTTCTCTGCATTCATCAACCCACAAAGTAAATAGTAAATGGACACTTAAAAGGTTTCATTACTTGAATGATGGTAATTACTGTATGTTGTTGCATGTGAAGGGCAGTGATTGTTTCAAAGTATATTCTTCTTTCCCTGCCTTCCCCTTCTCTATCTTCTTTCCCTTTCTCCCTCCCTTCCTCCCTCAACTCCCTCCCTTCCTTCCTCCCTCCCTCCCTTCCTTCCTCCCTTCTTTCTCTCAACTCCCTCCCTTGTTCCCTTCTTTCACTTCTTTCATTGACTGCCTTCTTTCCCTCCGCCTTTTCTCCTCTCCCTCCCCACTTTTCTCTCTCTATCTATCTCTCTCCCTCCCTTCCTTCTTTCCTTTCTCTTCCTTTTCTCCCCTCCCCTTATTTTCGATCCCTTCTTTTAGGGAGAAAATAGTATGAGATGCATGCAATTCAATAAAAAGAGAGAGATGCACTCAGCTGAGACAGAACAAAAGCTGGAAAAACTTCCGTGCCTGTTCATTTTATTATAGTGTGTCACTCAGGGTGCATACTCTTTTAGCACACTATGCCCCTTCACAGAGAAAAAATATCCTGTAGCATATCAGTCTGACCCTGCCCAATGACAGTCCAGCGCCGAAATACCAGGCAATTCTTCTCTGAACAAGAGAAACAACAACCCCAGACGATCGTTTCGGCCTTCTGTGGGCCTCGTCAGTGAGGTGCAATCGCATCTCTCTAAGGGCATGTGTGCAAGGAGTCCACGTCTGGTTTCCCCTTTTACTCTTAGGGAGACCCAAGAGCAATTTGCATAAATAAAAAGAGAGAGAGAGATGCACTCAGCTGAGACAGAACAAAAGATGGAAAAACTTCCGTGCCTGTTCATTTTATTATAGTGTGTCACTCAGGGTGCATACTCTTTTAGCACACTATGCCCCTTCACAGAGAAAAAATATCCTGTAGCATATCAGTCTGACCCTGCCCAATGACAGTCCAGCGCCGAAATACCAGGCAATTCTTCTCTGAACAAGAGAAACAACAACCCCAGACGATCGTTTCGGCCTTCTGTGGGCCTCGTCAGTGAGGTGCAATCGCATCTCTCTAAGGGCATGTGTGCAAGGAGTCCACGTCTGGTTTCCCCTTTTACTCTTAGGGAGACCCAAGAGCAATTTGCATAAATAAAAAGAGAGAGAGAGATGCACTCAGCTGAGACAGAACAAAAGCTGGAAAAAATTCCGTGCCTGTTCATTTTATTATAGTGTGTCACTCAGGGTGCATACTCTTTTAGCACACTATGCCCCTTCACAGAGAAAAAATATCCTGTAGCATATCAGTCTGACCCTGCCCAATGACAGTCCAGCACCGAAATACCAGGCAATTCTTCTCTGAACAAGAGAAACAACAACCCCAGACGATCGTTTCGGCCTTCTGTGGGCCTCGTCAGTGAGGTGCAGTCGCATCTCTCTAAGGGCATGTGTGCAAGGAGTCCACGTCTGGTTTCCCCTTTTACTCTTAGGGAGACCCAAGAGCAATTTTCATAAATAAAGAGAGAGAGAGAGATGCACTCAGCTGAGACAGAACAAAAGCTGGAAAAACTTCCGTGCCTGTTCATTTTATTATAGTGTGTCACTCAGGGTGCATACTCTTTTAGCACACTATGCCCCTTCACAGAGAAAAAATATCCTGTAGCATATCAGTCTGACCCTGCCCAATGACAGTCCATCGCCGAAATACCAGGCAATTCTTCTCTGAACAAGAGAAACAACAACCCCAGCCGATGGTTTCGGCCTTCTGTGGGCCTCGTCAGTGAGGTGCAGTCGCATCTCTCTAAGGGCATGTGTGCAAGGAGTCCACGTCTGGTTTCCCCTTTTACTCTTAGGGAGACCCAAGAGCAATTTGCATAAATAAAAAGAGAGAGAGAGATGCACTCAGCTGAGACAGAACAAAAGCTGGAAAAACTTCCGTGCCTGTTCATTTTATTATAGTGTGTCACTCAGGGTGCATACTCTTTTAGCACACTATGCCCCTTCACAGAGAAAAAATATCCTGTAGCATATCAGTCTGACCCTGCCCAATGACAGTCCAGCGCCGAAATACCAGGCAATTCTTCTCTGAACAAGAGAAACAACAACCCCAGACGATCGTTTCGGCCTTCTGTGGGCCTCGTCAGTGAGGTGCAGTCGCATCTCTCTAAGGGCATGTGTGCAAGGAGTCCACGTCTGGTTTCCCCTTTTACTCTTAGGGAGACCCAAGAGCAATTTCCATAAATAAAAAGAGAGAGAGAGATGCACTCAGCTGAGACAGAACAAAAGCTGGAAAAATTTCCGTGCCTGTTCATTTTATTATAGTGTGTCACTCAGGGTGCATACTCTTTTAGCACACTATGCCCCTTCACAGAGAAAAAATATCCTGTAGCATATCAGTCTGACCCTGCCCAATGACAGTCCAGCGCCGAAATACCAGGCAATTCTTCTCTGAACAAGAGAAACAACAACCCCAGACGATCGTTTCGGCCTTCTGTGGGCCTCGTCAGTGAGGTGCAGTCGCATCTCTCTAAGGGCATGTGTGCAAGGAGTCCACGTCTGGTTTCCCCTTTTACTCTTAGGGAGACCCAAGAGCAATTTGCATAAATAAAAAGAGAGAGAGAGATGCACTCAGCTGAGACAGAACAAAAGCTGGCAAAACTTCCGTGCCTGTTCATTTTATTATAGTGTGTCACTCAGGGTGCATACTCTTTTAGCACACTATGCCCCTTCACAGAGAAAAAATATCCTGTAGCATATCAGTCTGACCCTGCCCAATGACAGTCCAGCGCCGAAATACCAGGCAATTCTTCTCTGAACAAGAGAAACAACAACCCCAGACGATCGTTTCGGCCTTCTGTGGGACTCGTCAGTGAGGTGCAGTCGCATCTCTCTAAGGGCATGTGTGCAAGGAGTCTACGTCTGGTTTCCCCTTTTACTCTTAGGGAGACCCAAGAGCAATTTGCATAAATAAAAAGAGAGAGAGAGATGCACTCAGCTGAGACAGAACAAAAGCTGGAAAAACTTCCGTGCCTGTTCATTTTATTATAGTGTGTCACTCAGGGTGCATACTCTTTTAGCACACTATGCCCCTTCACAGAGAAAAAATATCCTGTAGCATATCAGCCTGACCCTGCCCAATGACAGTCCAGCGCCGAAATACCAGGCAATTCTTCTCTGAACAAGAGAAACAACAACCCCAGACGATCGTTTCGGCCTTCTGTGGGCCTCGTCAGTGAGGTGCAGTCGCATCTCTCTAAGGGCATGTGTGCAAGGAGTCCACGTCTGGTTTCCCCTTTTACTCTTAGGGAGACCCAAGAGCAATTTGCATAAATAAAAAGAGAGAGATGCACTCAGCTGAGACAGAACAAAAGCTGGAAAAACTTCTGTGCCTGTTCATTTTATTATAGTGTGTCACTCAGGGTGCATACTCTTTTAGCACACTATGCCCCTTCACAGAGAAAGAATATCCTGTAGCATATCAGTCTGACCCTGCCCAATGACAGTCCAGCGCCGAAATACCAGGCAATTCTTCTCTGAACAAGAGAAACAACAACCCCAGACGATGGTTTCGGCCTTCTGTGGGCCTCGTCAGTGAGGTGCAGTCGCATCTTTCTAAGGGCATGTGTGCAAGGAGTCCACGTCTGGTTTCCCCTTTTACTCTTAGGGAGACCCAAGAGCAATTTGCATAAATAAAAAGAGAGAGAGAGATGCACTCAGCTGAGACAGAACAAAAGCTGGAAAAACTTCCGTGCCTGTTCATTTTATTATAGTGTGTCACTCAGGGTGCATACTCTTTTAGCACACTATGCCCCTTCACAGAGAAAAAATATCCTGTAGCATATCAGTCTGACCCTGCCCAATGACAGTCCAGCGCCGAAATACCAGGCAATTCTTCTCTGAACAAGAGAAACAACAACCCCAGACGATCGTATGCAAATTGCTCTTGGGTCTCCCTAAGAGTAAAAGGGGAAACCAGACGTGGACTCCTTGCACACATGCCCTTAGGGAGATGCGACTGCACCTCACTGATGAGGCCCACAGAAGGCCGAAACGATCGCCTGGGGTTGTTGTTTCTCTTGTTCAGAGAGGAATTGCCTGGTATTTCGGCGCTGGACTGTCATTGGGCAGGGTCAGACTGATATGCTACAGGATATTTTTTTCTCTGTGAAGGGGCATAGTGTGCTAAACGAGTATGCACCCTGAGTGACACACTATAATAAAATGAACAGGCACGGAAGTTTTTCCAGCTTTTGTTCTGTCTCAGATGAGTGCATCTCTCTCTCTCTTTTTATTTATGCAAATTACTCTTGGGTCTCCCTAAGAGTAAAAGGGGAAACCAGACGTGGACTCCTTGCACACATGCCCTTAGAGAGATGCGACTGCACCTCACTGACGAGGCCCACAGAAGGCCGAAACCATCGTCTGGGGTTGTTGTTTCTCTTGTTCAGAGAGGAATTGCCTGGTATTTCGGCGCTGGACTGTCATTGGGCAGGGTCAGACTGATATGCTACAGGATATTTTTTCTCTGTGAAGGGGCATAGTGTGCTAAAAGAGTATGCACCCTGAGTGACACACTATAATAAAATGAACAGGCACGGAAGTTTTTCCAGCTTTTGTTCTGTCTCAGCTGAGTGCATCTCTCTCTCTCTTTTTATTTATGCAAATTGCTCTTGGGTCTCCCTAAGAGTAAAAGGGGAAACCAGACGTGGACTCCTTGCACACATGCCCTTAGAGAGATGCGACTGCACCTCACTGACGAGGCCCACAGAAGGCCGAAACGATCGTCTGGGGTTGTTGTTTCTCTTGTTCAGAGAGGAATTGCCTGGTATTTCGGCGCTGGACTGTCATTGGGCAGGGTCAGACTGATATGCTACAGGATATTTTTTCTCTGTGAAGGGGCATAGTGTGCTAAAAGAGTATGCACCCTGAGTGACACACTATAATAAAATGAACAGGCACGGAAGTTTTTCCAGCTTTTGTTCTGTCTCAGCTGAGTGCATCTCTCTCTCTCTTTTTATTTATGCAAATTGCTCTTGGGTCCCCCTAAGAGTAAAAGGGGAAACCAGACGTGGACTCCTTGCACACATGCCCTTAGAGAGATGCGACTGCACCTCACTGATGAGGCCCACAGAAGGCCGAAACAATCGTCTGGGGTTGTTGTTTCTCTTGTTCAGAGAGGAATTGCCTGGTTTTTCGGCGCTGGACTGTCATTGGGCAGGGTCAGACTGATATGCTACAGGATATTTTTTCTCTGTGAAGGGGCATAGTGTGCTAAAAGAGTATGCACCCTGAGTGACACACTATAATAAAATGAACAGGCACAGAAGTTTTTCCAGCTTTTGTTCTGTCTCAGCTGAGTGCATCTCTCTCTCTCTTTTTATTTATGCAAATTGCTCTTGGGTCTCCCTAAGAGTAAAAGGGGAAACCAGACGTGGACTCCTTGCACACATGCCCTTAGAGAGATGCGACTGCACCTCACTGACGAGGCCCACAGAAGGCCGAAACGATCGTCTGGGGTTGTTGTTTCTCTTGTTCAGAGAGGAATTGCCTGGTATTTCGGCGCTGGACTGTCATTGGGCAGGGTCAGACTGATATGCTACAGGATATTTTTTCTCTGTGAAGGGGCATAGTGTGTGCTAAAAGAGTATGCACCCTGAGTGACACACTATAATAAAATGAACAGGCACGGAAGTTTTTCCAGCTTTTGTTCTGTCTCAGCTGAGTGCATCTCTCTCTCTCTTTTTATTTATGCAAATTGCTCTTGGGTCTCCCTAAGAGTAAAAGGGGAAACCAGACGTGGACTCCTTGCACACATGCCCTTAGAGAGATGCGACTGCACCTCACTGACGAGGCCCACAGAAGGCCGAAACCATCGTCTGGGGTTGTTGTTTCTCTTGTTCAGAGAGGAATTGCCTGGTATTTCGGCGCTGGACTGTCATTGGGCAGGGTCAGACTGATATGCTACAGGATATTTTTTCTCTGTGAAGGGGCATAGTGTGCTAAAAGAGTATGCACCCTGAGTGACACACTATAATAAAATGAACAGGCACGGAAGTTTTTCCAGCTTTTGTTCTGTCTCAGCTGAGTGCATCTCTCTCTCTCTTTTTATTTATGCAAATTGCTCTTGGGTCCCCCTAAGAGTAAAAGGGGAAACCAGACGTGGACTCCTTGCACACATGCCCTTAGAGAGATGCGACTGCACCTCACTGACGAGGCCCACAGAAGGCCGAAACAATCGTCTGGGGTTGTTGTTTCTCTTGTTCAGAGAGGAATTGCCTGGTTTTTCGGCGCTGGACTGTCATTGGGCAGGGTCAGACTGATATGCTACAGGATATTTTTTCTCTGTGAAGGGGCATAGTGTGCTAAAAGAGTATGCACCCTGAGTGACACACTATAATAAAATGAACAGGCACAGAAGTTTTTCCAGCTTTTGTTCTGTCTCAGCTGAGTGCATCTCTCTCTCTCTTTTTATTTATGCAAATTGCTCTTGGGTCTCCCTAAGAGTAAAAGTGGAAACCAGACGTGGACTCCTTGCACACATGCCCTTAGAGAGATGCGACTGCACCTCACTGACGAGGCCCACAGAAGGCCGAAACGATCGTCTGGGGTTGTTGTTTCTCTTGTTCAGAGAGGAATTGCCTGGTATTTCGGCGCTGGACTGTCATTGGGCAGGGTCAGACTGATATGCTACAGGATATTTTTTCTCTGTGAAGGGGCATAGTGTGCTAAAAGAGTATGCACCCTGAGTGACACACTATAATAAAATGAACAGGCACAGAAGTTTTTCCAGCTTTTGTTCTGTCTCAGCTGAGTGCATCTCTCACTCTCTTTTTATTTATGCAAATTGCTCTTGGGTCTCCCTAAGAGTAAAAGGGGAAACCAGACGTGGACTCCTTGCACACATGCCCTTAGAGAGATGCGACTGCACCTCACTGACGAGGCCCACAGAAGGCCGAAACCATCGTCTGGGGTTGTTGTTTCTCTTGTTCAGAGAGGAATTGCCTGGTATTTCGGCGCTGGACTGTCATTGGGCAGGGTCAGACTGATATGCTACAGGATATTTTTTCTCTGTGAAGGGGCATAGTGTGTGCTAAAAGAGTATGCACCCTGAGTGACACACTATAATAAAATGAACAGGCACGGAAGTTTTTCCAGCTTTTGTTCTGTCTCAGCTGAGTGCATCTCTCTCTCTCTTTTTATTTATGCAAATTGCTCTTGGGTCTCCCTAAGAGTAAAAGGGGAAACCAGACGTGGACTCCTTGCACACATGCCCTTAGAGAGATGCGACTGCTGCACCTCACTGACGAGGCCCACAGAAGGCCGAAACCATCGTCTGGGGTTGTTGTTTCTCTTGTTCAGAGAGGAATTGCCTGGTATTTCGGCGCTGGACTGTCATTGGGCAGGGTCAGACTGATATGCTACAGGATATTTTTTCTCTGTGAAGGGGCATAGTGTGCTAAAAGAGTATGCACCCTGAGTGACACACTATAATAAAATGAACAGGCACGGAAGTTTTTCCAGCTTTTGTTCTGTCTCAGCTGAGTGCATCTCTCTCTCTCTTTTTATTTATGCAAATTGCTCTTGGGTCTCCCTAAGAGTAAAAGGGGAAACCAGACGTGGACTCCTTGCACACATGCCCTTAGAGAGATGCGACTGCACCTCACTGACGAGGCCCACAGAAGGCCGAAACGATCGTCTGGGGTTGTTGTTTCTCTTGTTCAGAGAGGAATTGCCTGGTATTTCGGCGCTGGACTGTCATTGGGCAGGGTCAGACTGATATGCTACAGGATATTTTTTCTCTGTGAAGGGGCATAGTGTGCTAAAAGAGTATGCACCCTGAGTGACACACTATAATAAAATGAACAGGCACAGAAGTTTTTCCAGCTTTTGTTCTGTCTCAGCTGAGTGCATCTCTCTCTCTCTTTTTATTTATGCAAATTGCTCTTGGGTCTCCCTAAGAGTAAAAGTGGAAACCAGACGTGGACTCCTTGCACACATGCCCTTAGAGAGATGCGACTGCACCTCACTGACGAGGCCCACAGAAGGCCGAAACCATCGTCTGGGGTTGTTGTTTCTCTTGTTCAGAGAGGAATTGCCTGGTATTTCGGCGCTGGACTGTCATTGGGCAGGGTCAGACTGATATGCTACAGGATATTTTTTCTCTGTGAAGGGGCATAGTGTGTGCTAAAAGAGTATGCACCCTGAGTGACACACTATAATAAAATGAACAGGCACGGAAGTTTTTCCAGCTTTTGTTCTGTCTCAGCTGAGTGCATCTCTCTCTCTCTTTTTATTTATGCAAATTGCTCTTGGGTCTCCCTAAGAGTAAAAGGGGAAACCAGACGTGGACTCCTTGCACACATGCCCTTAGAGAGATGCGACTGCACCTCACTGACGAGGCCCACAGAAGGCCGAAACCATCGTCTGGGGTTGTTGTTTCTCTTGTTCAGAGAGGAATTGCCTGGTATTTCGGCGCTGGACTGTCATTGGGCAGGGTCAGACTGATATGCTACAGGATATTTTTTCTCTGTGAAGGGGCATAGTGTGCTAAAAGAGTATGCACCCTGAGTGACACACTATAATAAAATGAACAGGCACGGAAGTTTTTCCATCTTTTGTTCTGTCTCAGCTGAGTGCATCTCTCTCTCTCTTTTTATTTATGCATGCAATTCAACCCACCTGTATGTAAGTGTTTTGCTAACCCATTTTCTTTTGAATTGTTATGAAAAAAAAAAAATGTACACAGTGACCCAAAAAAACATTAAGGGGAAAAATGGCCTAAAACCTTGGGGGTGGGGGCAGAATTTTGAGTGCCTGAGGCAGAACAAAACCTAAATACGCCACTGGATCTCTGATATTGGCTGTCAAAAGTAACCAGCAACTTGCTAAACTCTACCTTATGTATTTGGCTGTCTGCATAAATATTTTTGGGGTGGGCAAAAAATAAATCATTGTCTGCATGTGAGACTATGTATTAATTACTGCCTCATTTAAACAGAGATTAGACACGCCTGTGTGACACTTTCATGATGGAGTTGTTTACTGCCTTCTCCACATTTCCAGGCTTGATAACATATTAAAGTTCACACACATTTGAGTCACTTGGCCAAAAATTGTACTGGTCAACATTTTTGTGCACACTTCTCAACAAAAATTAGAAGGAACATTGTTTATGAACTGCCTGCCCTGTACTTTTGACCTGGCTTTTGCCTGCTCCTCTTGGACACATCCCGTAATGAAGTCCCTGTGACAACACAGACCTCCCCAATGTCATTACCCCCAGGTCCCCCTAGAGGTTGTGATTTAAGGGTGTGCTGTCTCACTGCTATTATGTTCAAGTTCATGATTGGCCTACCAGGTCATTGACATAAACATAGGTATTTACTTAGATGCATTATCATGGTATTGAGATGCATCTCCTTTTAAAGGGTCAAGAAAGTCAAAATTAAACTTTCTTGATGTAGTATTGAGTGTACAATTTAATACAAAATCAAATTACTTTATTATTTAATTTAGCTCTTAGAATCATTGATTAAAATGTGTCCACTTTCCATTAAAGCATACTGAGGTAGGCTCAGGAAGGTGCATGTGTTTGGAGCTCTACATATCTGCAGCAGTGTGTGTAGCAGTGTTTTACAAGCAACATATAAAGGGAGTTGCAGCAGGCAGTGCTGAGTGAAAGAAGAGGACATGTAATAAAACACCCTGGGCAAGATTACATATGCTGCACCGGGGCGCAAAACCTGGCGTCACCAATTTTTTGCTGAAACTAGCGATCACATATAGGGCGCCGCATAAAAGTTACGTGCGTATATTTTACCCGCCACCCACAGTTTTTTCTCCCATAAACTAACATAGAACCGGCGTTGCGAGTCAGTATCACATATTCAGCGCAAGGACTTAAGCGCGCAGAATGGAGAAATTTTACTCCAATTCCACCTTGCCACACATAGGCAGGCGCAGCAAGCCTTGTGCTGACTATGAAAGTACCGTAACTCCCTGGAAGCCTTAACAAACACCTAGCGCATGCGCAATTTCTACCTCTAAACCACCACATCCCAATAACTAATAAAAGTATTAACCCCTAATCCGCCATCCACCCACATCACAAAGTACCTAATAAAAATATTAACCCCTAATTCGCCTTCCATCCACATTGCAAAGTACCTAATAAAAGTATTAACCCCTAATCCGCCATCCACCCACATCGCAAAGTACGTAATAAAAGTATTAACCCCTAATCTGCCATCCATCTACATCCCAAAGAACCTAATAAAAGTATTAACCCCTTATCTGCCATCCACCCACATAACAAAGTCTCTAATAAAAGTATTAACCCCTAATCCGCCATCCACCCACATCGCAAAGTACCTAATAAAAGTATTAACCCCTTATCCGGCAAACCCCAATAACGCAAACTATCTAATTAACCTATTAACCCCTAAACTGCCACCCACCCACAAGGCAAAGTATTAACCTAATAACAAAGGCCCCTAACCTAACACCCCCTAAGTTAACCCCAATTAAAATACACTAACATAAAATAACAAAATACTATCTACCTTAAAAATTAATTAAAAATGACTAAAAATAAAAAACATAAATTACTATTACTTTTTAAATAAACTAACATTATCCAAAATAAAAAATCCTAACTTTACATTAAAATTAAAAAATTCTAACATTACATTAAAATAAAATAAAAACAAGATTACAACAAATAAAAAAAATAGGATTGCAAGAAATAAAAAGATTACAATAAATAACAAACTAAAAAGTATACAAAATAAAAAAGTGTCAGCTTGGTTTTTTACATTCCATTCGGCAAAGTCATCCCTGGGTCAAGCAAAAGACATGTAAAAAGGAAGTTACCTTGCAAATATATGGCTAAAATAATGCTTGGGGCTGCACCCGTATAGACCCCTACTGTCTGTAGAATCTCATGACTAAAAATAGCACCCTGATACAGAAGCTGAATGTGTATGCAGTCGTTATACTGTACCGTAATATATCTGCCCTTTTTATGTTTCCAGTAAGTTCATAGAATTTTGCTCTCACCTTGTTAGGCTGATTTACACATGCAACAGCATCCGCTCTACTCTTCTCGCTTGCCAGATAGTTTAGTATGACTTGTACAACAGGTAGGTGACAGTGACGTACTGCTATATGCAGGGGGTTTTCCTTGGCCTTGAGAAGTAAGAAGTAATTAATATATACTGTACATTGTGTTTGCCACTTGAAATATATTTTACTAGTCTAATAGTTACAGAGTGTTATTCAAGTTAGTACAGATATACATGACACACCCATTTTGAATTACCTTTGACTGCCAAGTCAGTTCCCCTCCCTCTTCAATAAGGGCCGTGAGCATCTTTAAGTTGCCATTCTGAGCCGCTATATGCATTGCTGTTTCCCCATTCTAGAAAGGAATTAAAATGGTCAATGATCAACATTAAAATCTACAAGTCAAAGAGAAATGCTTAATGCTTAGAATACCAAAAGTAAAATATGTGGATAATTAACAGCTTTTAGTGATAATGATTTTGTACATCTAATTACCATTCCCCAATGATCCTTCATTATGTCAGATTGTAATAGTCTTGGAGCTCTGCCTGCTACCCATAACCTTATAAAAGTCCCAGGTTGCCGAGCACTGCCATAGTCACACATACAATCTAACCACTACTCTCCCAGCCCCTCCCCACCATCCATGCCCACTACTCCCCCAAAATCTGTCCAAACTTGATGTGACACCACCCTCAGTTAGCCACAACTTTGCTTCTGGATCTACAGGAAATATTGTGAGGTATGTAACTATATGGCAGGTTCTGTTTTTGCTGAAAGCCAATCAGATGGCTCTGTTGGTTAAATTGCCAACTATACACCTACTAGTTGCAAGTTCTTTTGGCACCAGAGTCCACTCAGGTGTAGATTACAAGTGAAGCTCTAAATTCCGCTTAAGCAAGCGCAATATTTGTGCTCCACTCAGTAATACCAGCGCACGCATTCGCATTGCAGGGAAGCTTTGTGTTCACAAGAGCGTGCCTCAATAGGCTCAAATGAGAGCCTCGTTCTCATGCCGTCAAACACGGAAGAGAAACTAGCACAGTGAAGGGGGTAAGTCGCGCAGCAATGGGCACCAAATTATAAATATATATGTATATAAATTTATACATATGTATTTATGTCTCTCTCTCTCGAAAAAGTTGCCCAAGAGCTAGTGGTCCCATGAAATTTCTTAGTGGTCCCACTTTTTCAACTCCAAATTTTCACAGTGTCATATGTAAATGTGTAATACGCAGTTATACGCTTATTACACATTTGTTTTAAGATTATAACACTTTGTATATAGTTCTAAACCTATTAATGATTTAAAAAAAAAAAAACACAATTTATGCTTACCTGATAAATTTATTTCTCTTGTGGTGTATCCAGTCCACGGATCATCCTTTACTTGTGGGATATTCTCATTCCCAACAGGAAGTTGCAAGAGGACACCCACAGCAGAGCTGTAATATAGCTCCTCCCCTAACTGTCATAGCCAGTCATTCGACCGAAAACAAGCCGAGAAAGGAGGAACCATAGGGTGCAGTGGTTACTGTAGTTTAAATTTAAAAATTACCTGCCTTAAAATGACAGGGCGGGCCGTGGACTGGATACACCACAAGAGAAATAAATTTATCAGGTAAGCATAAATTGTGTTTTCTCTTGTAAGGTGTATCCAGTCCACGGATCATCCATTACTTGTGGGATACCAATACCAAAGCTAAAGTACACGGATGAAGGGAGGGACAAGGCAGGAACTTAAATGAAAGGAACCACTGCCCGTAAAACCTCTCTCCCAAATATAGCCTCCAAAGAAGCAAAAGTATAAAATTTGTAAAATTTTTAAAAAATATGAAGCGAAGACCAAGTTGTCGCCTTGCAAATCTGATCAAAAGAAGCCTCATTTTTAAAGGCCCAAGTGGAAGCCACAGCTCTAGTGGAATGAGCTGTAATCCTTTCAGGAGGTTGCTGTCCAGCAGTCTCATAGGCTAAGCAGATTAAACTTCTTAGTCAAAAAGAAAAAGGTTGCCGAAGCCTTTTGACCTCTCCTCTGTCCAGAGTAGACAACAAACAAAGCAGATGTTTGACGAAAATCTTTAGTAGCTTGTAAGTAAAACTTTAAAGCACGGACCACGTCCAAATTGTGTAACACAAGGATGGAACAACAATCTCTTGATTGATATTCTTGTTAGATACCACCTTAGGTAAGAACCCAGGTTTGGTACGCAGGACTGCCTTATCCGTATGAAAAATCAGATAAGGAGAATCACATTGTAAGGCAGATAGCTCAGAGACTCTACGAGCCGAGGAAATAGCTACCAAAAAAAGAACTTTCCAAGATAAAAGCTTGATATCTATGGAATGAAGAGGTTCAAACGGAACTCCTTGAAGAACCTTAAGAACCAAGTTTAAGCTCCATGGTGGAGCAACAGGTTTAAACACAGGCATGATTCTAACTAAAGCCTGACAAAATGCCTGAATGTCTGGAACATCTGCCAGGCGCATAACTAGCTGACAATACTTTTTACAAACCTTCTTGGAGAAAAGATAATATCCTAGCAATCCTGACCTTACTCCATGAGTAACCCTTGGATTCACACCAATAAAGATATCTACGTCATACCTTATGGTAAATTTTCCTGGTGACAGGCTTTCGTGCCTGTATTAAGGTATCAATAACTGACTCGGAGAAGCCACGCTTTGATAAAATCAAGCGTTCAATCTCCAGGCAGTCAGCCTCAGAGAAATTAGATTTGGATGGTTGAAAAGACCCTGAAGTAGAAGGTCCTGTTTCAGAGGCCGAGACCATGGTGGAAAGGATGACATGTCCACTAGATCTGCATACCAGGTCCTGCGTGGCCATGCAGGTGCTATCAGAATCACCAATGCTCTCTCCTGCTTGATCTTGGCAATCAGTCGAGGGAGCAGAGGAAACGGTGGAAACACATAAGCCAGGTTGAAAGACCAGGACGCTGCTAGAGCATCTATCAGTGTCGCCTTGGGATCCCTGGACCTGGATCCGTAACACGGAAGCTTGGCGTTCTGGCGAGACGCCATGAGATCCAGTTCTGGTTTGCCCCAACGATGAATCAGTTGTGCAAATGCCTCCGGATGGAGTTCCCACTCTCCCGGATGAAAAGTCTGATGACTTAGAAAATCCGCCTCCCAGTGCTCTACACCTGGGATATGGATAGCTGATAGGTGGCAAGAGTGAATCTCTGCCCAGCAAATTATTTTTTAAACTTCTAACATCTCTAGGGAACTTCTCGTTCCCCCTTGATGGTTGATGTAAGCTACAGTCGTGATGATGTCCGACTGAAATCTGATGTACCTCAGAGTTGCTAACTGAGGCCAAGCCTGAAGAGCCTTGAATATCGCTCTTAGTTCCAGAATATTTAATGGAAGGAGAGACTCCTCCTGAGTCCACTATCCCTGAGCCTTCAGGGAGTTCCAGACTGCACCCCAACCTAGAAGGCTGGCATCTGTCGTAACAATTGTCCAATCTGGCCTGCAAAAGGTCATACCTTTGGACAGATGGACCCGAGATAGCCACCAGAGAAGAGAATCCCTAGTCTCTTGGTCCAGATTCAGTTGAGGGGACAAATCTGTGTAATCTCCGCTCCACTGACTGAGCATGCATAGTTGCAGCGGTCTGAGATGTAAGCGTGCAAACGGCACGAAGGGCGCGGAATGGAATGAAGAACCCGGCAGGAATTTAGAAGCTTTGATAACCTGGACTCCGTCAGGTGAATTTTCATTTCTACAGAATCTATCAGAGTCCCTAGAAAGGAAACTCTTGTGAGTGGGGATAGAGAACTCTTTTCCTCGTTCACTTTCCACCCATGCGACCACAGAAATGCCAGTACTACGTCCGTATGAGACATGGCAATTTGGAAGTTTGACGCCTGTATCAGGATGTCGTCTAAATAAGGTGCTACTGCTATGCCCCGCGGCCTTAGGACCGCCATAAGTGACCCTAGAACCTTTGTAAAGATTCTTGGGGCTGTAGCTAATCCCAAGGGAAGAGCTACAACTGGTAATGCCTGTCTTAAAAGGCAAACCTGAGAAACCGATGATGAACTTTGTGTATCGGAATGTGAAGATAAGCATCCTTTAGATCCACTGTAGTCATATATTGACCCTCCTGGATCAGTGGTAGGATGGTACGAATAGTTTCCATCTTGAACGACGGAACTTTGAGGAATTTGTTTAAGATCTTTATATCCAAAATTGGTCTGAAGGTTCCCTCTTTTTTGGGAACCACAAACAGATTTGAGTAAAAACCCTGTCCCTGTTCCTCCTTTGGAACTGGATGGATCACTCCCATAACTAGGAGGTCTCGTACACAGTGTAAGAATGCCTCTCTCTTTATCTGGTGTGCAGATAATTGTGAAAGGTGAAATCTCCCTTTTGGGGGGGAAGCTTTGAAGTCCAGAAGATATCCCTGGGATATAATTTCCAACGCCCAGGGATCCTGAACATCTCTTGCCCACGCCTGGGCAAAGAGTTAAAGTCTGCCCCCTACTAGATCCGTTCCTGGATAGGGGGCCGTTCCTTCATGCTGTCTTAGAGGCAGCAGCAGGCTTTTTTACCTGCTTACCTTTTTTCCATGTCAGGTTTGGTCTCCAGACCGTCTTGGATTGAGCAAAAGTTCCCTCTTGTTTATTATTAGAGGAAGTTGATGCCGCACCTGCCTTGAAGTCTTGAAAGGCACGAAAATTAGACTGTTTGGCCCTAGATTTGGACCTGTCCTGAGGAAGGGCATGACCTTTTCCTCCAGTGATATCAGCAATAATCTCCTTCAACCAGGCCCGAATAGGGTCTGCCCCTTGAAGGGAATGTTAAGTAGCTTAGATTTTGAAGTCACGTCAGCTGACCATGATCTAAGCCATAGCGCTCTGCGTGCCTGTATAGCAAAACCAGAATTCTTAGCTGTTAGTTTAGTCAAATGAACAATGGCATCAGAATAAAAGAATTGGCTAGCTTAAGTGCTCTAAGTTTGCCAAGTATGTCATCCAATGGAGTCGCTACCTGTAAAGCCTCTTCCAGAGACTCAAACCAGTACGCCGCAGCAGCAGTGACAGGGGCAATGCATGCAAGGGGCTGTAGGATAAAACCTTGTTGAATAAATATTTTCTTAAGGTAACCTCTAATTTTTTATCCATTGGATCTAAAAAAAAAAGCACAACTGTCCTCGACAGGGATAGTAGTACGCTTTACTAGAGTAGAAACTGCTCCCTCCACCTTAAGGACTGTCTGCCATAAGTCCCATGTGGTGGCGTCTATTGGAAACATTTTTCTAAAAATAGGAGGGGAAGAGAACGGCACACCTGGTCTATCCCATTCCTTATTAATAATTTCTGTAAACCTTTTAGGTATTTGGAAAACACATCAGTACACACCGGCACTGCAAAGTATTTATCCAGTCTACACAATTTCTCTGGCACTGCAATGGTATCACAGTCATTCAGAGCAGCTAAAACCTCCCTAAGCAACACGTGGAGGTGTTCAAGCTTAAATTTAAATGTAGAAATATTAGAATCAGGTATCTTTCCTGAGTCATTAACATCACCCACTGACTGAAGCTCTCTTTCCTCAGCTTCTGCATATTGTGAGGCAGTATCAGACATGGTTCTTAAAGCGTCAGTATGCTCTGCATTTTGTCTCACCCCAGAGCTATCTCGCTTACCTCTAAGTTCAGGTAGTCTGGCTAATACCGCTGACAGTGTATTATCCATGACTGCCGCCATGTCTTGTAAAGTAAATGCTATGGGCGCCCTAGATGTACTTGGCGCCATTTGAGCGTGTGTCCCTTAAGCGGGAGTCAAAGGGTCTGACACGTGGGGAAAGTTAGTCGGCATAACTTCCCCCTCGTCAGATTCCTCTGGTGATACATTTTTTAAAGACAGAAAATGATCTTTATTGCATAAAATGAAATCAGTACATTTGGTACACATTCTAAGAGGGGGTTCCACCATGGCTTTTAAACATAATAAACAAGGAGTTTCTTCTATGTCAGACATGTTTATACAGAATAGCAATGAAACTAGCAAGCTTGGAAAACACTTTAAATCAAGTTAACAAGCAAATATAAAAAACGGTACTGTGCCTTTAAGAGAAACAAATTTTGTCAGAATTTGAAAAACAGTGAAAAAATGCAGTAAATCAAACGAAATTTTTACAGTGTGTATAATAGGCTAACAGAGCATTGCACCCACTTGCAAATGGATGATTAACCCCTTAGTTCAAAAAACGGATCAAAAAAACAAAATAGACGTTTTTTAACAGTCACAACCAACTGCCACAGCAAGCTGTGGCCCTACCTTCCCCAATAAACGACTTTGGAAAGCCTTTGGGCCCTTTAGAGATGTCCTATAGCATTCAGAGGGCCTTTGAGGGAAGCTGGATGTCACAGTTTGTAATTTTAACTGCACCAACTGTAACTTTTATACTACAACAGTAGAAATTGTTTCTAGTCAAAAATTTAAGCCAGCCATGTGGAAAAAACTAGGCCCCAATAAAGTTTTATCACCAAAGCATATATAAAAATGATTAAACATGCCAGCAAACGTTTTATATTGTAAATATCATAAGGGTATTACCCCTGGGAGTAAGCATGATACCAGTCGTTATTAAATCACTGTATTCAGGCTTAACTTACATTAATCCGGTATCAGCAGCATTTTCTAGTGTTTTCCATCCCTAGAAAAAATTATAACTGCACATACCTGATAGCAGAATAAACTGCACGCCATTCTCTCGCTGAAGTTACCTCATCTGTGTAATCCCCTCAGACATATGTGAGAATAGCAATGGATCTTAGTTACAACCTGCTAAGATCATAGAAACCTCAGGCAGATTCTTCTTCTATTTACTGCCTGAGATAAAATAGCACAACACCGGTACTATTTAAAAATAACAAACTTTTGATTGAAGAAAATAAACTAGCTATATTTAACCACTCTCTCCTACAACGTCCTAGCTTGTTGAGAGTTGCAAGAGAATGACTGGCTATGACAGTTAGGGGAGGAGCTATATTACAGCTCTGCTGTGGGTGTCCTCTTGCAACTTCCTGTTGGGAATGAGAATATCCCACAAGTAATGGATGATCCGTGGACTGGATACACCTTACAAGAGAAAACGTATTCTCTTGCCCCAAGACTTATTCCTGCCTAAGCTTCATGGGATCTGAAGAAATAGACAGGCACACACACACACCCCTCACACACACACACCACACACACACACACACAGAGGCACCTCACACCACACACACACACACACACACCACACCTCACACACACACCTTACACACCCACTCCTCACACAACTCATAAACACACACACACACACACACCTAACACACCACACACACACACCTCACACACATCACACACACCTAACACCTCACACACACACACATCTCACACACACACACACACCTCAGACACACACCTCACACACACCACTTTGTATATAGCTATGTGCAGTAAATGCCCATTTAAGGTATATTTGTTTAATAGAAACCAGGGTTGGAACAATGGTCAGTACAGCCAGTACAGAATCAGGGAAGCTTGCCCCACAGCCTACCTCCCCAGTATCTAATGGAAGTGAGACCAGTTTGTGTGTTTACAGTGCTGTTTAGAGTGCTGTACATATACCAAACCATTGCTTTGTCTTAATCAAAAGTGTCCAAAAACACATATTATGCTTACCTGATAATTTAATTTCCTTCTGTATGAGGAGAGTCCATGGCATCATTCCTTACTGTTGGGAAATACTGAACCTGGCCATGAGGAGGAGGCCAAAGGCTTAAATACTCCCCCTACTTCCCTCATATCCCAGTCATTCTGTCAAGGGAACAAGGAACAGTAAGAGAAATATCAGGGTATAAATGATGCCAGAAGAGAAGACCTCTCCTCATACAGAAGGAATTTAAATTATCTGGTAAGCATAATTTATGTTTTCCTTCTTAATATGAGGAGGGTCGGCAGCATCATTTGTTACTGTTGGGAAAACTATACCCAAGCTCTAGAGGACACTGAATGATAATGGGAGGGGTAAAAAAGAGGCGAACCCTAATCTGAGGGCACCACAGCCTGCAAAACACCTTTCTCCCAAAAGCTGCTTTGGCCAAAACAAAAACGTAAAACTTGTAAAATTTAGAATAAGTATGTAAAGAGGACCAGGTAGCAGTGGAATGAGCTGTAATCCTCTGAGAGGTCTAAGCCCCGCTGACTTATAAGCTAAGCGTATAACACTCCTCAACCAAAAAGATAAGGAAGTCGAAGAAGCCTTCAGACCCTTTCTGCTTCCCAGAGTAGATAACAAACAAGGAAGAAGTTTGCCTAAAATCCTTAGTAGCTTGAAGATAAAACTTCAAAGCTCGAACCACATCCAGATTAAGAAGTAAATGTTTCTTCAAAGAAGGATTAGGACACAAGGAAGGAACCACAATCTCTGAGTGATGTTGCAATCAGACATAACCTTAGGAAGAAAACCCAAGCAGGTACGTAGAACAGCCTTATAAATGTGGAACACCATATAAGGAGGCTCACATTGCAAGGCAGCTATTTCAAAAACTCTGTGTGCCGACTCAATAGCCAATAGAAAAAGAACCTTCACAGACAACAATTTGATGTCAACCGAATGCATAGGCTCAAATGGAGCCCGTTGCAAAAGAACAAGATTTAAAGAACAAGATTTAAACTCCAAGGTGGAGCATTAGATCTAAACACAGGTCTGATCCTAATCAGAGCCTTAACGAAAGATTGCACATCAGGGAGCTCTGCGAGCCTCTTGTGCAGCAAAATAGATAGGGCCGAAATCTGTCCCCTCAGGGAACTGGCAGAAAGGCCCTTCTCCTGGAAAAAAGAAAGTATCCTGGCAGCCTTAATCTTATGCCAGGCTGAACCACGTTCTTCCCACCAGAATAAGTAAGCTCTCCACAACTTATGATATATGCAACGAGTAACAGGCTACTGAGCCTGAATGAGAGTATCAATAACCCTTTTAGAGAAACCTCTCTTGGCTAGGACTAAGCATTCAATCTCCACGCAGTCAGCCTGAGAGAATCTAGATTTTGATGAACAAAAGGACCCTGTTCCAGCAGATCCCTGTGACAAGGTAACTTCCATGGAGGAGATGAGGACATCCCCACCAGGTCCGTGAACCACATCCTTTGTGGCCACAATGGAGCAATCAGTATCACTGATGCCTGCTCCTGCTTGATGCTGGCCACTATGCGAGGAAGAAGTGGTAACAGCGGGAAAATGTAAATCAGCTTGAACCTCCAAGGCACTGCTAATGCATCTATTAGCTCTGCTTGAGGATCCCTGGACCATGACCCATATCTGGGTATCTTGGAATGGAGCTTTTTGTTTGCATTTGCATTTGTTGCAAATCTCCGCAAACACCTCAGGATAGAGAGACCATTCCCCTGGATGAAAGGATTGTCTGTTGAGGAAATCCGCTTCAAAGTTGTCCACACCCGGAATATGGATTGCTGACAGTGAGCAGTTGTAGGCCTCCGCCCACTCCAGAATCCGAGATACTTCCCTCATTGCTAGGGAGCTTCTCGTTCCCCCCTGATGGATGATGTAAGCCAACGAGGTTATGTTGTCTGATTGGAATCTGATAAACTGGGACGAACCCAGAAGAGACCAAGCCTTCAGAAGTTCCAAAATGTTGATCGAGAGGAAGGATTCCTCTCGAGTCCACAGACCCTGTGCCTTACTGGCATTCCAAACAGCTCCCCATCCTGATAGCCTTACGTCTGTAGTCACAATCTCCCAGGATGGTGTCAAGAAGGATGTTCCTTGGGACAGGTGATCTGGACAGAGCCACCAGGACAGCGATTTTCTCGACCAGTTGTCTAGAGAAATCTGTTGAGCCAGATCCAAATGATTGCCATTCCAATGTCTATGCATGCACAGCTGTAGTGGAAATCTGACAAAAGGAATGATGTCCATGCTGGACACCATGAGACCAATCACCTCCATACACCAAGCAACAGAGGGCCTTAAGGATGTCTGGGGGGCAAGACAAGTGGAAGTTAGCTTGTAATGTCTCTGGTCTGTAAGGAATATCCTCATGGATATGGAGTCTATTATAGTACCCAGGAATTCCACCCTGGTCCTGGGAATAAGAGAACTCTTTTCTAAGTTTATCTTCCATCCATGAGATCGAAGAAGAAACAGAAGAGATTTCGAATGGTCTTCTGCCAGATGACAAGATGGTGCCTGAACCAGAATA
Source organism: Bombina bombina (assembly GCF_027579735.1). Classification (NCBI taxonomy): domain Eukaryota; kingdom Metazoa; phylum Chordata; class Amphibia; order Anura; family Bombinatoridae; genus Bombina; species Bombina bombina. The sequence continues at coordinate 1,109,120,751 of NC_069503.1, forward strand.
TCATCCATGCATGGAGCTACTGCTATACTGCAATAAACTGGAAGTGCTGGTCTAGGAACACAAACCCTAGGAAATTGAAGTGTTCCTTGTGGATTGGAACATGAAGGTAAGCATCCTTCAGATCTATAGTGGTCATGAACTGTTCTTCCTGAACTAAGGGAAGGATGGATCTTATCATCTCCATCTTGAACGAGAGGACAGATAGGAATTTGTTTAAGCACTTTAGGTCCAGAATTGGGCGGAAAGTTCCCTCCTTCTTTGGGATCACAAAAAGGTTTGAATAGTATTGCAAACCTCTTTCTGTGAGAGGTGCCGGGACAATGACTCCTAGGGAGGATAGATCCCTCACGCACCCCAGAAAGGCTTCTCTCTTTTCTGGCCTGGAAGACAGGTTTGGTAGGAGGAATCTGCCCCTGGGAGGATGAGACTTGAAACCTATCTTGTATCCCTGAGCGATGACCTCCAGGACTCACTGGTCCTGCACATCCCCAAACCAAGCTTCTGAAAAGAGCGACAGTCTGCCTCCTATGTGATCCAGAAACAGATTGTGGGCCACCCCTTCATGCCGACTTTGTCTCGGCGGGCTTCTTGCTCTGCTTTGATTTATTCCAGGACTGAGCCGGCTTCCAAGTACTCTTGGGTTGCTCAGGCTTTGCAGAGGGCTGCTGATGTTGGGATTTATAAGAAGGAAATGTACGAAAATTAGGAACTTGTCCCTTAGGCTTGTTCCCCTTTTCCTGAGGTAAAAAGGCACCTTTGCCTCCAGTAACCGTGGTGATAATTGAGTCCAGGCCTGGACCAAAAAAAATCCCTCCCTTAAAGGGGAGGGAAAGAAGTCTGGACTTATAAGTTATGTCCGCAGACCAGGACTTCAGCCAGAGTGCCCTACGGGCTTGAACAGAAAAACCTGAAGCCTTAGCATTCAGGCGAATAATTTGCATATTTGCATCACAAATAAAATAATTAGCCACCCTTAAGGCCTTAATTCTTTCCTGGATTACGTGAAGTGGACCCTTCACCTCGATCAAAACAGATAAGGAGTCGCACCAGTAGGTAGTTGCTCCAGCAACCGCAGCAACAGCTTCTGCCGGTTGAAACAAATATCCCGTATGTTGAAACATTTCTTAACAGTGTTTCTATCTTCTTATCCATAGGCTCTTTAAATGACGAACTATCCTCAAGCGGGATAGTAGTGCGTTTAGCAAGAGTGGATATAGAGCCATCCATCTTGGGGATGGAACCTCACAACTCCAATTGAGAGTCAGGGACCGGGAACAATTTCTTAAAGGAAGACGAAGGGGAAAAGGAAGAACCAATCGTTTCCCATTCATTCTTTTTTTTTTTTTTAAATAATTTTTTTATTGAAGTTAAAGTAAAGATTAACATACAAGGATCGCCCTTGAACAAGTGTTACATCGAGGTGATAAAGACATTACATGTACCTTGAAACAAATAACAGAACAGGATGAACATATGTGAGTAAATTGGCATTTCAAGGCTTAAGACAATAATAGATAAGAGATAGGGCGAAATTGAATTGAACTTCATTTTATGTTATGTGGTATATGATCTCTATCAAGCAATGGAGGACGCACTTTGTACAGTGTAAGATAATTGTGACAGCTTGTAGAGAGTTGGCAGATGAATTGGCCACTTTTGAGCCAACGTATATAAGGGGGGAGGGAATAGCAGCGGGCAAAAGCCGCTCAATAGAGTGAAGGGGGGGGTGGAGGGCGGAGCCAGCCAGCCTGTCAGTTTAGTGATCGCTGCTGAGTCTCTAAGATAATGTTAGTTTCAAAATCTGAGTGGACTCTTAACAGAAGAAGAAAAATATCTAAATGGAGTGGGGATGTCGAAATATACAATGTTATGAGCTTTACAGGATATTTTCAGGATCCATAAACATTTAACTATACATTTCCTTAATGTATTGAAATAGTGAGGGAAGGACTTGGAAAGGTTTAGTGAGAATACTTATACTAAGGGTATTATTCAATGGTTGCGAGGCATAATGTTATAATACATATAGTATGGGGCAAACCTTACATTACATTGCATTAGAGGCCATAACAAAACAGTAGCAACTTGCAAGGTGGGTAGATAAGTTATAAATAACAAAAATGCTTTAACAGATAGACAGAGCACAAGTGAACAGTATCCTTACCAGATAAATAAAAGAATTGGTGTCGTTGCCGGTAGCTTGCATACCTCAGGATTGGTATAACAATGTGGTGACTGATAGGACAAGACCTAAGGCTAAATAGTTTGACCCAGTAAGTACTATAAGCATTGAGCTGATTACAAGGAGCAAGATATTCAATCTCAAATGCTTGAAGGGTCATGTCAACCTAGGATCTAGAGACTTTGTTAAGTAGAAGACACCATACACAATAATGTCCAAGAAGGAGCTAAAACATATAAGGCTCTAAGCCTAACTATATATGTAATGGTTCTATAAAGCTAAGAAACATTAACATTGCATTGTTTCAGAAAGCGTTATACATATATATTTAGCTCTTATAGCTGAAGTAAGTAGTACCTCAACTACAATAAAGTTAACAGGATAGATTCTAGTTGATAATATGATATGTCCATCCTAACACCATTAGTATGGAATCTAAGTTGGTGACGTTTAAGTGTCTGTCTGCTACAGGCTATTGGCACATTTAGTAAGGTGCTCATAGCCAATGTTATCTATATAGGAGCATTGTGTCAGAAACAGGTTATAATCAAACAAATATATAGGAAGGAACAATAATATGAGCAAAATGTTAAAAACTTGCAGCTTAAAGTTGACTAGTAAGCATATTATGAAAAACATGGTGAACCATCATAAGATCAAAGTATGTTTAACGTAAGAACATCCTGCACTGCGACAAAAGCAAGGCAGTGTGAAATAAGATATAAACCTGAAACCTTTGTAACACAATTACATGACCGGGTTAGGGCAGAGAAATATATAATGGAGTTAACCGATACCATAGCGAATCTGACTCTTCACCAGTTCTTGTATCAGTATGTCCCTGGCTGAGCAAGAAGGATCCTCAAAAAGCAGCGTATCTCTCTCACCAAGGAGGAGGAACGCTGTTGTGCCTAGAGAGCTGTCGCATTTGAATGTGTATTCCTGGGGTCGAACTTCATTTCCAGGCAGGTCTGTATGGCAAGGTTGCGAGGACCTGAGTGTCAGACAAAGCTGCATCGCAATGCAGAAAGGGGTAGCAGCCGCGATGTTGCTCTCATACAGCGCTAAGTCCTGCCACCAAGCCTGTAAGGAGTCGGCTCTGCTCTGAGAGGTGCACTCGGTCAATCTCCTGGTATCCTCACATGGGGTTGCGGCTGATGATGAGCGGGTAGGAGAGTCCACAGGGCCGGGAAGAGATATAGGTGGGGTGGTCTCACACTCTCCGTTACGAGTCAGCACATGTTGGGGACCATGATGAAGTCGCGGTAACCAGCTTTCACGTGAGATCGTATGATCCTTGGTCTCATCACCTTCATTGGCGTAGTGGGTATTGCCATAAGTAGGAGTTATTTTGAGCCCGCTATGCTGTGGTATTGCTGGTGTGGTTTGCGGCAATCGCATAGCAAGTTCCATCAGCGCCTTCAAGTCTTGCTTTAGCTCAGTGTAATGCGTCTCCATGCGCTGCAAAAGGTTCCCTTCCCATACTTCCAGGTCCACCATATTGATAGAAAGGTGGCAGAGGAGTATACGGTAATGTGTAGATATCTAAGAGGAGGTAAAAAGGCAGTATACCCAAAGGTGCACCTGGAGTCTCTTGTAGTTTGCAAAGTAGGTTGCTGTTGAGGGAAAAAAGGGAACTATAGGCCCGTAATGGCTGCTCCATGTGCTATCAAAACGGCTTCATGCAGGAGTGCTGTATCGTGTCTATTGTAGATCCAGACTGCCAGATTCACATAATTAGTAAAACCTCAGGGTCTCAATCGTTTATAGGTAGAGTGTCAGCTATTATTCTTGTGGAAATCCCTTATAAGGCAAATTTTTCAATAGTACATTCTGGAGCTATTAGAAAACACGTCCATGTTCTTCCTAGGCTAGCTCCGCCCCCTTCCCATTCATTCTTAATAATGTTCGCCATCTTAACAGGAACCAGGAGAGTTTGTGGTACAACCCTGTCCTTGTAGACCTTATCTAATTTTGGAATCAAAGGCAATTTGGGCTCTGGGACCTCTAACATAGCCAAAACTTTCTTCAACAGAAAGCGTAAATGTTCAATCCTAAATCTAAAGTCTTGTTCCTCCGCAGCTGGAGTTTTAGAGGCAGCAGACTCTGACCCAGAAAGTGCGCCCTCTGAAATATCAGAGGTGCCTTTATCATCGGATAATCTTGTATCAGATAAATCCAATACACTAGTTGATAACCCCTGGGAAGCATAGCAATATTTGACCTTTAAAGGTAAAGCAGTAAAGGTCGCAGACACTGCCATTTGTAACTGCGCAGTAAAGTCTGGTGGTAAAAGGCCCTCTCCAGATGGAGGATTAGGAGTGCTATGGAAAGCTGCATGTGTATTAGGTGATGACTGTAGGGTGTGCACCTCACAGGACGGAGACTCCTCAGAGGTGGATGGCTCAGTGGTATCAAACATATTAACATTCTTTGACATGATTACTTTATCAAGGCATGTGGAACATAGTTGAGCAGGCGGGTATACCGCAGCCTCCTCACAATATAGACAGGTATTAGGTAAAGAGGGAGTACCCTCTAACACATCAGATCCTCCATAGCTTGCACTTATAAAGCAGACTATTGATTGATAAGAAAAAACGGCACCTTTATACCCCCAATGGCTGGGGCACTCACCACCTCCTATGACCCAGGCAAAACAGAGAAACCGCTTCTTCTCCGGTCAGGAAAGAGGAAATAAGTGTGAACACACCCGGTCACATGGTGCGTAATGCAGGACCGCCCCTGCTATAATAGCAAAAAAAAGCGCCAAGCCTTTTAAGATGCGCAGTTTAAAAAACGAAAGTAAAAACCTGTACGTTCCAACATCTGCCTGAGCCCAAAACCATCTCACACATGTTGCAGCATAATCAAATAAACTTATGTGATTAATCCCGACTGTTCAATAATCCCCCTCAGGAGATTTTAACCCTTGATTCCATACAGATAAAAGTAGCCACACTGTGACCCTGTCTTCTGGCGTTATCATATGTGTAAAAAATTAAATGATCTTACCGGAATCTATGCCATGGAACAGAAACACAGCCTCTCAATTTTGACAGTCTTGTAGCATCGCTCCTGACATAGACTTGAGTGATGGAAGCAGGCAGTGAAACTGGTCAACACTGATTGCATAGGAGCTGTTAATACGAGTCTGGATGGGTTTGCAGAAAGAGTCTCCCTGCATCTCCAGACTCTAACTTTTGTCAATGCTCTCACTGAGAGGCTGGCAAGACTACTTAAAACTCCAGTCCCATTTTAAAGGGTAGAGACCCTTCAGAAGGAACTACTCTGAATCTTCTGACACTTCTCTTCCAACCTCCGGTGACGAAAGGCAAAGATTGACTGGGATATGAGGGAAGTAGGGGGAGTATTTAAGCCTTTGGCTGGGGTGTCTTTGCCTCCTGGTGGCCAGGTTCAGTATTTTCCAACAGTAAGGAATGATGCTGTGGACTCTCCTCAAATTAAGAAGGAAATATACATATTTAATAGCTGACTCACATCACAAGATTGTTTTGGGACATCTCATTTATCCATAGCTTGAAATATTCATATACACACAAAACACACTTCCACCAAACACACATACCACAAATCCACACATACAAACCACAAGCTTTTTTTGTACATTAAATCCATTGATTTAAAGGATGGAAAGATGTTTTTGAGGTAACTATTTTTTACATGTTGTCCCATAATAATACCAAAATAAATGTATTGATACTGCAACTTTACACTAATCTAACTCAATTACTCAAATAAAAGGTATTTAGACAGTTTACACACTTACAATAATGTTTCCAGTTGTTTTATCTCAGTCTAATCTTCTCTATACTCATGCAGCTCTCAACTGAATGGGGAAAGAATGATGCAAGACCTGCAGTAACTGTTTGTTTGCAATTGCTTGGAATAAAATATGGAATTTGCAGTGCAGTATAACTGGCTCTCATTATTTAGAGTATAGGCTGTGGATTGTATAGGCATTTGGATGTTATGACTAAATGCATTTTATAAGGCACAGATTTCGTATTAAACTTTCAGGCTATTATTACAGCAAAATTCAAACCATTCAATAGTTTTTGTTTTTTTAAATTTAAAAATGGTCACAAAGTCCCATTGCCTGTATCACCTTATCTGCTTAAAAAAAATCCACTTCTGACTCTGGAACTCTTTTAGCCTCCCAGGCATTTCCCCCCTTCTTTTCCCGTGTTAAACATTGGTGGTTAGTGCTTCATATATAAAAAAAAAATACTGCCCTCGCTATCCTTCACATACCTCACATGCTTTACCTTTTGCAACTCTGATAGTTCCGCCCCTGGAATGAACACTCATTTAAAAAATCACACGCAGAGGACAGGGCCCATTCGGAGGCGAAGCTCCTACTTGCTGCAGGGCCCTGCTCCCCCCACCACAACCCTTGTTCATCTAAGAATGTCGCACGCGGTAAACTCACAGCACGGCAGTTAAAAAAAAAACATTTTAAATAAAATTAAAAATTATATTTGCACAGGAAAAATGTTTTTCCTGTGCCTAAGCCACCCGGCCTAATTTTATAGTCGTCTCGGACCACCGGAAGACTGAGTTTTTCAACCCCTGTATATAAGCATATTCATATATATTAACAGTGAGCACACAGTCCCCATAGACCGCTCTATAAAGGCATTTTGCAGTTATGTTTTTTTTCTAACAACCCCACACCTGCACACTTTAACCCCTTCAAACTGCTTTGCGCAAAAAAAAAAAAAATATATGTTTTTTTTTTTTTTTTTTAACAAAAAGGGACCTCACACTTTATTTTGGGGGATTTGGAGGATATTTTACAAATTAACCAGAGATCTGACCTCTGGTTAATTTTTGGAGTGTTAATTGCTACCACGAGCTTGCGGTAGCAGTAACCAGCCACTTGTAATGACTGGTTATTTATCATTCGCCCGTAAACAGGCAAATTGGTTACATTTCGCTATGGGGTGGATTCCAAACTTTCCAATTTTTTATTTTGATATTGGAAAAATTAGATTGTCCAGGGTTTTTTTTTTATTATTAATCAAAGCAGTCAATAGCTTTTTGATTCAGACAGCAGAGCATGATAACTGCCATGAGCATTTTTAATTGTTATTTACTGATAAGTATACTTTACTATTGATATTTACATTGATTTTGCAACTGGCCATATAGTGTAGATATGTTTTATTGATGTGTTAAATTTACATGATTGATAATGACATATTCAGTATCATTTATTATTTGACACAAATTTATTGTCAACAAAAAGGGCTTTTGTTGGCCTGGACTGCTCTATCTTGTTTTTCTGGTGCAAGCATGCACAGATTATTGGTCCATGCGTGTTATCAGTCTATCTGTGGGTGTCAGGGTGACTGTCTTTAATGCTCGCACTAACCTCTGGCCCTTTCTGTATTTAGTCTACAGATGCCCCTTTCTCAGGTGCCTAGTAATTTGTGTGTTTCTCAGAACGTTACTGAGCTTACACACTCCGCTCCTTTTACTGTCTCAGCTATCACCGATAGTAACGCTTTCCGGATCTGCAGCACAAGCTTATGCTTTCCCTGCAGGGTCTCATCCCGAACACTACTTTATCCAGCTTCCAGTGATTTACCAGCTCTCCCACCGGTATTCAACACTATGGAACCCTGCTGTCACTAACCTGATAACCGGACCGTAACAAACCTCCAGCTGATTCCCCAGAGCAGTCCTGGTCAAAACAACACTGCTGATCTCTTAATTGTTATTTTGGGTACATACGCTCAACTCCCTGCTCACTTACTAGCTGTTGTGAACTCTATATCTGAAAGAATCCTCTCCAGTAAGTGTTTCACTGTGTTCCGGTGGCAACATCCCCTAGCGTGGCGTCACAGTAATTCTCGGCACTCATTCATAACAACTCTAGTGTCAAGAGAACAGATACTTAGTTTATATTGTTAAGTAACTTCGTCCTCAGCAGGCATACAAACTAAAATTTTCCAGGGCATGAACAGTTTACTACTAAGTGTTGCAGTTATGATCCACAACCCCTCATTGTGAGGAAAATATAAGGTATTGCAATCCTGACATATTATTAGGCCATTTACAATGGACCCAGCGGATTTACCACAGGTGGTTTATGCCCTCTCCCAAAGAGTGGATCAACTCACACAGGGGTTAAGTTCAAAATGAAAAGCTCCCTGGTATAATTAAAGATGCAATGTAAAGCAAGCTAAACCCTCCAGATAACACTCCCGAACCACAAGTTTGTATGCCCGAAAAATTTTCTGGTGACAGAACCACTTTCAGGCAGTTTAAAAATTTTCATTTGTTGTTTACGCTTAAGTCAAAAACTTACTGCACTGAACGTGTTAAAGTCCTAACGGTCATATCCTACCTCAGAGGGGAACCAAGAATATGGGATGATTCCTTTTTTTAACACGATCACCAAATACTCGCATCTCTGGATGATGTCTTCAAAGAAATGGGATTCTTATACGAAGACACTAACAAGCAGCTTACGGCGGAATCTAATATGAGGTCTCTCAAACAGGCAAAGAGGCCTGTAGAAGAATATCTTACAGAGTTCAAACAGTATGCAAGGGATACCGAATGGACAGATATTGCTCTTAGGAATCAGTACCGACTAGGACTCTCAGAGTCTATCAAAGACAAATTAGCCCGTATAGATCTACCCAAAACCCTAGAAGGATTGATGAATCTCAGCATACAGATCGACCAAAGATTAAGGGAAAGGAGACTAGAGAAGCAAGGCCCAGATTCCCTGGGAAGGGGAAGCTCATACTACCCAAGATCTATAGTTCATATGTCAGCAGAACCTGACAGGTTTTCACTAAGGGACCATTACAACTGGAAGAGAGACATTGTCACAAAATAAAAAATCTCTGTATGTATTGTGCATCTCCCAGTCATGCTGATAAGGAATGCCCTATCCTGCAGAGACAAAAGAAGAGTACGTTCTCTTATAAACATTGTTTAACAACCAAAATCATTATTAATGCTTACTGTACATTGTCTCTATTGCCCAGCTGATTGCTCTTCCGGCTCTCTGTCTTCTGCGCTTTTGCGCTACTCTTTGTTGCCTAGCAACCCTGTACTCAGCCGTCCCTCTCTGCTAACGTCAGAATGGCTTCTTATTCCGGCGTCTTCTCTCCTCCGGTGCCTGTTTGTTCTACTTCGTGGCTTAGTGAGTACTATTTTTGAAAACCTTGATATCTGAACTTTTGCTTGTTAGACCTCGATCCTGCTTAACCCCTACCTGCCTGATATCTCATTGCTGGACACTGTTTGCTTGACTATTCCATTGGTTAACCCCTACCTGCCTGATTACGCATTGCTGGACATTGCTTGCTTGATTATTCTATTGGTTAACCCCTACCTGTCTGATTACACGTTACTGGACATTGCTTGCTTGATTACTCTATTGGTTAACCCCTACCTGCCTGATTACACGTTACTGGACATTGCTTGCTTGATTATTCTATTGGTTAACCCCTACCTGCCTGATTACACGTTGCTGGACATTGCTTGCTTGATTACTCTATTGGTTAACCCCTACCTGCCTGATTACACGTTGCTGGACATTGCTTACTTAATTATTCTATCGGTTAACCCCTACCTGCCTGATTACACGTTGCTGGACATTGCTTGCTTGATTACTCTATTAGTTAACCCCTACCTGCCTGATTACAGGTTGCTGGACATTGCTTGCTTGATTACTCTCTTGGGCCTAGATTTAGAGTTTGGCGTTAGCCGTGAAAACCAGCGTTAGAGGCTCCTAACGCTGGTTTTAGGCTACCTCCGGTATTTGGAGTCACTCAAAAAAGGGTCTAACGCTCACTTTTCAGCCGCGACTTTTCCATACCGCAGATGCCCTTACGTAAATTGCGTATCCTATCTTTTCAATGGGATTTTTCTAACTCCAGTATTTAGAGTTGTGTCTGAAGTGAGTGTTAGAAATCTAACGACAAAACTCCAGCCGCAGGAAAAAAGTCAGTAGTTAAGAGCTTTCTGGGCTAACGCCGGTTTATAAAGCTCTTAACTACTGTACTCTAAAGTACACTAACACCCATAAACTACCTATGTACCCCTAAACCGAGGTCCCCCCACATCGCCGCAACTCGATTAAATTTTTTTAACCCCTAATCTGCCGACCGCCAACTACGTTATCCTTATGTACCCCTAATCTGCTGCCCCTAACACCGCCGACCCCTATATTATATTTATTAACCCCTAATCTGCCCCCCACAACGTCGCCGCCAGCTACCTACACTTATTAACCCCTAATCTGCCGACCGCAAAGCGCCGCCACCTACGTTATCCTTATGTACCCCTAATCTGCTGCCCCTAACACCGCTGACCCCTATATTATATTTATTAACCCCTAATCTGCCCCCCTCAACATCGCCTCCACCTGCCTACACTTATTAACCCCTAATCTGCAGAGCGGACCGCACCGCTACTATAATAAAGTTATTAACCCCTAATCCGCCTCACTAACCCTATAATAAATAGTATTAACCCCTAAAGCTAAGTCTAACCCTAACACTAACACCCCCCTAAATTAAATATAATTTCAATCTAACGAAATTAATTAACTCTTATTAAATAAATTATTCCTATTTAAAGCTAAATACTTACCTGTAAAATAAATCCTATTATAGCTACAATATAACTTATAATTACATTGTAGCTATTTTAGGATTAATATTTATTTTACAGGCAACTTTGTAATTATTTTAACCAGGTACAATAGCTATTAAATAGTTAATAACTATTTAATAGCTACCTAGTTAAAATAATTATAAAATTACCTGTAAAATAAATCCTAACCTAAGTTACAATTAAACCTAACACTATACTATCATTAAATTAATTAGATAAAATACCTATAATTACCTACAATTAAACCTAACACTACACTATCAATACATTAATTAAATACAATATCTACAAATAACTACAATGAAATAAACTAACTAAAGTACAAAAAATAAAAAAGAACTGTTACAAAAAATAAAAAAATATTTACAAACATAAGAAAAATATTACAACAATTTTAAACTAATTACACCTACTCTAAGCCCCCTAATAAAATAACAAAGACCCCCAAAATAAAAAATGCCCTACCCTATTCTAAATTACTAAAGTTCAAAGCTCTTTTACCTTACCAGCCCTGAACAGGGCCCTTTGCGGGGCATGCCCCAAGAAGTTCAGCTCTTTTGCCTGTAAAAAAAACCATACAATACCCCCCCCAACATTACAACCCACCACCCACATACCCCTAATCTAACCCAAACCCCCCTTAAATAAACCTAACACTAAGCCCCTGAAGATCATCCTACCTTGTCTTCACCTCACCAGGTATCACCGATCCGTCCTGGCTCCAAAATCTTCATCCAACCCAAGCGGGGGCTGTCGATCCATCATCCGGTGGCTGAAGAGGTCCAGAAGAGGCTCCAAAGTCTTCATCCTATCCAGGAAGAAGAGGCGATCCGGACTGGCAACCATCTTGATCCAAGCGGCATCTTCTATCTTCATCCGATGACGACAGGCTCCATCCTGAAGACCTCCACCGCGGACCCATCTTCTTCCGGCGACGTCCAACTGAAGAATGACGGTTCCTTTAAGGGACGTCATCCAAGATGGCGTCCCTCGAATTCCGATTGGCTGATAGGATTCTATCAGCCAATCGGAATTAAGGTAGGAATATTCTGATTGGCTGGAATCATTCAATATTCTACGATACCACTTCTTATGTCTGTAGGAGTACTCCACTCAGAAACTATCAGTTTTGACATCATCTCCTCTCCTCAGTTTCCTTTGATTTTGGGACTTCCTTGGTTACAACTTCATGATCCGGTTTTCTCCTGGTCTAAAGGGGAACTTGTTGCTTGGGGATCTTCTTGTTTCAAACAATGTCTTCAAAATACTTACAAACCTTCAAGTACTGTTGTGGCAGTTTTGGACATTCCTGATTCTTTACTAGTACAATATCATTCTTTTTGTGATGTCTTTTCTAAAAAAGATGCTGAAATACTACCTCCACATCGGACTTTTGATTGTCCCATCGACCTATTACCTGGAGCACCTCTTCCTAGAGGCAAAACGTACCCTCTTTCTCGTCAAGAAAATGTTTCACTCGAGGAATACATCAAGGATAATTTGGCCCGAGGTTTTATTCGTCCTTCATCCTCTCCTGTTGGAGCAGGTTTTTTCTTTGTTGAAAAGAAAGATGGAGGTCTTCGGCCATGCATCGACTATTGTGCTCTAAATCAGATAACAATCAAGAATTGTTATCTCCTTCCTCTCTTTCCTGAATTGTTCGATCGTCTCTCCAAGGCACTTCCATTTTTACCAAATTGGATCTTCGTGGGGCATACAATTTAGTCAGAATTTGTAAAGGGGATGAGTGGAAGACTGCCTTCAACACTAGATTTGGACACTATGAATATTTAGTTATGCCTTTTGGGTTATACAATGACCCTGCTGTTTTTCAACATTTTGTTAATGAAATCTTCAGAGACTACCTTAATCAATTTGTCATTATCTTTCTTGATGATATTCTGATATATTCTCAGACTTCGCAGGATCATCTTCACCATGTTAAGCTGGTACTCCAGAGATTACATGAGAATTCTCTCTTTGCCAAACTTGAAAAGTGCTCTTTTCATCAAGATTCTATTCATTTTTTGGGTTACATCATTTCACAGTCTGGATTTGAGATGGATTCCGATAAACTGTCGGCTATTAAAGATTGGCCTAGACCAACCTCCTTAAGATCTCTTCAGAGGTTTCTTGGCTTTGCCAATTACTATTGTAAATTCATAAAGGTCTTTGCTAACATCACTGCTCCTCTTACTGCTCTTACTAAGAAGGGTCAGGATTGCAAACATTGGTCTGATAAAGCCTTACAGGCCTTTGAATCTTTGAAATCAGCATTTACTTTGGCTTCTATTCTTTGTCATCCAGTACCAAATCTCCAATTCATCCTTGAAGTGGATGCTTCTTTAATAGCTGCAGGAGCTGTGTTATCTCAACGAAATCCAGTCACTAGTAAAATCCTTCCAGTGGGGTTCTTCTCCAAAAAATTTAATCCTGCAGAACAGAATTACAACATTGGTAACAAAGAATTGCTAGCCATAAAGATGGCTTTGGAAGAATGGAGACATTTGCTTGAGGGCACGGTTCAACCGTTTCTTATTCTAACGGATCATAAAAATCTTCTGTATCTCCATACTGCTAAATGCTTCAACTCACGTCAAGCCCGATGGGCTTTGTTCTTTTCCAGATTTAATTTTGTCCTTTCTTATATTCCTGGTTCTAAGAACTCTAAGGCGGATGCTTTATCCAGACAATTTCAGGCCTCTGATTCAGCCTTTTTGGATTCTGAACCCATTCTCTGTCCAGCTAGAGTTCTAGCTCAGTTGTCTACTTTTCCTTTCCAAACATTACAGTCTGCTCAAGCCACAATTCCTTCCTCCTATAAATTACCTCCTGGAATCCTGTATGTACCTTTTGAATTCCGTCTCAAACTTCTTCGTTGGGCTCATGATAATATTTTGGCAGGACATCCTGGAGTGCGTAATACGTTATGGAGTCTCAAACAACATGTCTGGTGGCCTTCTATGATCAAAGATGTCAAGGATTATGTTGCAGCTTGCAATTATTGTGCCTTAAATCTTCTTGTTTACCTTTTGGACTCTTACAACCTCTTCCAGTACCATATTACCCCTGGTCTCATATTTCCATGGACTTTATTACCGACCTTCCTAATTCCGCTGGAAACAAGACCATATGGGTAGTGGTGGACAGATTCTCCAAAGCAGCCCATTTTGTTCCTTTACGTGGATTGCCGTCTGCCCAGAAACTCGCTGAACTTTTTATACTCCATATCACCAGATTACATGAATTTCCTTTGGACATTGTTTCTGATCGTGGATTTCAATTTGTCTCAAGATTCTGGAAATCTCTTTGCAAACAATTCGGAGTTACCATTTCTCTATCTACTGCCCATCATCCTCAATCCAACGGCCAAACTGAACGAGTAAACCAATCTCTTGAATCCTATCTCAGGCACTATGTTAATCATCAGCACTCCAATTGTTCTCAACTTCTTCCTTTAGCGGAACTTGCCCACAATTCCCGCTTCAATTCTTCTTTACAGACTTCTCCTTTCAAGGCAGCCTATGGATTCGAACCTAGAACTTTTCCTATGTCTTCTAGTGTTTCTGGAGTTCCTGGAGCTGATTGTACTGTGAAGAATCTCTGTAAACACTGGAAGAAGATACGGGAAATTCTTCTCCTATCTTCTCAAAGGTATAAACGGTTTGCTGATCGCAAACGCCGTAAGGCACCTTCTTTCCGCACTGGAGACAAAGTTTGGATATCTACCAGATTCATTTGTCTCAAGCAACCTTGCCCTAAATTGGGTCCTAAATACATTGGACCATTTAGGATTGTTTCCAAGGTCTGTTCTTCTGCTTACCGGGTGGCTTTACCAAACAACCTGAAGATTCATCCTGTATTTCACGTATCTCTTCTTAAACCGGTAGTTTCTAACCGATTTTCCACCAAATATAAAGTCCCTTTGCCGTTTCTTGTGGATGTTACTTCTGAATTTGAGATCAGTCAAATTCTTGATTCCAAATTGCGTGGTAACCGCTTATATTATTTGGTTCATTGGCAGGGATATCCCATTACTGAACGTTCCTGGGAACCTGCTTCTTATGTCCGCGCCTCTGCTTTGATCAAACAGTTCCACGTCCAGAATCCTTTGAAACCTGTTCGAGTCCCCCGGAGGGGTCCTTGAGGAGGGGGCATTGTCGCGATCGCCCAGCTGATCACTCTTCCGGCTCTCTCTCTTCTGTACTTTTGCGCTACTCTTCGTTGCCTAGCAACCCTGTACTCAGCCGTCCCTCTCTGCTGATGTCAGAATGGCTTCTTATTCCGGCGTCTTCTCTCCTCCGGTGCCTGTTTATTCTACTTCGTGGCTTAGTGAGTACTATTTTTGAAAACCTTGATGTCTGAACTTTTGCTTGTTAGACCACGATCCTGCTTAACCCCTACCTGCCTGATATCTCATTGCTGGACACTGTTTGCTTGACTATTCTATTGGTTAACCCCTACCTGCCTGATTACACATTGCTGGACATTGCTTGCTTGATTATTCTATTGGTTAACCCCTACCTGCCTGATTACATGTTGCTGGACATTGCTTGCTTGATTACTCTATTGGTTAACCCCTAACTGCCTGATTACACGTTGCTGGACATTGCTTGCTTGATTATTCTATTGGTTAACCCCTACCTGCCTGATTACACATTGCTGGACATTGCTTGCTTGATTACTCTATTGGTTAACCCCTACCTGCCTGATTACACATTGCTGGGCATTGCTTGTTTGATTACTCTATTGGTTAACCCCTACCTGCCTGATTACGTGTTGCTGGACATTGCTTGCTTGATTACGCTATTGGTTAACCCCTACCTGCCTGATTACATGTTGCTGGACATTGCTGGTTTGATTACTCTCTTGGTTAATCCCTATCTGCATGAAGTCTCATCGCCTGATCCTGCTGAGCCAACTTCCACCCTATTTTAGTGAGTACTTTATACTGAAGCTGTCGTAGGGTTAGGTCCTGGTTTACACTCACAGTGCTAGGGTGTAATTAACCTCATTCTAGCATTTGGGTCTAGCTCTGGACTTTTCCTATCCTGACACATTTGCATGTTTCATTGATTCTGCACTTGTAAAAACAAATACCATTCCAGCTGTTTTGAAACATAACCCAGTGTCCATTAGAGTTATTGACGGTTCACTAATTAATACTGGACCTGTTACACACCAAACTGTACCTTTAAAGGTGACTACTTTTTCTGCTCATGTAGAGTTTATTTCTTTTGACATTATCTCCTCTCCTCTGTTTTCAATAGTGTTAGGTCTCCATTGGCTACAAACACATCAACCTACGATTCAATGGGATGTATTAGATGTTCAATTCAATTCAGGGTACTGCAGAAAAACATGCTTCCCACATTCTAGTATTCTCCAAGTCTCCGATTTCACCTTGCCTACTGAATATAGCGACTTCCAAGATGTCTTCAGTAAAAAAGAGGCAGAATCCTTACCTCCTCACCGGGTGTATGACTGTCCAATTCAACTAATTCCTGGATCTTCCATACCTTACAGACACGTCTATCCACTTTCCCAACCAAAATTGGTTCATCTTAAAACATATATAACGGAAAACTTATGTAAAGGTTTCATAAGACCTTCTACCTCCCCAGCAGGGGCAGGAATATTCTTTGTTAAGAACAAGGATAACTCTCTCAGACCTATCATAGACGTCATCTGGATCGACCATGGTTCGTAGCTGCTGGGCAGCTGTCTTGAGAGGGGGAGTCTGTCAGGGTGACTGTCTCTTTAATGCTCACACTAACCTCTGGCCCTTTCTGTATTTAGTCTACACACACCCCTTTCTCAGGTGCCTAGTAATTTGTGAGTTTCTCAGAACGTTACTGAGCTTACACGCTCAGCTCCTTTTAGTGGCTCAGCTATCACCAATAGTAATGTTTTCTGGATCTGCTGCACAAGCTTATGCTTTCCCTGCAGGGTCTCATCCTGAGCACTACTTTATCCAGCTTCCAGTGATTTACCAGCTCTCCCACCGGTATTCAACACTACGGAACCCTGCTGTCACTAACCTGATAACCGGACCATAACAAACCTCCGGCTGATTCCCCAGAGCAATTCCGGTAAGTACCAAAATAACACTGCTAAACTCTAAATTGTTATTTCGGGTACATACGCTCAACTCCCTGCTCACTTACTAGCTGTTGTGAACTCTATATGAAAGAATCCTCTCCAGCGTGACGTCACAGTAATTCTCGGCACTCATTCAAAACAACTCTAGTGTCAAGAGAACAGATACTTAGTTTATATTGCTAAGTAACTTCTTCCTCAGCAGGCATACAAACTAAAATTATCCAGGGCAGTTTACTACTAAGTCTTGCAGTTGTGATCCACAACCCCTTAGTGTGAGGAAAATATATGGTATAGCAATCCTGACAGTGTGTGATGGGCATTCATCAAATGCTTTTGGCTGTTGAGCTTGATGTATCCATGTTATATTAGATAGCAGTAACGTGTGGCCTAGTCAATTTTATTCACTATTGTTGATGCTGTCCATGCATCTTATGGGTGAATGTTCTAAAATCCACTTGTTGTATACAGAAATTGTGTTAATGTTTGAATTGTGATTGCTCTGGTGCATACGGGGAGCCTTAAAACAGGTGATATAAACACTCGGAAATGTTTCAATCAGCTCCATCTTTATCTGCAATGCACTACTGGTGCACCATTAACATCTGGTGAACCATCTGGTGAAGCAATAACAAGGCATAATAACCACCATCTAGTTACCAAATTAAGTAAATTTGATAATAAAAGTAAATTGAAATGTCTCTTAAAATTGTTTCTTTATCTGAACCATGAAAGTTTAATTTTAAATTGCAGGTCCTTTTAAGAGTAAAATTTAAGAACATTTATTCATCAGCTGCTGTTGCTGCTTAGCTCAGCAATGATATAAATAATATAAATAGTATCCATAAAAGCTTATCACATACATTTTCCTACCAGAAATGGAATAGGCACCTTCAGATACCACATACAGAGCTTAGTGACAAGCAAATGTCTCAAGACATTCTTAAAAATAACAAATGTTTTCTAAATGTATTTGTTTTGCAAGAATGCTTTTGAGGTGACAGCAATGTTTTGCACAGTGAAAAACATTGTTAAAAGCAATGTTGCAATTAATGCTGTTTCCTTATACTGAGTGTAACATTTGAAAATCAAATAAATCATCCGAATGTTGATTGTCACACATTTCTTTGTAACTCTATAGGAATCAGCTTTCAAATGTAATATTGACAGTTTACATATCAGTATGCAAATGTTACATGCAATATTTATTTGTTTTTATACTCTAAAGTTTACATGTATTATATACAGCCATTTAAATGTCATTAATGTTTCAGTTCCAGGCAGAATATATTTAACAAGAGTTTTATATGTTCTATTAATTCATATTGAGAGATGTGAAAAACATATCACAAATTAGCTGGATGTTGCTATTGTATAGTTTGGCTTTATTAACCTTTGTAGGTAATGCTGTCATTATAATTCCCACCTATTTATTAAATTACAATGTATTAAAACATATCGTATCATTCATAAAAAATGGTAGTATTTAAACATGGGCATTAGCAAGTATTTATCAACCAATCAGCTTAAAGGGATACTAAACCCAATTTTTTTCTTTCATGATTCAGCTAGAGCATGCAATTTTAAGCAACTTTCTAATTTACTCCTATTATCAATTTTTCTTTGTTCTCATGTTATCTTGATTTGAAAAAGCAATAATAAAAGGTTAGACGCCAGACAATTTTCAGTTCAGGACCTGGGTAGCACTTGCTGATTGGTTTGCTACATGTAGCCACAAATCAGCAAGTGCAACCCAGGTGCTGAGCAAAAAAATGGTCCGTCTCTAAAGCTTACAGTACTGCTTTTTCAAATCAAGATAGCATGAGAACAAAGAAAAATTGATATTAGTATCCCTTTAAGCAGGAAGTATCTATCACTCCATGAATGTTATCTAAAAATATACAACTCATTTTGATGTATTTGTTTCAGTTTAATTTAAACAGTTTTTTTACTTCACATTTTTTCAGGAAAAATGAAAATAAAATCAATATGTTTAAATCCTGCTATGTCGTATGAATGAGATAACATTTTTAAGTACAACATCCCTTTAATAGAGAAAATGCAATACAGCAAATAAAAAAGAAAATGTATGCTTACCTGATAAATGTATTTCTTTCTTGACACGATGAGTCCACGGATCATCTAATTACTATTGGGAATATTACTCCTGCCCAGCAGGAGGCGGCAAAGAGCACCACAGCAAAGCTGTTAAATATCACCTCCCTTCCCTCCCACCCCAGTCATTCGACCGAAGTAAAGGAGTGAAAGGAAGCAACAAGGTGCAGAGGTGTCTGTAGTTTATAACAAACCAACAACCTGTCTATAGAACAGGGCGGGCTGTGGACTCATCGTGTCAAAAAAGAAATAAATTTATCAGGTAAGCATACATTTTCTTTTCTTTTTAATGACTATGATGAGTCCACGGATCATCTAATTACTATTGGAAATCAATACCCAAGCTAGAGTACACAGATGATAAGAAAGGGACAAGACAGGGAACCTAAATGGAAGGTACCACTGCTTGAAGAACCTTTCTCCCAAAAGCGGCCTCAGCCGAGGCAAAAGTATCAAATTTGTAAAATTTTGAAAAAGTGTGAAGAGAGGACCAAGTTGCAGCTTTGCAAATCTGTTCCACAGAAGCTTCATTTTTGAATGCCCATGAGGAAGACACAGTCCTCGTGGAATGAGCTGTAATTCTCTCTGGAGGATGCTGCCCAGCAGTTTCATAGGCAAAAAGTATGATACTCTTCAGCCAAAAAGAAAGAGAAGTAGCCGTAGCTTTCTGTCCCTTACGTTTTCCAGAGAAAACCACAAACAAAGCAGAAGACTGATGAAAATCCTTAGTCGCCTGTAAGTAGAAATTTAGAGCACGTACCACGTCTAAATTGTGCAGAAGCCATTCCTTCTGAGAAGAAGGATTAGGACAAAATGAAGGAACCACAATCTCCTGATTAATGTTTCTGTCAGAAATTACTTTAGGAAGAAACCCTAACTTTGTACATAAAACTACCTTATCCGAATGAAAAATAAGGTAAGGTGACTTATACTGTAATGCCGAGAGCTCTGACACTCTACGAGCAGATGAAATAGCAACCAGAAACAAAACTTTCCAAGATATCAACTTAGAAACATAGAAACATAGATATTGACGGCAGATAAGAGCCATAGGCCCAGCAAGTCTGCCCGACCTTACCTAACAGTATAAACTTATCTAGTTCGTAGGATAGCCCTATGCTTGTCCCATGCATTTTTAAAGTCCCCCACAGTGTTTGTTGCTACTACCTCTTGAGGAAGTTTATTCCATAAATCAATCACTCTTTCTGTAAAGAAGTGCTTCCTCAAATTACTTCTGAATCTACTACCCTTTAGCTTGAGCTCATGACCCCTTGTTCTTGAATTTTCCATTTTATGTAAAATACCCACAGCCTCAGTTTTACTAAACCCTTTAATGTACTTGAAAGTTGCTATCATATCACCTCTTTCCCTTCTCTCCTCTAAGCTATACATATTTAGGTAATTGAGCCTATCCTGGTAAGTTTTATTTTTTAGACCATGTACCATTTTGGTAGCCCTGCTTTGCACAGATTCAAGTTTGTTAATATCCTACTGAAGATATGGTCTCCAGAACTGCACACAATACTCAAGATGAGGCCTAACTAATGATCTATAAAGTGGCATAAGAACCTTACTATTTCTGCTGCAAATACCTCTACCAATACATCCAAGCATTCTGCTAGCCATACTCGCTTCATTACTATATTGTTTACTAAGTTTTAAATCATCTGAAATAATAATTCCCAAGTCCTGTTCCTCGTCTGTAACAGTCAGTAAAGTGTCATTGAGTCTGTAATTAACATTTGGATTTTTCTTCCCTAAATGCATTATTTTACACTTTGCTGTGTTAAACTTTAGACCCCAGTCGTTTGTCCAATCCTCCAATTGTTGTATATCACTTCTCATTTTGTCTATCCCCCCTGGAACATCCACTCTGTTGCAAATTTTTGTATCATCTGCAAAGAGACATACTTTCCCCTGTAGCCCTTTGCTGATATCGCAGATAAATATGTTAAACAAAACAGGCCCCAGAACTGACCCCTGAGGAACACCACTAGTAACAGCCCCCTCTGCTGAATGAACTCCATTTACTAAGACACTTTGTTTTCTGTCCTTAAGCCAGCATTCCACCCAGTTCACAATTTTTTAATCTAGACCAAGGAGATATAGTTTGTGAATAAGTTTATTGTGTGGGACGGTGTCAAATGCTTTGCTGAAATCTAGATATGCTACATCAACTGCTCCTCCCTTGTCTAATACTTTTGTTACATAATCAAAGAAGTCAATTAGATTAGTCTGACATGATCTCCCTGAAGTAAAACCATGCTGATTTTGAACCTCTAAATTGTTTGTCTTTATGTAAGTCATAATTCTTTCTTTTAAGAGGCTTTCCATTAATTTCCCTACTACTGAAGTTAAACTAACTGGCCTGTAGTTGCCAGATTCTTCTCTACTGCCCTTTTTATGAAGGGGTATTACATTTGCTATTCTCCAATCATCTGGGACAGCTCCTGTTAATAGTGACTGATTAAACAGATCAGTTAATGGGACAGTTAGCACTGATCGAAGTTCTTTTAAAACCCTTGGATGAATATTATCAGGACCCACTGCCTTTGTAACATTTATTTTTGATAATGCTAACAAAACCTCATCCTCTGTAAAAAGATTACTGTTAAGCTTGTTTCTATTTTGCGTAGCATCCCTTAATGTAGACATTGTATCTTCACAATCTTTAGTGAAAACAGAACAGAAGTAATCATTGAGACAGTCTGCAATCTGGTTATCTCCTTCTATTATTCTACCATCAACTGATTTCAATTCTACTATTCCTACCTTATTTTTTCTTCTTTCACTGATATATCTAAAGAATGTTTTGTCCCCATGTTTTACTGACTGTGCTATCTTCTCTTCTGCATGAGCTTTAACCTTCCTAATTAACTGCTTAGTCTTTTTTTGTTGGAGTCTCCATATTTTCATATCATCATCTGCTTGTGTGTGTCTGTAATTTTTATAAGCTATCTTTTTTGTCTTTACAGCATGTGCTACTTCTTTGGAAAACCAAATTGGTTTCCGCTTTCTTTTAACTTTTACAGACATGTCTAATACAGTGTGCGGTTGCATCTAAAATGGCACCTTTCACAAATTCCCACTGTTCTTGAACCCCTGTAATAAGAGTTTTCCCCTTTAAATAGTTCTTTAGGTATTCTACCATTAATGAAAAATCTGCCGTCCTAAAGTCTAAAACTTTTGTTTTAGTCTGGGTGGACAGTTCCTGAACATGAATACTAAACCAAACAGATTGATGATCACTGGATCCTAAGTTCTCACCTACAGACACATCTGAAACTGTATCACTGTTTGTAAGTATTAGATCTAATATAGCTTCCTTACGAGTTGGTTCCTTGACTAATTGTTCAAGCCGATCTAGCAGAAGGAATCTTCCAGTCTATATCTGGCAAATTAAAGTCCCCCAGTACTATAACCTTACCCTTCATGGTCATTTTGGTTATTTCATCTAATAACAGATTGTCCAGTTTTTCATCCTGCAATGGAGGCCTATATACAACCCCTATTCTAAAAACATTTTTATCTCCAATTTCCAAAGTCACCCAAATACTTTCCACCTCATCATTTGTTCCTACAATTTCAGTAACCTTTATATTTTCATTTACATACAAAGCAACTCCTCCACCTTTCTTTCCTACTCTGTTCTTTTTAAATAACCTGTATCCAGGTATAACTATGTCCCAGTCATGCAAATCATTGTACCATGTTTCTGTTATAGCTACTAAATCCAAGTTGTCCCTAGTCATTATTGAAATGAGTTCAGGTAATTTATTTCCTAAGCTGCGAGCATTTGTGCTCATGGCACAAAGAATTTTTCTACTAGAATTTCTAGAATTGTTACTTGGACTAACAGTTTTGGCATGCTGTGGGGGGCAGGTGGATATATTAATGCTACCCCCCTTTATTAGTTTAAATGATTTCTAATAAAGTATTTGAACTCCTCTCCCAGATACTCTGTTCCTTTAGCATCCAAATGCAAGCCATCTCTCCTAAATAACCTAGTATCTTTCCAAACAGAGCTATAATGGCCAATAAAACCAAATCCTCGTTCCCTGCACCACTTATCTAACCAAGAATTAAATGTTGTTATCCGCTCCATCTTTCCTGCTTCCTGGTCATACACAGGTAAAATAGCAGAAAATGATAGAGTTGATGCCACAGTCTCTAAATGATTACCTAGGTCACAAAACTCTTTCTGAACAGCAGCAACATGATTACTAGCCAGATCATTTGTTCCTAAATGTACAATCACATCTAACTCACTTCCCTTTCCTGCTGCCTTAACAATTCTCAAAATACGATTCTTATCCCTGTGAGCAGTAGCTCCTGGAAGACATATAACCTCCCTTGTTTCTCCTTTACTTTCACCTAAATACACATTCCTCAAAATAGAGTCACCCACTAACAGTCTTTTTCTCAAAAACACATCTGCAGTTCTTTCCTGTGTTATGTTACCTGGAGAATCAGGTGCCAATAGATTTAAATTACCTGTTACAGCTTCAGAGGGCTCAGAAACAGCAATCTCCTCATCACAAGTATATTCGGCAAGAGCAGCATAGGAGTTTTGCAATGGCAGAGGTTGTGGGCAATGCTTCTGGTCTACTGTTCTAATTCTTCCAGAGCCTACAGTGATCCATCTGCCTCTCCTTGCTGATCTCTGGGGTAGAGGGGCTTCTTTCTGAGGCAGCTTTGTAGAGGTAACAGGTATGTTACTTACCTTAGCTTGAAGTTTAGCTATTTCCTCCCTTAACAGGGAAAACTGCTTACAAACAGGACAGCCCCTAAATCTCCAAAAAGTAGAACGATTAAAAAGTGCAAAACACCCATTGCACTGTATCTGAGACATTTTAAACTATGCAACACTTTAACAATAAGAAAAATATAAGTATTATTTACTACTGAATAAGCCTGAATAACCCTGAATAACTCCTGAAATAACTCAAATATCCTTATGTATTTGATTTTAGTTTGATCTCTTTGCTAAGAAGCAGAGCTAAATGTTTAGCAGAGCTAAACAGATCTCTTTAAATACCCTCAGAAAGATAGGGTGGGGTCCCTCCTAATTGCTCACCTATGCAAACAATCTAATTGTTATCTAATTGCAATACTAAAAACCAGAATACAAAAGAATGGAAATTAACTCAAACCTTTAACTATTCAATTTCTGTAGTGAAACTAATTCACAGTTCAGGTCTACCACCTATAAAAAAACAAAATATAAAGTTAATAGAAATACAAAATATATTATCTGAAAGTACAACCTATTCAAGTAACAACAATTTAAAAGAGAAATGTTATATACCTTTCTGAAATAACTCAAATATCCTTATGTATTTGATCCTTTTTTAGTTTGATCTCTTTGCTAAGAAGCAGAGCTAAATGTTTAGCAGAGCTAAACAGATCTCTTTAAATACCCTAACTTAATATCTAAGGAATGCATAGGCTCAAATGGAGCCCCTTGAAGAACTTTAAGAACTAAATTAAGACTCGAGGGAGGAGTAACTGGTTTGAACACAGGCCTGATCCTGACCAAGGCCTGACAAAATGATTGCACATCTGGAACATCCGCCAGACGTTTATGTAACAAAATAGACAAGGAAGAAATTTGACCCTTTAGGGAACTAGTCGATAACCCTTTCTCCAAACCTTCTTGGAGAAATGACAGAATTCTAGAAATCCTAACTCTGCTCCAAGAGAAGTCCTTGGATTCACACCAATATAGATATTTACGCCATATCTTGTGGTAAATCTTTCTAGTCACAGGTTTACGAGCCTGAATCATGGTCTCAAAGACCAACTCTGAAAATCCCCACTTGGATAGAATTAAGCGTTCAATCTTCACGCAGTCAGCTTCAGAGAAACTAGATTTGGATGAAGGAAGGGCCCTTGAAGTAGAAGGTCCTTCCTCAACGGGAGTCTCCAAGGTGGTAGAGATGACATTTCCACCAGGTCTGCATACCAAATCCTGCGGGTCCAAGCTGGTGCAATGAGAATCACCGACGCCCTCACCTGTTTGATTCGAGCAATGACTCGAGGAAGAAGAGCGAATGGAGGAAATAGGTATGCAAGACTGAAATTCCAAGGTACTGCCAGGGTGTCTATCAATACCGTCTGAGGGTCCCTTGACCTCGATCCGTACCTTGGAAGCTTGGCATTCTGTCAAGATGCCATGAGATCCAATTCCGGCTGACCCCATTTGAGAATCAGGCTGGAAAACACTTCTGGATGGAGTTTCCACTCCCCCGTGTGAAAGGTCTGTCTGCTTAGGAAGTCAGCCTCCTGTTTGATGTAGGCCACTGAAGTTATGTTGTCCGACTGGAACCTGATAAACTGTGCCGAGGCTAACTGGGGCCAGGCCAGAAGAGCATTGAAGATCGCTCTCAGCTCCAGAATGTTTATAGGCAGAACAGACTCTGTTTGAGTCCAAACTCCCTGAGCCTTTAGGGAGCCCCAGACTGCTCCCCGCCCTAGAAGGCTGGCGCCTGTTATCACAATTACCCAAGAGGGTCTGCGAAAGCAGGTTACCTGGGAGAGATGATCCTGAGACAAACACCATTGAAGAGAATTCTTTGTCTCCTGCTTCAGAAGTATTCGTGGAGACGAATCTGCATAATCTCCGTTCCATTGACTGAGCATGTTTAGCTGCAGAGGTCTGAGGTAGAAACGAGCGAACGGATAATGTCCATTGCCTCCACCATCAGCCTGATTACCTCAATGCACTGTGCCACAGATGGCCGAGGAGCAGAATAAAGCGCTATGCAAGAATAAAAAATCTTTGATTTCCCGACTTCTGTCAGAAAAATCTTCATTGATAGGGAATCTATTATGGTTCCCAAAAAAGTTACCCTTGTATTTGGAACTAAGGAGCTCTTTTCCAAATGTACCTTCCATCCGTGAGATTGCAGGAAGGATAACAACATTTCCGTGTGGGACCTTGCTTGTTGAAAGGATGGCACCTGGACCAGGATGTTGTCCAGATAGGGCGCCACTGCAATGTCCCGTAATCAAAGCACCAACAGAGATCCCAGAACCTTTGAGAAAATTCTGAGAGCTGTGGCAAGACCGAAAGGAAGACCCACGAATTGGAAGTGTTTGTCTAGAAAAGCAAACCTTAGAAACTTGTGAGAATCCCTGTGAATGGGAACATGCAGGTACACGTCCTTTAAATCCACTGTTTTCATAAATTGACCCTCTTGGACCAAAGGGAGAATGGAACGAATAGTTTTCATCTTGAAGGACGGTACTCTGAGGAACTTGTTTAGGCTCTTTAGATCTAAAATTGGTCTGAAGGTTCCCTCTTTTTTGGGAACCACGAACAGATTGGAATAAAATTCCAGACCCCCAGATCGGAGAGGTCCCGTACACAATGTAAGAACGCCTCTCTTTTTGTCTAGTCTATAGATAATCTTGAAAGCAGAAACTTTTGAACTCTAGTTTGTATCCCTGGGAC
The DNA here is from genome assembly GCF_027579735.1 of Bombina bombina. Taxonomy (NCBI): domain Eukaryota; kingdom Metazoa; phylum Chordata; class Amphibia; order Anura; family Bombinatoridae; genus Bombina; species Bombina bombina. The sequence continues at coordinate 1,109,147,267 of NC_069503.1, forward strand.
ACTATTTCTACTTCCCAGGGATCCTGAACATCTCAAACCCAAGCCTGAGGGAAGAAGGAAAGTCTGCCCCCTACAAGATACGGTACCGGATCGGAGGCATGCCCTTCATGCTGTCTGATTCAATAGCAGGCTTCTTGGATTATTTCTTATTCCAAGACTGATTGGGTCTCCAGAAAGGTTTAGACTGTTCCTGCTTGGAGGCGGAAGCGGAGGAATTTCCCTTGAAATTTCGAAAAGAACGAAAATTACTCTGACGTCCCTTTTGCTTTTTTCTCTTATTCTGAGGGAGAAGATGACCCTTACCTCCCGTAATATCCGAGATTATTTCCGTCAAGCCTGGTCCAAACAAGGTCTTCTTTTTGTAAGGAATCTCTAAAAGTTTAGACTTAGATGATACATCTGCAGACCAAGGCTTTAACCATAAGGCTCTGTGGGGTAGAACAGAGAAACCTGAAATCTTTGCTCCCAGTTTGATAACCTGCAGGGAAGCATCCGTAATAAAGGAATTAGCCAACTTAAGAGATTTTATCCTATCCTGGATCTCGTCCAGGGGAGTGTCTGTCCTAATAGCATCAGACAATGCATCAAACCAATATGCCGCAGCACTAGTGACGGTAGCAATGCACACAGCTGTTTGCCATTGTAAACCCTGGATTACATACATCTTTTTGAGTAATCCCTCTAATTTTATGTCCATATGATCTTTAAAACCACAACTATCCTCTATGGGTATAGTAGTTCTCTTGGCCAGGGTGGAAACAGCTCCTTCCACCTTGGGGACTGTTGCCAAGCCTCCTTGACAGAGTCGGCTATGGGAAACATCTTTTTAAATATAGGAGATGGAGAAAAATGGATACCCGGACTCTCCCAGTCCTTAGCAATGATCTCAGAAGCTTGGTCTGGTACCGGAAAAACCTCTATCAAGGAAGGAACCTCAAAATATTAGTTTAGCTTACTGGATTTCTTTGGATTAACAACGACCATAGTGTCGCTGTCATCTAATGTAGCTAAAACCTCCTTAAGTAACAGACGGAGGTGCTCAAGCTTAAACCTGAAGAATACAACTTCAGTATCAGCCATAGGAATTACACTGTCAGAGTCTGAGATTTCACTCTCAGATGCTATCAAAGGATCCTCCTCCTCAGGCTTCTGGGAGGGGACATCCGAAATAGCAACAACTGCATCAGTAACCTCACCTACTGAATATCTACTTTTCCTCTTGCGCTTCCCCTGCAACATGGGAAAGGCAGATAATGCATCAGAAACTGCAGAGGACATGAGAGAAGCGATGTCTTGCAACGTAACTCCAGGGGGAGTTAGAGAGGAAGCGCAGGGCACTGCATGTGTGGGCGATACAAATTGGGACGCTTGAGGAGAAAGCTGCGGCATATATTAAACATTGTCATTAGACTCCTGAACAGTATCCTCCTTGGAGAATGTTGGCTCAGAAAAAAGTCTATCCCTGTAATTTAAAGTTTTCTCAATGCATGAGAAACAGAAAGGGATTGGTGGTTCCACATTGGCATCAAAATACAAAGAACAAGTAACATTTTGCAAAGTTTCCTGGTCCATTCTGACTCACAATGGGTCCAAATATAAAATAAAAAGTTAAATTTTTTAAACAAAATTTAAAGCATAAAAAACGTTACTGTCACTTTAAATTTTAAACAGTAACTTTTTTATTTTTATCTGCAGAAATTACAGTAAACCTAAACAATACTGCAGATCACCTCTACACCTCAGCAGCTTAGCTGAGGTGCCTACCTGCCTGATGACACCAGTCTTTTCTGAGCAGGAGACGATTTTCTCGTTAACGGATCTGGAACTCAGAGATGTCAGATGAAAGAAACTGGGCTCCGTTTCCAAACACACATAGGATAAGCACAATGCGTATTATACAAACAGAAGATGTAATGCTTCCCCTTCCGAACAACAGGAAGTACAGGAAAAGGGCGCGCAACGCAAATTGCCGCCTCCTCTAGATCCGCCCATTGTGGGTGTCACAAAAGTCTTCTCCCGGTTGTAATAAGTGAAACCACTGGGAGAATGGGACCACCAACATGCCTTAATAAAATTTTGTAGCCCCAGTGCCTGCGTTGGGCTGCCTACACAAAAAGCCTTTGTATGTGTCCCTATATAATAAAGTGCCCTTTTTATTCGGAGTCTCTTACTCCCAGAAAATAAAGTAAGCACTTACCTCCTCATCTGCCCAACAGAAAAGGCAGGTCCCAGGTTTAAGAGGTCCTCTCCCTCCCATGGACCCGTGAAAAAAAAGAACTGTTTGAGCAATTTTACTCAGGCTTTCAGGGTTAGGGCAGCATCACTATATGGGAGGCGCAGTGAGAATTATGTCCCACAAGTTCCCATTGCTCTAAAGTCACCACTGCTCTACTGAACAGACTGATATGGACTAAGGCTACACCCTAGGACAAAGCATCACAATCCTGTACTACTTAAAAAAATAATCAACTCTTGATAGAAGAATCTTTTCTAACACCTAACTTTACCACTTCCTTGCTCTAACGTAGGCAAAGAGAATGACTGGGGTGGGAGGTAACGGAGGTGATATTTTACAGCTTTGCTGTGGTGCTCTTTGCCGCCTCCTGCTGGGCAGGAGTGATATTCCCAATAGTAATTAGATGATCCGTGGACTCATTGTGTCATTAAAAAGAAAAGTGAGACCATATTTTGCTTTGTTCATGACATCACACATGGTATCACAGGAAAATATTCACAACATCCAGTTGATTCAGAGGGGCAGATTTATCATTGGTCTGTCCGACAAGATCCACTCAGCTCATACGCTGTCTGCATTTCTCACTGCACAAGCAATTGGCTGCTAGCAGGGGGTGTCAATCACCCCGATCGTATAGGATTGGGCGGATTGATGTCCGCAGCCTCAGAGCAGGCAGACCAGTTAAGGAGCAGCTGTCTTAAGATCGCTGCTTCATAACTGCTGTTTCCAGCGAACCTGAAGGCTTGCGTAGAAACTAATATAATAGAAGTAAATTAGAAAGATGTTTAAAATTGCATTCTCTTTCTAAATCATGAAAGAAAAAATGTGGGTTTCATGTCCCTTTAATGATAGGAATTTTTATTTAGATTTATTTAAATTATATTTAAGTTAGGGGGTGTTAGGGTTAGACTTAGGTTTATGGGATAATAAATTGAATATAGTGGTAGCGACGTTGGGGATGGCAGATTAGGGGTTAATAAATGTAGGTAGGTGGTGCCGATGTTAGGGACGGCAGATTAGGAGTTAATAATATTAAACTAGTGTTTGCGATGCGGGAATGTGGCGGTTTAGGGGGTAATATGTTTATTACAGTGGCGGCGACGTTGGGGGCAGCAGATTAGGGGTTCATAAATATAATGTAGGTGGCAGCGGTGTACGGAGCAGCAGATTAGGGGTTAATAAGTATAATGCAGGTGTCGGCGATGTCGGGGGCGGCAGATTAGGGGTTAATAATTGTAAGATTAGGGGTGTTTAGACTCGGAGTTCATGTTAGGGTGTTAGGTGTAAACCTAAATTTTATTTTCCCATAGGAATCAATGGAGCTGCGTTACTCAGTTTTACGCTACTTTTTTGCAGGTGTTTGACTTTTTTTCAGCAGGCTCTCCCCGTTGATCCCTATGGGGAAATCGTGCACGAGCACATACAACCAGCTCACCACTGACTTAAGTAGCGCTGGTATTAGAGTGAGATTTCGAGCAAAATTTTGCTCTACGTTCACTTCTTGTCTTTTAACGCCGGGTTTCTGAAAACTCGTAATACCAGTGCCGCAGGAAAGTGAGCGGTGAGAATAACATGCAAGTTAATACCTCACCCCTGTTACCGTAAAACTCGTAATCTAGGCGAGAGGCTTTACATATTTGCATATTTTTGTACACAGTTTAAAAGTTACAAAACAAATAATATAAAAAAAGCCCTTGGGATAATATAGAGTAAAGCAGCCACTGCAAAACATATAGCTCCTGCTCTGTATTCTACACTTTAAACTGACATGCACAATAAGGCTTGTCAAGGAGACAATATCACTGATCTGTGGGTGTGCCCAGCTTCTGTCACAGGATGTGAGAAAACTTAGGGGTCAATTTATCAAAGCGTCAACTGATAATACGCTTGAATTCTCCTTCGTATTTGTTGTAAGATTGATCCGCCGTAGATATCAAAGCATCAAGATAAGCAAATGTTGAAATACGATCCCGCGATCTCAATTCGATGCAGATCGATGCTTGTGTCATTACAGATGTTTCAAATTCACATTCTACTCTATTTGACACTTTTTCCAATTTATCAAACATTTAACAGGTACGCTCGTGTTAACTTGCGTCTATTCCAACGCAATGCACCTAGTTTTCAATCCGCCACCCATGAGGTTGCGGATGCTAAAGAAGTCAATGGGAGTCTGAAAACACAGAAAGCTTATGTTCGATGCTGCAAGAGAATTAAGTATATTACATAATAAAAGTAAATTAGAAACTCTATTAAAATTGTATACCCTTTCTAAATCAAACAATATTATTATTCCACATTTGGTGCACTAGTAGATATAGGGATAAAAATGAAAAATACATTATTACTTATGGATTATACTACAAATTTGTCTCTCATTTCAAAGCAAGGGGACAATAATTTTTCTACAAATTTGTTGAAAAATTTTGCCCCAAACTTGTTGCACTAATAGATATAGAGATAAAAATTACTCCTCTTTTTTTTCCTCTTGCGCTTCCCCTGCAAAATGGGAAAGGCAGATAATGCATCAGAAACCGCAGAGGACATGAGAGAAGCGATGTCTTGCAACGTAATATAGCTAACTTCCTTTTTATTTTTTGTGACAAATACAGTATATGTGCACCATGTTTAAGCCATGTAATACAAGTCCCACTCTCCACTTTGCCCGAATTTTAACGCAACACTTTTCGCACCAATTATGACTCAAACTCCTAAACAACCCACATACTAGTGAATATTTCAACCACTTTTGATTGGAATATGCATAAAAACAACGAATCAATTGCGCAATACTTGTGTCATTGATCACTCATCAGAACTTGTAAGTGCCATTTGTTACATTGTGTATTATATTTTGAAAGTATGTATATGTGAATTTAGAATTAAAGATAAACATTGATGCTGACATTAGGAGAAACAGTGTAATATTTTAGACAAGGATTTTAAAATTGGAATTGATGTTTGATTCAATGTAATCTTAAGCTGATAGCTCAAAGGGATAGCCCACCTAACATTAAACTGTCATGATTCAGATACAGCAGAAATTAAATCACCTTCTCTTTCATTTCTTTTTCAGTAAGAAATGTCATCTTATATGCCAGCCCATTTTATAACACCTGTGTTGGGGTGGTTTTTAAAACTAGATTGCAATCAGGAGGGGTTACACAGGTACAGAGAGAAAACTGACCCAGCTCTTAAAATATCCATTATATATATAGTGTATACAAGTATGTGCAAAGATATATGTATATATATTTTTTGGACATTAACAGTTTAAAAATAAAAAATTAACTTTAGAGAAATGTGCTTGTTCATGGACAGTAATGAAATGGTATAAATAAAGTTGGGAAAACCTGAATAACCGCAACATCGATGACTGTTAGTTAACAACAGTCCGATGCTCTTCGCACCGTACTTGATGCGTGTGCTTTGACAGCTTTTTTTATAAATAAGGGTATCGTATTGAGATCCACGTCAGCGATGTCAGGCGAGTGTATTGATGCCGGCGAATGCACTGAGATTGACGCTTTGATAAATTGACCCCTAAAACTCTAAGATGGCAGCACCCAGAGTGAAGATGTAAAACTTTACTAACCCACTCATTGAAGAGTTAAAATAAGACAGCTGCTGGCACAAGAGGAAAAACAATAGCATGAGGAGTAATAACCATGCTACTGTAGTTGTGCCAAGCAGATTACTGTCCCTTTAAATTCAAAAGAAAGAAATAGGGGTTTAGATTACAAGTGGCATGCTAAAGTTAGTGGGGTTTAAAAAAATAGTTCAAACACAAGATAAGTACATTACATTTTTAATAAAGTTTTACTTATATATATATATATATATATATATATATATATACATACTATCTGATACAAATTGTTCACATAAATATTAATATCTGTTTTATAAGTGTTAAAATGTATATAACTGGAAAGGGCTATAATGAATATACTGTATATTTGTCTAAATATGTGTAAGAGTATATATTATATATTACATTCCAATGTTTTTTACTTAGAAGAAAATGTTCTTTGTATATATATATATATATATATATATATATATATATATATATATATATATATATATATATATAAAGTCCCAACAACAGATCAGCACATCAAACAATCTGTACAGCAGCCAGGGTGCACTTAAATAGAAATCCATAAATCCAAAGGCAGAAAAAGGCACTCACTGTTCATAATAAAATGGAACTTTTAATATGCAAAGATTAAAACGACATAACGTTTTGGTGTTCACATAACACCTTTGTCAAATGTCAAAAAATAGTTATAGACAACTTAATGCCCAACCACTCACCTATCATACCTTAACACACACATCCTTATACACAATATCGCTTGGCGCTCCTGTACGCTGATCTGCCCTGTGCGCAATGACGTCATGATGTCGCTGCGTCGCGTAACGTGACCACATGTTGTCACGTCGCCCAGTCAGGCTACCATAGCAACCGGTATACAATACCACCATAGCTATATCGGGCTAATAGATCCCGGTTTCAAAAGTGAATGGGCATAACAGCCCATCACTAACGTACTAGGCACTACATATTGGTCTATAGTTACCGACCACAGCAACACGTGTTGCTCACAGTGAAGATCATGTGACAGGGGCGCAAACCATTAAAAATCATAATCCAGTGTAATTACAGTTTAAAAAACAATCAATCATGGATAGCAGGGACATGTGAATGATGCATTGGTCTAATAACAGCAAATCTACATGGATTGGATCAAGACCAATCCAATTCATCTGCCTAAGGTATATTATTCCCCCACTATTTTTCTGCATTCTAAACACATATTTATTCTTGCCTCCTGGAGCATGATCAGAAACCCGTAAGGACCCACTAGGATGAAAATCCATGTGAATGGTTCTGGGTGACTTAGCATGCATCCATTATTGGTAGGTACTGTTGAAGATTCATTTGTTGTAGAACGGTCCAAAGTCAAGGACAGTATTCAGCCCCCTAGGGACCAGAGTGTCCAGCGTATGGATCCATTTCGTTTCCACTTGTAGCAACCGGTTGTCTCTGTCACCACCCCTTCTTAATGGTGGTACATGGTCGATTAACATTGACCTCAGGCTTGATAAGCTATGATTACATTCAGCAAAGTGCCTGGCGACTGGTTGTTCCGATTCCCCCTTTTTTAATGCCTCACGTATTGCAAAATGGTGGTTAGCCATCCTGTCTCTGAAACTTGTTATGGTTTTACCAATGTAAACCAGAGAACATGGACAGACTAACATATAGATGACATATGTACTAGTGCATGTTAGTCTGTGACGGATGGTATATCGCCTATTCGTATGCGGATGCTGGAATGTCTGGCCCCTCATCATGGTATTGCAAGTAGTACAATTTCCACATGTGTAGCATCCAATCTTGGACGTCTTCAGCCAGTTATCCTTCTGGTAGCATCTGACCGGATCAGTTTTCACCAGTACATCACGCAAATTTTCAGCCCTGCGATACACCATCCTAGGTGGTTGCATCCTGTAAAAAGGGAGAGTTGGATCCGTTTCCAGGATCGGCCAATTTTTCTGTGCCGATTTCCTAAGTATGTCGCTGGTTGGGGTATAAGTAGTCACAAAATTTAGCCTTTCAGTTTCCATTTTAGGCTTATCATGTCCCTTATATTTGGGGTCTTTTAACAATTCCTCCTTGACCTTTCTGACCATTCCTTTGTCATAGCCTCTTGCTACCAACTTGTCTTCCATAGTGGTTAGTTGATCAATCTTAGTGGGTACCTCACTATTATTACGGATGACCCGCATCAGCTGAGAGGTGATTATCCCCATTTTCTGATGTTTGGGATGGAAACTCCTTGCTTCTAACAAAGAATTACGATCGGTTGGCTTCGTATATAACGAAGTGCCAAATGAGCAACCATCCTCAGACATGATTTTGTATATGTTAAGATAAAGGAAATGTATGGTCTCATTACTAAATTCTAACTTGAACCTTATGGGACTGTCCATGGTGTTCAAACATGTCACCCACTCCTGGAGTTCCTCTTTACTACCCCCCCACACCAGAAAGACATCATCGATGTACTGTACATAGTATCTGATGTGGGGATGAGCAAATGGTCTCATTAAAGTCTGTTCGTACCAGGCCATATATAGATTGGCATATGTGGGTGCCATGTTTGAACCCATGGCCGTCCCTGACACCTGCAAAAAATAATCATTCTCGAACTTGAAAAAGTTTTTCTCTAAGCACATGGTAAGTAGTTCGCACAAAAATTCAATAGGAGGACCCTCATAAAGGGGGTTCCCAGTCACCATGGACCTGACAGCCGCCACACCCCCCCCATGGGGAATAGAGGTGTAGAGGCTGTCCACATCCATGGTAACCAGGATATCCCCCTCATGTAATGTGGTATAGTCCCTTAGGACATTCAATAAACTTGGGGAATCCTGCAAATATGCTGATGTGCCTTTGACCACCGGTTGAAGGTAGAAGTCTATATAGATGGCCAAATTGGATAGCAAGGAGTCCCTGGCTGACACAATGGGTCTGCCAGGGGGATGGTCCAAAGTCTTATGTACTTTTGGCAAGAGATATAGGACCGGTATTCTAGGGTGATCATTGATTAGAAATTCGAGTTCCTGTTCTGTCAGTAGCCCTGCTTCGTGACCTCTATAGAGGCATTCATCAATGTGTTTCTTAAATACTCTGCCTGGGTTCCCCGAAAGTTTAACATATACATTAGGGTCAGACAACTGTCTGTAAGCTTCTGCCCTATAGTCAACATAATCCTGTAGGACTATGGACCCGCCCTTGTCGGCTGGGCGGATAATAATGCTATTATCATTGCTAAGTGATTTAATAGCATTCCTCTCATCACCATTTAAATTTGGATAAGTAGGAAAAGGAAGTTTATCGGGAATCTCATTACATAACACTCTGGTGAAATTCTTAATGGAGGGATGTGTGTTTACAGGTTCAAAAGTTGATGGCTTTTTAAATTTAGTTATCACACCTTGAGTATCATTTTTAAAGTGATCTTTTAGCTTAAGTTGTCTTTGTAACTTGTGGATATCCACAATGGAGTCAAATCTATCACATCTAGGCGTGGGAATGAAAGATAACCCATGATTCAAAACTGAAATTTCCACGTCATTCAAAGACCGACTGCTTAAATTATATACTATATTTACTTCTTTTTGGGCTGTTTTTTGCAATTTGTGTTTGCCTCGCCTGACGTGCATGCGTCTGTGTCTTTTAAATTTCCGATCAGCGGTGGTTTCGCCGCTGATCTGGTAGCAACCCCAGAAAAAGATTGTGACTGACTAGATGTAAGTCCCTCACTATTGCCAATATCACCAGTATTCCTTTCATTGTCTGATGAGTCGCCACTGGTGTCAACCAGGCTAAGATTATTGCGTACCCGTGGGTTTCTACGCCTTGATCTCATAGGGAGATCCTCCTTGCCATATAACCACCTATATAGACGTCTATCCCTGTAGTCATTCTCAACTGTGTTCAATTTCTTGTTTTTAAATGCGACCAACTCACCTCTGTACTTAGCAATCATAGTATCAAGTTTAGTTACCCAATCCTGGGTTTTATCATCCGACAAAATATGGTAGCTCTGTGTTTTAGTGGCCTCAATCTCTATTTTAATCTTATGCTCAAGTCTACAGACCTCTTCTATGACCAATAACATAAGGTCATAGGAGCATTTGTTTAATATTGAGCACCACTTTCTACAGAAATCCATATTTTGTCTACCTAGTGTGGGGACATTTTTCACTCGAAAACCTCTTGGTATGTACTTTTTGCGGTGATAACCTGAGAGATAGACTGCATGTAAATGGTAATCGATTCCTTGCTATCCAATTTGGCCATCTATATAGACTTCTACCTTCAACCGGTGGTCAAAGGCACATCAGCATATTTGCAGGATTCCCCAAGTTTATTGAATGTCCTAAGGGACTATACCACATTACATGAGGGGGATATCCTGGTTACCATGGATGTGGACAGCCTCTACACCTCTATTCCCCATGGGGGGGGGGGTGGCGGCTGTCAGGTCCATGGTGACTGGGAACCCCCTTTATGAGGGTCCTCCTATTGAATTTTTGTGCGAACTACTTACCATGTGCTTAGAGAAAAACTTTTTCAAGTTCGAGAATGATTATTTTTTGCAGGTGTCAGGGACAGCCATGGGTTCAAACATGGCACCCACATATGCCAATCTATATATGGCCTGGTACGAACAGACTTTAATGAGACCATTTGCTCATCCCCACATCAGATACTATGTACGGTACATCGATGATGTCTTTCTGGTGTGGGGGGATAGTAAAGAGGAACTCCAGGAGTGGGTGACATGTTTGAACACCATGGACAGTCCCATAAGGTTCAAGTTAGAATTTAGTAATGAGACCATACATTTCCTGGATCTTAACATATACAAAATCATGTCTGAGGATGGTTGCTCATTTGGCACTTCGTTATATACGAAGCCAACCGATCGTAATTCTTTGTTAGAAGCAAGGAGTTTCCATCCCAAACATCAGAAAATGGGGATAATCACCTCTCAGCTGATGCGGGTCATCCGTAATAATAGTTCAAACATGGCACCCACATATGCCAATCTATATATGGCCTGGTACGAACAGACTTTAATGAGACCATTTGCTCATCCCCACATCAGATACTATGTACAGTACATCGATGATGTCTTTCTGGTGTGGGGGGGGTAGTAAAGAGGAACTCCAGGAGTGGGTGACATGTTTGAACACCATGGACAGTCCCATAAGGTTCAAGTTAGAATTTAGTAATGAGACCATACATTTCCTTTATCTTAACATATACAAAATCATGTCTGAGGATGGTTGCTCATTTGGCACTTCGTTATATACGAAGCCAACCGATCGTAATTCTTTGTTAGAAGCAAGGAGTTTCCATCCCAAACATCAGAAAATGGGGATAATCACCTCTCAGCTGATGCGGGTCATCCGTAATAATAGTGAGGTACCCACTAAGATTGATCAACTAACCACTATGGAAGACAAGTTGGTAGCAAGAGGCTATGACAAAGGAATGGTCAGAAAGGTCAAGGAGGAATTGTTAAAAGACCCCAAATATAAGGGACATGATAAGCCTAAAATGGAAACTGAAAGGCTAAATTTTGTGACTACTTATACCCCAACCAGCGACATACTTAGGAAATCGGCACAGAAAAATTGGCCGATCCTGGAAACGGATCCAACTCTCCCTTTTTACAGGATGCAACCACCTAGGATGGTGTATCGCAGGGCTGAAAATTTGCGTGATGTACTGGTGAAAACTGATCCGGTCAGATGCTACCAGAAGGATAACTGGCTGAAGACGTCCAAGATTGGATGCTACACATGTGGAAATTGTACTACTTGCAATACCATGATGAGGGGCCAGACATTCCAGCATCCGCATACGAATAGGCGATATACCATCCGTCACAGACTAACATGCACTAGTACATATGTCATCTATATGTTAGTCTGTCCATGTTCTCTGGTTTACATTGGTAAAACCATAACAAGTTTCAGAGACAGGATGGCTAACCACCATTTTGCAATACGTGAGGCATTAAAAAAGGGGGAATCGGAACAACCAGTCGCCAGGCACTTTGCTGAATGTAATCATAGCTTATCAAGCCTGAGGTCAATGTTAATCGACCATGTACCACCATTAAGAAGGGGTGGTGACAGAGACAACCGGTTGCTACAAGTGGAAACGAAATGGATCCATACGCTGGACACTCTGGTCCCTAGGGGGCTGAATACTGTCCTTGACTTTGGACCGTTCTACAACAAATGAATCTTCAACAGTACCTACCAATAATGGATGCATGCTAAGTCACCCAGAACCATTCACATGGATTTTCATCCTAGTGGGTCCTTACGGGTTTCTGATCATGCTCCAGGAGGCAAGAATAAATATGTGTTTAGAATGCAGAAAAATAGTGGGGGAATAATATACCTTAGGCAGATGAATTGGATTGGTCTTGATCCAATCCATGTAGATTTGCTGTTATTAGACCAATGCATCATTCACATGTCCCTGCTATCCATGATTGATTGTTTTTTAAACTGTAATTACACTGGATTATGATTTTTAATGGTTTGCGCCCCTGTCACATGATCTTCACTGTGAGCAACACGTGTTGCTGTGGTCGGTAACTATAGACCAATATGTAGTGCCTAGTACGTTAGTGATGGGCTGTTATGCCCATTCACTTTTGAAACCGGGATCTATTAGCCCGATATAGCTATGGTGGTATTGTATACCGGTTGCTATGGTAGCCTGACTGGGCGACGTGACACCATGTGGTCACGTTACGCGACGCAGCGACGTCATGACGTCATTGCGCACAGGGCAGATCAGCGTACAGGAGCGCCAAGCAATATTGTATATAAGGATGTGTGTGTTAAGGTATGATAGGTGAGTGGTTGGGCATTAAGTTGTCTATAACTATTTTTTTGACATTTGACAAAGGTGTTATGTGAACACCGAAACGTTATGTCGTTTTAATCTTTGCATATTAAAAGTTACATTTTATTATGAACAGTGAGTGCCTTTTTCTGCCTTTGGATTTATACATATATATATATATATATATATATATATATATATATATATATATATATATATATATATATATATATATATATATATATAACATAATTTATGTAAGAACTTACCTGATAAATTCATTTCTTTCATATTGGCAATGAGCTAGTGACGTATGGGATATATATTCCTACCAGGAGGGGGCAAAGTTTCCCAAACCTCAAATGCCTATAAATACACCTCCTACCACACCCACAACTCAGTTTAATGAATAGCCAAGAAGTGAGGTGATAAAATAAGGAGTAAAAAAAGCATACAAAAAGAGGAACTGGAAATATAATTGTGCTTTTATACAAAAAATCATAACCACCATAAAAAGGGTGGGTCTCATGGACTCTTGTCAATATGAAAGAAATTAATTTATCAGGTAAGTTCTTACATAAATTGTGTTTTGTTTCATGTAATTGGCAAGAGTCCATGAGCTAGTGACGTATGGGATAGAAATACCCAAGATGTGGAAGTCCATAGAAAAGTCACTAGAGAGGGAGGGATAAAATAAAAACAGCTATTTCTGCTGAAAATTAAATCCATACAAAAAATAAATTTAAATCATAAGCAGAAGAATCAAACTGAGACAGCTGCCTGAAGAACTTTTCTAGCAAAGACTGCTTCAGAAGAAGCAAATATATTAAAATGGTAAAATTTAGTAAAGGTATGCAAAGAAGACGAAGCTGCTGCTTTGCAAATCTGATCAACCGAAGCTTCATTCTTAAAAGCCCAATAAGTGGCGACTGATCTAGCAGAATGAGCTGTAATTCTCTGAGGCGGAGACTGTCCCACCTCCAAATAAGCCTTGTGAATCTAAATCTTTAATCAAGATGCTAAAGAAATAGCAGAGGCTTTCTGACCTTTCCTAGGACCAGAAAAAAACAACATATAGACTAGAAGTCTTTCTGAAATCTTTAGTAGCTTTGACATATTTCAAAGCTCTTACATCATCCAAAGAATTTAAAGTTCTTTCAAGAGTATTCTTAGGATTAGGACACAAAGAAGGAACAACAATTTCCCTACTAATGTTGTTAGAATTCACAACCTTAGGAAGAAATTTAAACGAAGTCCATAAAACAGCTTTATTCTGATGGAAAATCAGAAAAGGACACTCACAAGAGAAAGCAGACAATTCAGAAACTCTTCTAGCTGAAGCGATAGCCAAAAGGAACAATAGTTTCCAAGAAAGTAGTCTAATATCCAAAGAATGCATAGGCTCAAACAGAGCCTGCAAAGCATTTAAAACCAAATTAAGACTCCAAGCAGGAGAAATTGATTTAAAGTGAAGGTCAATTTTCATGTGAAAGTGCCTGTTTTTTTTAAAAAAACTATTAAAAACATGGGCACTTTCATTCATGAAAATTGACATTGCACCGCATTTTAAAAATACTTACCTTGTTCTTCTGAAACGCCGGATCGCTGCTCTGAAACGATGCCCCGCCTGCTTCTTCCTGGTTTACTTACCCAGCCATGACGAAACCGGCTTCCTCTAATCACGGCGTTGCCTAAGGCAATGATTACACCGGGGGGGAAGCCGTGATTAGAGGATGCTGGAATCGTCATTGCTAACGTATGAAGAGGCTTGCGACGGGCTGGTGAAGCACTGGAGTGGCTTCAAGAAGAAAAGGTAAGTATATTTTAAAAAAACGGCTGAAATGTCAATTTTCATGAATGAAAGTGCCCTTGTTTTTAATAGTTTTTTTTAAAAAACTGTGCACTTTCACATGAAAATTGACCTTCACTTTAATGACAGGCTTGATATGAACCAAAGCCTGAACAAAACAGTGAATATCAGGAAGATTAGCAATCTTTCTATGAAATAAAACAGAAAGAGCAGAGATTTGTCCCTTCAAAGTACTTGCAGACAAATCTTTATCCAAACCATCCTGAAGAAACTGTAAAATTCTAGGAATTCTAAAAAGAATGCCAAGATAATTTATGAGAAGAACACCATAAAATATAGGTTTTCAAAACCTGATAATGCATGTTCCTTAAAACAGACTTATAAGCCTGCAACATATGTTATGTGTGTTATGTTTTGTTTATATGCAACTCTATGATTTATTTCTATTGTACTTGTTTCCATTTTTGCATTTCCTGTTCCTGTTGGTTCTCTGCTAAGATCATGGCTTCTGTATACTAATGCCTTGTACTGTTATCATTTACACCACATGAAACATGGGGGGATAGTTATCAACGTGTCAACTTTCCTGCCTTCGCCGGCCCAATAAGCCTGCCTAAGCTCGCCTACCATCGCCGCGGATCTGAAAAAATTTGCCTAAGTTATCAATAAATCTGTCAAAAAGCCGCGCACCAAGTACGGGGCGATGAGCAGTGGACTGTGAGAGTTATCACTCATCCGATCTCGCTGCTTATTTTAACTAGGTACAATAGCTATTAAATAGTTATTAACTATTTAATAGCTACCTAGCTAAAATAAAGAGAAATTTACCTGTAAAATAAAAACTAACCTAAGTTACAATTACACCTAACACTACACTATCATTAAATAAATTATTCCTATTTAAAACTAAATACTTACCTGTAAAATAAACCCTAAGATAGCTACAATGTAATTACTAATTACATTGTAGCTATTTTAGGATTTATATTTATTTTACAGGTAACTTTGTATTTATTTTAGCTAGTTAGAATAGTTATTAAATAGTTATTAACTATTTAATAACTACCTAGCTAAAATAAATACAAAATTACCTGTAAAATAAATCCTAACCTAAGTTACAATTAAACCTAACACTACACTATCATTAAATAAATTAAATACAAATAACTACAATTAAATACAATTACATAAACTAACTAAAGTACAAAAAAATAAAAAAGCTAAGTTACAAAAAATAAAAAAATATGTTACAAACATTTAAAAATTATTACAACAATTTTAAACTAATTACACCTAATCTAAGCCCCCTAATAAAATAACAAAGCCCCCCAAAATAAAAAAATTCCCTACCCTATTCTACATTAAAAAAGTTCAAAGCTCTTTTACCTTACCAGCCCTTAAAAGGGCCTTTTGTGGGGCATGACCCAAAGAAAACAGCTCTTTTGCCTGTAAAAGAAAAATACAACCCCCCCCCAACATTAAAACCCACCATCCACATACCCCTAATCTAACCCAAACCCCCCTTAAAATAACCTAACACTAATCCCCTGAAGATCATCCTACCTTTAGTCGTCTTCACTCAGCCGAGCCACCAATGGAACTGAAGAGGAGATCCTGAGCGGCAGAAGTGATCCTCCAAGGGGCGCGGAAGAAATCTTCCATCCGATGAAGTGATCCTCCAGGCGGCGCTGAAGAAGTCTTCCATCTGGGCGATGTCATCTTCCAAGCGGCGCTGAAGAAGTCTTCTATCCGGGCGATGTCATCTTCCAAGCGGGGTCTTCAATCTTCATCCCGGCGACGCGGAACATCCTTCTTTCCCGACGGACTACCGACGAATGAAGGCTCCTTTAAGGGACGTCATCCAAGATGGCGTCCCTTCAATTCCGATTGGCTGATAGGATTCTATCAGCCAATCGGAATTAAGGTAGGAAAAATCTGATTGGCTGATTGAATCAGCCAATCAGATTGAAGTTCAATCCGATTGGCTGATCCAATCAGCCAATCAGATTGAGCTCGCATTCTATTGGCTGATCCGATCAGCCAATAGAATGCGAGCTCAATCTGATTGGTTCAATCAGCCAATTAGATTTTTCCTACCTTAATTCCGATTCCATAAAGAAATTGCAGTTCAAGGTTCAAGAAGTTTGTTTCCATGGACATATCCTGTCTTCACAAGGCTTAAAAGCTGACCCAGATAAGATTAGAGCCATTGTGGACATGCCACAGCCAGGGGACACTAAAGCGGTACAGCGTTTTATTGTCACATACTTAGCGAAATTCATGCCGCACTTGTCTGAGGTGTGTCAGGCATTGAGAAGACTTCTGGAAAATATTCAATTTGGCACTGGCTTCCCAAGTATGACCAGGCAGTGGAGGATATAAAATGGTTGGTCAGCGCTGCCCCGGTGTTGAAATATTACGATGTCATAAAGCCTTTCACAATACAAAGTGACTCAAGCAAAAATGGCCTAGGATGTTGTCTATTGCAAGAAGGTCAGCCAGTTGCATATGTGTCCAGAGCTCTTTCATCAGTTGAGCAGAATTATGCTCAAATTGAAAAGGAATGTATAAGCATTGTGTTTGCTTGCCAGCATTTTCATCATTATCTTTATGGCCGGGATACAATCAGAGCTGAAACTGATCACAAACCACTAATAGCCATAATTAAAAAGCCCCTTTTATGTGCTCCCAAGCGTTTGCAGAGCATGATGTTTACATTGCAGCATTACAACCTCAATGTTGTCTACAAGCCAGGATGTGAAATGTATATCAGTGATACCCTGAGCAGAGCTACATGAGCATGAGCATCATACAGTTTGTTTGCTGCAACAGGAACAAACTTTCTTTGCTGAAGTCAATCAAGCAGACTATCTAAATGTCACGGATCAGCGGCTACATCAGCTCATACAGCACACAAACAGAGATGCAACTTTACAAGCACTGAAGTCTATTGTTCTGAGTGGGTGGCCGGATGAAAATTATGCAGCACCTGCAATTGTGAAGGAATATTAGTCCTTCAGAGATGAGATCAGCATACAAAATGGTATCTTATACAAAGATCCAAGAGTCATAATACCAAAGTCACTAAGAGCAGAGATGTTATTACGCATACACTCAAGTCACATTGGGGGTGAGGCATGCTACAGACAAGCTTGTGATACTCTTTACTGGCCCAACATACAAGGTGAAATCAAAGACTTTGTCAGCAATTGTCCAACTTGCAATGAATATGCACATTTGCAACAAAAAGAAACCATGATGTCACATGAGATACCCACACGTCCTTGGCAGATCGTAAATATAGACTTATTTAACTACGCAGGAAAAGAGTATCTGATATTAGTCGATCATTACTCAGATTTCTGGGAAATTTAACTTCTTCCTGACTAATCCACTGAAACTACAGTTAAGAGGTGCAAGGCACAGTTTGCATGTCATGGACAACCAGATAAAGTAATCTCTGATAATGGCCCTCAGTTTGCAAGCTTACAATTCAGGAAATTTGACACTGAATGGGAGTTTGAGCATGTGACTTCTTCACCACATCATCCACAGGCTAACAGCAAAGCTGAATCTGCTGTGAAGATTATTAAAAATGTATGCAAGAAAGCACAAAGTGATGGTAGAAGGCCATCTTACATTGGAGAACCATTCCAACTGAGGGCATGGACAGTAGTTCGGCACAGAGACTGATGTCAAGGAGATTAAAGACCTCCTTACTAGTTGCCAACAAGCTACTTGAACCCTCTCTGATACATGGTATACCAGAAAAGTTACGACTTAAGAAGCAAGTGTTCAAGGCACGATATGACACATCTGCCAAAGATTTGCCTGAATTGAATATTGGGGAACTAATCCATATGAAACCACTGCCTAGTGATCGAATAAGTCATTGGAGAATGGGTACCTGTCTGCAAAAAGTTGCACCATGCTCCTATCTTGTGGACATTGAAGGAAACCTCTATCGCCGCAATCGTGTGGATCTGAGAGTGGCTGAGCAGCCTGATTCTCAATATCCAGTTGACCGACCAGGCTCATCTCATATTATAAGGGCACATTAACCCAATGGAAGTAAGGAATATACAGAGGTGATGCCACAGACTAATATTAATGACAGTCCTGAGCAAGCAGGTATACCTCATGGCAGTCAAGCAATGAGCATGGCAGCAAGTATAGAGAAGAGCCCAGTAACCTCAGAGAGGGCTAAGAAACTCTTTGTACAAGGAGGGCCAGTCTTCACCCATAGTGGCAGACATTCACAACCGCCCAAGAGACTTAACCTGTGTTGTGTTATTACAAGGACTCATCCAAATTTCACAATGTTGATTTATTAACAATAAAAGAGGGAGATGTTATGGGTGTTATGTTTAGTTTATATGCAACTCTATGATTTATTTCTATTGCACTTGTTTCCTGTTTTGCATTTCCTGTTTCTGTTGGTTCTCTGCTAAGATCATGGCTTCTGTACACTAATGCCTTGTACTGTTATCATTTGCACCACATGAAACAACATTGTGATAAAAACTGAGTCAGAGAAACCTCTATGACTAAACACTAAACAATTTCCATACCTTCAAATTAGTAATTTGAAATCCCGATGGAAAAATAGCCCCTAAAACAAGAGGGTTGGCCAAAGAGAAAGCGGCCAAGGATGACAACTGGACATACAAACAAGATCCACATAGCAAACATGAGAGGCCATGCTGATGAAAGATGTAGCCAGGTTGCAAAACCAAGACACTGCTAATGCATCCACCATTTCCGCCTGAGGATCCCTAGACCTGAAAAGGTACCTGGGAAATTGAGAGAACACATCTGTATAGAGATACCTCTCTCCCAAATGTAAAGACTGACTGCTGAGATAATCCACCTCCCAAATGTCTAAACCTGAGATATAAATCGTAGAAATTAGACAGGGGATGAAATCCACCTAAGAACGCATTCAAGATACTTCTTAATTGCTAAGGAACTGTGAGTCCCTATTTGATGATTGACATATGCCACAGTTGTGATATTGTCTGTCTGAAAGCAAAATGAAAAGTTCTCTCCTAAAAGAAGCCAAGCCTGAAAGAGCTCTAAAAATAGCACGGAGCTCCAAAATATTGATTGGAAACATCACCACTTGAAGTTTCCAAACCCCTTGTGCTGTCAGAGACCCTCAGACAGCTCTCCAACCTGTAAGACTTACATCCATTAAGAATACAGTCCAGGAAGGATTAAGAAAAGGAGGCCCCCTGAATAAAACAATGATAGTCTAATCACCAAATCAGAGAGAGTTGAGTGTTGATATTACATGCTAAGGCCAAACACTGAGTCCATCTAGAAACCCAAAAAAGAGGTGACCCTTGTCTAAGGAATAACAAAACTCTTAGGTAAATTAAATCCTCTAACCATGTCTTGAAGAAACAAAACTAGTTGATTCATGAGCGATTCCAATAAAAGAAAAGATTAAGCTAATACCAAGATACCATCCAAATAAGGAAACACCACAATACCCTACTGTCTTATTACAGAAAGAAGGTCACACAGAACCTTTGAAAAGATTCATAAAGCTGTCGCTAAACCAAATGGAAAAGTGACAAATTGGTAAAGCTCATCTAAAAAGAGAATCTCAGAAGCCACAAGTGGTCTGAATGAAATAAAATATGAGGATAAACATTTTGTAAAATGGAGTGGACATGAAATGACCTTGCTGAACAAATAGGCATAATAGTCCTTATAATCGCCAACTTCAAAGTTGAAACTTTAACAAAACAATATAAGTCTTCAGATCCAAAATTGGACTGAATAAACCTTCCTTCTTTGGGACAAAGAATAGATTTGAATAGAAACCCAATTCCTGTTCCTGCTAAAGAACTGGTAAAATCATTCCTGAAAAAAATTCCCAGAGTGTACTGAGAAAGAAAGAATCTTCCCATCGAAGGTCTCATTCTAAAAATCTATTCTAACTCTAAGAATAATATAGATTTTGGACTGAATTAATCCAAAAACAATTTAATCTGCCCCCACCAGAAGGACTGGTTTTAGAACCGCACCTTCATGCAGTCTAATAAAAAGTAATTATATAGCGTTTTTCTCCCAGAAAGATACAAAAAACACTTTTTCAGTGCTTACACAGAGTTAAACAAATTAGCAGCTGATAAAAACAGTTGTTATTATTACCCAAATAAATAGTACACAATAAATTGACCTCAAAGGCCAAAGGGCTGTATTAACCCTGCCGGGATATGAATCTATAACCCTTGCATCTAGAACAAGCGTTTGCAGTCAGGACATTCACCAACTGATCTACAACCCCGGACTAAAAGTAGGGCAGAAAAAACTCTATACCTCCAGCAATAGTGGAGATAATAGAAATCAAAAAAATTATTATCCTAACAAGATAGAAATAATAAATTATATTTGAAATCATAATAATAGATATAGTAAACATAATTAAATGAATACATCTGAAGTAAATAAACAGAGTTATATACTTGAGAATCTGAAACTGCTTATGCTTACTGTTCAACAAAGGTTGAGAGAACAGTAATGTCAGCCACAGATAAAGCTGAGCTAAAAATATAAACAGTACGTGAATATGCTCTACTAAGGTTATATTCAAATTCTAAAGAATCCTGAAAATAAGTACCAATCTCAATAGAAATAGTAATATAGAAAGAGGGAGCACCAGCTATAGGCTAAAGTATCAGCATAACAGAATAATATTAAAATATTAAAATACATTTATTACATTCACATAAACTAGGGTACCTTATGAACATATAAGAATTCGATTGAAACAATTAAAAAGTTAGTTAAAAACAATAAAGTGCCCCTTACTTATATTTTTGATAACCATCTTTATTTTGATTTTTGATTTCTTTGATACCCCATTATACACAAAGGATTAATTGGATTCACAAGGACACCAGATCTGTTACACAGGACATTTGTTAAGGATATCATCACTTATTAAGACTTTTTATATAATTTGGGACTTTTAATACACATTTTTTGTGTTTATATGTTTTGGTATTCCCCTCTCTCCTGAGGGGCACTTACTCTATTGTTTTTAACTAATTTTTTTATTGTTTTCAATTGAATTGTTATATGTACATAGGGTACCCAAGTTTATGTGAATGTAATAAATGTATTTAAATATTTTAATATTATTCTGATACTTTAGCCTATAGCTGGCGCTCACTCTTTCTATATTAATATTTTTTTTTTTTAGTTTATAGGGGTCTCACTTTGGGAGCTTGTATCTGTTTGGATGTTGGCACTGTATATGCACTTTTAAACACTATAATCTCTTATACCCCTTGTTATACAATAGCTGCCACATTTTTACCATTTACTAATTCATAGTGATGTTGCAAATAGTTTGCCGGCGAATAGTTTGCGGCGAAAATAGCATGTTCGCGTTCGCCGTGGCGGGCGAACATATGCGATGTTCGATCCGCCCCCTATTCGTGATCATTGAGTAAACTTTGACCCTGTACCTCACAGTCAGCAGGCACATTCCAGTCAATCAGCAGCAGACACTCCCTCCCAGACCCTCCCACCTCCTGGACAGCATCCATTTTAGATTCAATCGGAAGCTGCGTTCTTAGTGAGAGGAGGGACAGTGTAGCTGCTGCTGATTTAATAGGGAAATCAATAGATAGGCTAGTGTATTCAGTGTCCACTACAGTCCTGAAGGACTCATCTGATCTCTGCTGTAAGGACAGCACCCCAAAAAGCCCTTTTTAGGGCTAGAACATCAGTCTGCTTTTTTTTTTTTCTTTCCTGTGTAATCTAAATGCAGTTGCCTGCCTGCCAGCGTGTGTGTCAGGCTCACAGCGTATACTGTGCCCACTTGCCCAGTGCCATCACTCATATCTGGTGTAACAGTAGTGTACATTTAAAAAACCAACACTTTTTTGACTGTGAAATAATAGCAGACAGCTGCCAGTACCCAAGATGGCCGCCAATAAGGCAGATGGGGAGGGTTAGAGAGCTGTTTTGGGGAGGATCAGGGAGGTTGGGGGCTAAGGGGGGATGCTACACCACAGCATAAGTAAATATGCTAAAAAAAATTAAAACAAATTTAAAAACCTTTTATTTTAGTACTGGCAGACTTTCTGCCAGTACTTAAGATGGCGGGGACAATTGTGGGGTGGGGGAGGGAAGGGAGCTGTTTGGGAGGGATAAGGGGGTCTGATGTGTCAGGTGGGAGGCTGATCTCTATACTAAAGCTAAAATTAACCCTGCAAGCTCCCTACAAACTCCCTAATTAACCCCTTCACTGCTAGCCATAATACACGTGTAATGCACAGCAGCATTTAGCGGCCTTCTAATTACCAGAAAGCAACGCCAAAGTCATATATGTCTGCTATTTCTGAACAAAGGGGATCCCAGAGAAGCATTTACAACCATTTGTGCCATAATTGCACAAGCTCTTTGTAAATAATTTCAGTGAGAAACCTAAAATTGCAAAACAAATTAAGTTTTTTTTAAATTTGATCGCATTTGGCGGTGAAATGGTGGCATTAAATATACCAAAATGGGCCTAGATCAATACTTTGGGTTGTCTACTACACTACACTTAAGCTAAAATTAACTCTACAAGCTCTCTACATGCTCCCTAATTAACCCCTTCACTGCTGGGCATAAAACACGTGTGGTGCGCAGTGGCATTTAGCAGCCTTCTAATTACCAAAAAGCAACGTCAAAGCCATATAAGTCTGCCATTTCTGAACAAAGGGGATCCCAGAGAAGCATTTACAAACATTTATGCCATAATTGTATAAGTTGTTTGTAAATAATTTCTGTGAGAAACCTAAAGTTTGTGAAAAAGTGAACATTTTTTTTATTATTTGATCGCATTTGGCGGTGAAATGGTGGCATGAAATATACCAAAATGGGCCTAGATCAATACTTTGGGATGTCTTCTAAAAAAAATATATACATGTCAAGGGATATTCAGGTATTCCTGACAGATATCAGGGTTCCAATGTAACTAGCGCTCATTTTGAAAAAAAGTGGTTTGGAAATAGCAAAGTGCTTCTTGTATATATTTCCCTATAACTTGCAAAAAAAGCAGAGAACATGTTAACATTGGGTATTTCTAAACTCAGGACAAAATTTAGAAACTATTTAGCATGGTTGTTTTTTGGTGGTTGTAGATGTGTAACAGATTTTGAGGGTCAAAGTTAGAAAACGTGTGTTTTTTTCCATTTTTTCCTCATATTTTATAATGTTAGATGATTTATGCCCTTTATGGATTAAAACCAGACTCTGCATCAACTATGTAATTTTCCATGGGAGTATTGCCATGGATCCCCCTCCGGCATGCCACAGTCCAAGTGTTAGTCCCCTTGAAACAACTTTTCCATCACTATTGTGGCCAGAAAGAGTCCCTGTGGGTTTTAAAATTCGCCTGCCTTTGAAGTCTATGGAGGTTCGCCCGGTTCGCGAACATTTGTGGAAGTTCACGTTTGCCGTTTGCGAACCCAAATTTTTAGGTTCACGACATCACTACTAATTCAGCATACTTGTTATCAGTATATATATATATATATATATATATATATATATATCAGTATTTTTATAACCATTTGTGTTAAATTTTGGGGCCTCCTTGGCTCCTATTTTTTGTCGACATCTCCAGTTTCTTTAGAGGACTGTATTTAATATGGAAGAGGTTTTACCCTCCATCAGTGCTCTTAGAGCTGATATGGGACAAGATATAAAAAAAGCCCTCTTTGAGACTGGAGAGGAGACAAATAACCAACCTACCAATATGGAAGGTATTTTCAAGAGTTTAGTAAAATTATTGATAATGGAAGTTAAATATAGAGCTGAAGTCTCTTTTTTTAACATTTTAAGAAAATGTTTAGAATTAGGGATAGTACCTAAAGGCCTTATCATTGACAAAAAATGTGCCTTTGATCTAGAAGACCCAATTAGCTCACAGAAGTGGAAAGAGACATTTCTTGAGGCTTCAAATAAACCAATAAGGATTATAATTGAATATAGAGACCAAATATTGGTTAAGGTGGATCTTGAGATCAAAGAGGAGGAAAGTAAAGTCGAACCCCTTAAAAACACCAATATTTATAAATTGAAACAAGATCAGCTATACACAAGGGTTAAAAAGTTAAAGGATGACATTATACTTAAAAAGTCTAAGAAAATTAATAAAATACTTAACCCTAACACAAAGGAAGAACAATTAACCAATGAAAACACAATTTTGGGTCCACATTCAGATGAGGTCTTAGAAAATACCAACAATCAAGGTTGGAAAACTGTCAATTATAAAAAGCCAAGTAAGCCGAGGCTTAATAAAGGGTGGAGCCAAATGACAATAGACAGCCTCAAAATATATATAGAGATGCCAATAATTTTGAACAAATGCCAAGACAATATTCCAATAACATAAAAACAAGAAACCATTGGAATGATAATAGAGCTAGACCTGATCCAACACAAAGACAGTATTGGAACCCCAGACACTATGAAAATAGTGGGTACAATACTAATCATGGTCCCTATAGGAATCACACATACAATCCCCATGTCAGATTTAACAACAGATTTCCTGAAAGGAGTGATAACTACTATGAAAATAGACAAAATATGGTATATAGTAATAAGAATGGCAATATTCCCAATACTAATTTCAGAAAAGGATCTGAATATACATATCCCCACAATAGACATAATACAGGATATGCACATAAGAATGGTCATACCCCTAATGCAAACGTAAGACGGGAGCATGAAAACCCCTCAAATACAAATTGGAGACAGAATTTCCAAGATATAGATAATAGGTTCATCACAAATAGGAATGATGACCAAAACTATAGAACATCTGAACAATTTAAAACTACAACAAGAGGAGAGAACCAAGGTTCTACATCTAGGGAATCTTTTTTAGAGCTAGACCCAAGCACATTCCCAGAGAAAGAGAAACAAATGGGAAAAAGGAAAATGGGCTTTATAGAAACCCATGACACCCCACAACAAAAAAGAAAACACATGGGGGGGGGGAAGGGGGGGGGGCGCAAGAATAAAAAAGAGAGGAAGTTTAAGCAGGAGAAAGACCAAATCCTGATATCAAGTGCCCCTAATACTAAGCCCCATTCAAATGGAATATACAATTTGAGTGCTACAACTCACACAGAGAAAGAAACACAAGTCTTAAACTTGGGCCTCTCATATGCACCCTCTAAGGGTCTTAATAAGTTTCAGACATACACACATATCAAAGACCTGGTAAGGAAAATGACCTTAAAGAGGTATTTTTAAAAAACAGCAGTAGAAAATCAACAAAGGGACAATACTGCTAGAACACATACAGATATAAATTTACAAGAGGATAGAATTATACACACACACCTCAAGCCCAAATCAACTTTCTACCCCAATTACCATAAATGAGGGGCTATAGAGGCATTCAAAAGAGTGATATGTGATGAAATTAAGAAACTCAAACCACACAAGATTAATAAACACAGACAAAACCTCTTGAGGAAGCAAATAAAAATCCTCAAAGGCCTAGAGAATAACAAACATGTGATAATGAAACCGTCCAACAAGGGAGGAGGTATTGTGCTATTAGACAAGGAAGCATATGTAACTGAATCTAAGAGAATATTGGGTGATTCCAATACCTATGAGATTCTAAGGGTGGATCCAACAATGAGATTCAAGACAGAACTAGATAGACTATTAGAAGGGACTAAACTGGACAGGGTTCTAAATGAGAAAGAATATACTGTAGATATTTGAAAATCGAATATCCCAAAATTCCCATCTTCTATTATCTGCTGAATATACACAAAATACTCATTAATCCCCCTGGCAGACCGATCATTTCAGGTATTGGTTCCATAACAAGTCATTTATCACAATATATTGATAAAAAGTTACAAAAATATGTTAGCACTTTACCCTCATATCTGAAGGACTCCACACAGTTTCTGAATATTTTAAATGGAATAACTTGTGATAAAAAATATATTTTAGTAACTTGTGATGGGACGTCCCTCTATACAAGTATACCCCATAAAGAGGGAATAGAGGCTGTACAATATTTCCTTAATAAAGATAATACAATGGCAGAGGAACAAATACATTTTATTATGGAAGGTATTTTATACATTTTAATCCATAATTATTTTAACTTAGATAAGTTTTAGAAACAATTATGTGGTACAGCGATGGGGACCAGATTCGCGCCTAGCTATGCGAATTTATATATGGGCAAGTGGGAGACCATATTCTGGGACTCCTGCCTAGCTAGCACGGATCTGGTGCTATCATTCATATATTGATGCTATTTTTATGATATGGCAAGGCACTGAGGAAGACTTGAAATTTACAATAGAAGTGATGAACAAAAATGAACAAAACCTTGTTTACCTATGAATTTAGGCATTCTAATATAATGTTTTTAGACCTATTTATAGAGATAGAAAATGGTAAAATCGAAACTTCCACCTTTTTTAAAAAAGTCGACTGTAACAACTACATTCATCAATCAACCTGCCATCACCCTACTTGGAAAAACAACATACCAAAGCGACAATTATTAAGAGTTAAGAAAAATTGTTCAAAGGCAGAAAAGTGGTTGGAACAGTCGAGTCTTCTGAAAGACAGATTTGTGGAAAGAGGTTATTCAGAATATGTGTTAGAGAATACCATTAAAACTGTCAATACAATAGACAGAGAATCTCTTTTGGTATATAAAAATAAAAATAAGAATAAACTAAGTGAAAATGAAAATGAGATAATTGTCCCACTGATTACAAAATATAGTGAGAATTGTATTCTAATTGAACGTATAATTAAGAACAATTGGTACCTATTGAAACAAGATAATATAATAGGTGAAAAATTAAATAATGCCCCAAAATTTATCTATTGTAAATCTGAAAACCTCAAGAAAATGCTAGCACCAAGTCTACAAAAAAAAACAGAAAACAGATTATTTGAGACTAATATTAAAGGGGAGAGACTAAAAGGTTTCTTCCCTTGCGGATGGTGTAAAGCTTGCCAGCATGGTATTAAGGGTGACATTTAAATCAAATATTAGCCAAGAGGTTTTTATGATCAATGATATCATTCGATGTCAGGACAAAAGGGTAATTTATCTGTTAGAATGTGGTTGAGGCCTCCAATATGTTGGACAGACAACACAGAGTGTCAAGGACAGAATCAGGGACCATTTATTAGCCATTAAACATAATAGAGATGATTTCCCACTATACAAACATTTTCAAGACAAACATGGAGGCAAAAATATAAGTCTCAAATATATGGCTATAGGTAAAGTACCAAAACAATGGAGAGGGGGAGATTATGGTAAAAGACTACTACAGGCTGAGGCAAAATGGATTTTTTACATAGAAAGTATATATCCACAGGGCCTAAATGCTGATTTTAAAGTCTTTCATCTTTTTAACTAAATTATTTTGATACAACTTTAATTTTTAAATACATTTCAATTTCAATTTATTGATACAACTTCCCCTCCTACAGTTTGATTCACTTTTCACTTTTTATACTTCATATACTTTCATTTTTTATACTTCTACTCAGTATGAATCATCAATATGTTTTTACATCTCACCGTTTTTTATAAAACTATTTTGTTTTTAATGTCATTTCTATAATGTTTTAGAAAATATCTTCTTTTAAGTGAGATTTTCTGTCTAATAAATGTAAGTGGTTTTATCATTACCTTTCATCCAATTGTATAAACTCTTAATTGTACTCTATCCTATTGTTCTTATTTATAAATGTATTGTATTCACAATGTGAATTACATTAGAGGTATATACCTACCGATATGGACAATCCCTAATACTAGTATTTATTGTAGATTTAATGTAGACTCGAGCATATTAGTATAAATTGACAATAAATCAATATCCTCTTTATATATCAGAACTACATGTCCCAGAATTCCATCATGCAACCGGCTGTGACCTCAGAGCCGTAACCGGAATTGACATGCATTACGAAAAAACGGACGTGACGTGCTATCCAAAAAAAAAAGGAAGTGACGCGTCACCCGGATGTAACGTAGTTGCCACGTGGCGTTTTCATAGAATACAATATTAAGAACGGATTAACAATCCAGACCAATATGATAATATGGAGTTTCTACAACAAAGGTTTGTAATCCTCAATTCCAGAACTTAATGAATAGGGGGAATCAGCCTATAATAATAATATGTCTAATACCGGAAGTGAAAGAGTCAGTAGCCACCATATTTATTAAGGGCATTAGAGGATTGCCATGATACATGTAATGGCATTTTAAGGCAGGAAATTACAAGAAGTAAAAGAGCCAGTGGCCACCATCTTTATTAAGGGCATTAGAGGGTTGTCATGATACATGTAATGGCAATTTAAGGCGGGAAATTACACCCATCTTGATTGGTCCTTATAGGCTATTTAAGCCATACTTTTACTAGCAGTAGACATCTTGAGAAAGGCCCAGCTTTGGGGCCGAAATGCGTTGATGTACATGTTATAAGTAGTCACTGCTCGAGTTTACATATAGGGTAAGCCTATTTTCAATTAAGTTTATATTCATATTAGCGTTATTGTACTATGTGATTTTTGTTTCTCACAGGTACTGCAATTTTTGGATCCTATTGGATTTCTTATTCACTTTTTTCACTTTATTCACTTTTCAACAATTTTTATTTTTATTTTTTTGATTTTTATCTTATATTTTTGATAACCATCTTTATTTTGATTTTTGGTTTCTTGGATACCCCATCATCCACAAAGGATTAATTGGATTCACAAGGGCACCAGAACTGTTACACAGGACATTTGTTAAGGATATCATCACTTATTAAGACTTTTTATATCATTTGCGACTTTTAATACACTTTTTTGGGGTTTATATGTTTTGGTATTCCCCTCTCTCCTGAGGGGCACTTACTCTATTGTTTTTAACTATTTTTTTTAATTGTTTTCAATTGGATTGTTATATGAACATAGGGTACCCTAGTTTATGTGAATGTAATAAATGTATTTTAATATTTTTATATTATTCTGTTATTCTGATACTTTAGCCCAGTAATTTTCAACCTTTTTTTGCCGTGGCACACTTTTTTACATTAAAAAAATCCTGCGGCACACCACCATCCAAAACTTTACAAAATTACACATTGTAGCCTAATACTGTGTGTGTGTGTGTGTATGTATATATATGTGTGTGTATATATATATATATATATATATATTTATATATATATATATATATATATATACACACTGCTGTCATGCCATGTGCAGTTACCCTCATTTATCATCTCACTCAAAATAAAAAAAACGGCCTAGAATAAAAAAACAAGCAAAATTTAAAAAATGTCAGTGTGTCAGTCTGCCGCGGCACACCTGAGGATCTCTCATGGCACACTAGTGTGCCGCGGCACACTGGTTGAAAATCACTGCTTTAGCCTATAGCTGGCTCTCCCTCTTTGTATATTAATATTCATTTTTTTGAGTTTTTAGGGGTCACACTTTGGGAGCTTGTATCTGTTTGGATGTTGGCGCTGTATATGCACTTTTAAACTCCATAGAAATAGTAGTACAGTCCCAAGAGTGAATCAGGATAACCATTCTCTAGAATATAATACAGACAGTATATTGAATACGAAAAAACCTCAAGAGCAAATATCTTAAAATCCAGATTTAAAGAGGATTAATAACATTCAGCAAGATTACGAGTTTTGAGCGCTATAGGGAAATTAAAGACCGCATCATTTTCTGCGTTATTTCACCTCCCTATAGCGCTGCTTTTAGAGGTTTAAAAAAGCAGGCTTGTACGGGCGATATGGTGACGTTGAGCTCCATACCGCACCGAAATCAAGCGCTGCTTTGACGTGCTTGTGCACGATTTCCCCATAGACATCAATGGGGAGAGCCGGCAAAAAAAAGCCTAACACCCTAACATAAACCCCACGTCTAAACACCCCTAATCTGCTGCCCCTAACATCGCCGCCACTACATAATGTTATTAACCCCTAATCTGCTGCCCCTAACATCGCCGCCATTTACATTACAGTTATTAACCCCTAATCTGCTGCCCCTAACATCGCCGCCACCTACATTAGTTATTAACCCCTAATCTGCTGCCCCTAACATCGCCACCACCTACCTACAATTATTAACCCCTAATCTGCTGCCCCCAATGTCGCCGCCACTATACTAAAGTTATGAAATCCGAAACCTAACCCTAACGTAACCCTAAGCATAACCCTAACGTAACCCTAAGCCTAAGTCTAACCCTAACACCCCCTTACTTAAATATAATTAAAATAAATCTAAATAAACCTTACAATTATTAACTAAATAATTCCTATTTAAACTAAATACATACTTACCTGTAAAAAAACAAACAACCTAAGCTAGCTACAAAATAACTAATAGTTATATTGTAGCTATGTTAGGTTTTATTTTTATTTCACAGGTAAGTTTGTATTTATTTTAACTAGTTAGACTAGTTAGTAAATAGTTATTAACTATTTACTAGCTACCTAATTAAAATAAATAATAAATAATTGTAAGGTTTATTTAGATTTTATTTTAATTATATTTAAGTTAGTTAGGGTGTGTTAGGCTTAGGGTTAGGGTTAGACTTAGGGTTACGTTTGGTTTAGGATTAGGGTTTAATATATTTATGTAGAGCTAGTGATGTGGGAGGTCAGAGGTTTAGGGGGTTAATAATTTATTTTAGTATATTTCGTTGTGGGCGGCTTGCGGTTTAGTGGTTAATAGGTTTATTAAAGCGGCGGTGTGGACGGACAGCAGATTAGAGGTTAATAATATTTAAATAGTGTTTGCGATGCGGGAGGGCGGCAGTTTAGGGGTTAATAGGTTTATTATAGTGGCAACGATGTTGGGAGCGGCGAAATAGGGGTTAATACATTTTAATAGTTGCGGCGAGCTCCGAAGCGGCAGATTAGGGGTTAATAAATTTATTATAGTGTTTGCGATACAGGAGGGCCTCGGTTTAGGGGTTAATAGGTAGTTTATGGGTGTTAGTGTATTTTTTAACACTTTAGTTATGAGTTTTATGTTACAGCTTTGTAACGTAAAGCTCATATCTAATGACTTCAGATGGCGGTACGGATCTTGTCAATATAGGGTGTACCGCTCACTTTTTGGCCTCCCAGGCATATTTGTAATACCGGTGCTATGGGAGTGCCATTGAAAAAGGACTTTTTAAAAAGTGTATTACTGGCGTTGCGTGACGGCCAAAAAGGTGTGCGATACACCTATACCTACAAGACTTGTATTAGCAGCGTTAGGAAAAAAGCAGCATTATTTAATGTTTTAAATCTATGTATTTTACTTATATTTGAGAGAGTAGACAGAAAGTAGTATCCCACATTAATACTCAGTTATAAAGTGTGTCAAATAGATAATTAATTCACCTGTCTGGTGTCAGGGTCTTACATAAGCACACTCACCTCAAGTCCAGATTGAAGTATATTTATTCCTTTATTTAGCATCATAAAGATAAAAAATCTGGAACAGTCACAGATACAAGGTGCATAAGAGGGCGTAGCACCCACAGATACAAGGTGCGTAAGAGGGCGTAGCACCATTTGGTGCTACGCCCTCTTACCCACCTTGTATCTGTGACTGTTCCAGATTTTTTATCTTTGTGATGCTGAATAAAGGAATGTTTTTACTTCAGTGAGACTTGTTCTACTTATTTCCTCAAATCTGATTGATACTAGCTTTTCAAGTCTCCTTTCCTCTAAAGGATTCACAGCACCGGGCGAAGACAGCTCACCTCACACCCCTTTGCTTCAGCCTTTCTCTTGTCATGGTGACGTCACCGCATACGGGATTTCAGGTAGAGAGACAGACCCGATGATGGCAATGGATGCCTGCTGAGTAAGCTCTCAGCCCGTACAGCCCCAGTGAGCTGCTATGAACAGCTTACCAGAACAGCTTTAAAGCATACCACAAACACGGAATGAATATACTTCAATCTGGACTTGGGGTGAGTGTGCTTATGTAAGACCCGAACACCAGACAGGTTAATTCATTATCTGACACGCTTTCTAACTCAGTATTAACGTGGGATACTACTTTCTGTCTACTCTCTCAAATACATATAGTTAAAACATTATATTAATACATAAAGCGCCAAACCATAGCTGATAGTGTCTTAAATAATTATACAAACTTACCGAAAAGACACCCATCCACATATAGCAGATAGCCAAATCAGTACTGAAAACTATCAGCAGAGGCAATGGTATGAATCCCTACGACCGATAACAGAGAACCCTTGAAAAGATTTCCCGTGAGAGAAACCTTAAAATCAATAGGCGATACTCTCTTCACATCCCTCTGACAAACACTGTACTCTGAGAGGAAATGGGTTTCAGAATGCTTAGAAGCACTTATCATAGAAGAAATCATAAAAATCAAGCACAAACATACTTCTCCACCTCCATAGGAGGCAAAGTTTGTAAAACTGAGTTGTTGGTGTGGTGGGAGGTGTATTTATAGGCATATGAGGTTTGAGAAACTTTGCCCCCTCCTGGTAGGAATATATATCCCATGCGTCACTAGCTCATGGACTCTTGCCAATTACATGAAATAAATACATATAAATATGTGTTTATGCATATATCTATACCTATATATGCTTTTGCACCTAAGGTTGTCGGGGGTTAACTGCCTGGGTCACTGAAAGCTGTGCAGCTGCCTGTGATTGCTGGTGAGCACCCAGGGCTGTGAGTTTTGCAGGGTGTTTGGTTGAAGGTATGCATTGTATGGCTGTAGGTTGGGGATCCAGGAGGGAGAGACCTTGGCGTGGTCCTGGGACTATCACCGTTTTGACAAATGCTCTACTAACTCTTCCATTTTGAATAGCTGGAAGACCAACATCCCCTACAGTCAATTTAGGCGGATTAGAAGAAACTGCAGTACATTATCATCATATGATATACAATCAGAGGTCTTAATCACCAGATTTAGGGAAAAAGGTTATCCCTCTGAATTAATTAAGGATAGCTATATGAAAGCGAGAGAAGAAAATAGGAGTACCATTCTAGCTCCTCGCCCAAATGGTCAAAAAAGATCAGAGAATAATTTTGCCAAAGATCCTCTTTTTATAACCCAGTTCAATTCTGAATACACTTTTATCAGAAAAACCTTAAAAAGACATTGGCCTATAATACGTAAGGATCCTATCCTTAAGAATAGCATTGGTAACAATCCACGGATAGTATTCCGTAGGGCACCCACTCTAAAACAGAAATTGTCTCCTAGTAAGATAGTAGTATCAAGGAGGAAAGGTACACAAATTCAAAAAACTTCAGTCAATGGGAAAAGAAGATTAGGAGTCTATAGATGTAATAAAACAAGATGCCTTATGTGTAGCTACATCACACATGGACATTCCTCTGTCAAGTGTCATACCACAGGGGAAGTGTTTCCTATTAGAAACAGAATAGATTGTAGTATGGAATTTGTCATCTACGTTCTGACATGCAGGTGTGGTCTGCAGTATTTAGGGCGCACCTGCAGGAAGATACGTACAAGATGGAGTGAGCACTTAAGAAATATTAAAAAACGGTCACTAAAACATAGTATCTCTCGACATAGTACGATACAGCATCAAGGACATCACCATACCTTTTCCATTACTCCCCTTGAACACATACCATATGAGGTTGGCTCTAACAGATATACTCGTCTACGCCAGAGGGAAACATATTGGATTTATAAGTTCCAATCTCTGTTTCCCTCTGGCTTAAACGAGGTTCTCGATCTGGCAGCTTTTTAAATCAATCTATATAGTACTATACTTTCAGATTATCTATAGTCATTTGACTTAAATAATTATTTAGTCTAGGTGGTAGTTAACCGCTTGCTTTGTTAGGGTTGGAAATTTTGGATACTTGTAATATTTGTTATTTTAGTTTAGTTGTTTACTTTATGTCTTGTTATGGTAGGATGCCTTAGGGTTTATTATGATATATATTGGATATATTATGATCTCTTGGTCAATTCACTGTTAGATATAGTATTATCATTTGTTTTTACATATTTGACCATTCGTGGTCCCTTATGGATTATTTGACTCTACTTTTGATTTTTTCACTTTGGAGTTGCACGCCTCCAAATAGGGTGTCTTTGGTGTCTTACTCTGGGCTTTCTAAGAGGCCAGTCTTTTTATCATTAGATTATATACCATTAAACACATAGTTATCACTTTTTATTTATTCTATTTTAGATAAATAGCATCTCTTCGAAGAGCGTGTCTTTTCACTAATACATCACGCTAAGTTTAGAGAGATTATAGGGCTCTCCCTAGACGCAAAAAAAAAAAAAAATCTGCATTATTATACGAGTTAGTGCATCCTATCCTTTGTATAGCATAGAATATTGATATTCTCGTTCTCTTACTGATTTGTGTGTCATTAAAATATACTTTTGGGTTTGACACTAAATGCTTAATGTGCATGCACTTCACCACGGATATTATATTTATGTAGCCTTTTTTGCCAGATACATGTAACCAGGTCCGCTATAAAGAGGTGTATTTCACACAGTATCTAGGGTTCACATGCTCACTAATGTTAGCTTATTGGCTGCCTTAACACACCCCCTTGTAGATACACTCACGTCAGCCCATTTACTGTTTCCACACAGCACTTGTAAACGTACACACCCACATTTTACTATATACTTTATTTACTAATGTCAGCTCATCGGCTGCCTTCACACCCCCCCCGATAGATACACCCACGTCAGCCTATATATATATAAATATACACGCCTAACTTCTTACTATTTATATATATATATATATTTTTTTATTAATTTTTTATTATATATATATATATTTATTTTTTTATTATATATATATTTTTTTTTAATACGGGTCTAACGCACAGTAGGTTGTTCCTCATACTAACAATATGTTTAAATCTAGCCGGGTTTTTGACTATGGATAGAAGTTAACATTCCCAATATATATTTTGAATTATAAACATTGTGTGAATAGGAAAATAGATCAAATAACCCTTTGATAACTGTGGGTCAATACCAATTTTTTTTTCTTTAAATGCAAACATACAGTGTTCTATTGGATTGTCTAATTATTGTTTAGTATAGGATACTATTGCTAAAATACTTTACATGTGTATAATGTGGTTTTTACTCTATGTGAAAAACTGTTGCAATTAGAAGATCTGATGTCATCAGACAGGTGTTAGATATCAATTAGGAAACACACCCCTTTGTAAGGAGGTGGATAACTGTTAGTTTGTTATTTAAGGCAGAGGTAGGATGTTGAATGAATATATGCCTGATGAAACGGTTCTAACCGAGAAACGCGTTGCATTTGAGGGGTGCCACTGTATACCCTTTTATCCACTCATCATAAACAACTGCTGTGTTGTTTTTTTATCTTTGTTTTTAATAAATAGTTACATTTTATTTTAAATGTACTCTGAGTGGAGTTCTTTTCCTACCTTCTGCCTTTGCTGATTGCTCACTGGGACCTACACCCCTGCACAACCAAGAATCTACATCTAGGGTGAGCTGCTACACCTGTCATAAAGTTACAGCCTGCCTCTACCAGCACATAAGTGTGCTACAGGAGTATGTGAGTACCCATCTGTATCATCTAAGAGATATTGCCGGTTATACCTTTAATGGTCTGCACATGTAGTGCTTTCTTTGTTTGTTTTTTAATCTCTCACCAGCTACACAGTTTTGCCTGTCACACCTATCTGAAATTGCAGCTTGTCTCTACCAGCACATAGGTGTGCTTCAATAGTATGTGAGTACTCATTTGGCTCCATTCTGTTTGTTCTGTATCATACCATCTGATTATACCACACATGAGGCGCCCCTCTGTCTTCTTGTACTTTTTCAGCTATACCCGGACCAGTCGGTGAGGAGGAGGCAGCGCACATATGAACATTCTATATCCCATTTTCTCCGGTCATCCGGTCATACATTTCAAAGAAAGACGTTGATCTCTGTATTATCCTTTATTCAAGGATTCAAAGGTTTTTATTTCATATATATATATTTTTTCATTTTTATTTTTATTTTGTTTGGTCCTTGTGATATTTGAATTGTTCTGTATTATCTACCCCTGCACCTTTAGCGCCCCCTCTATTTTGTTGTTATAATCTAACTGTGTGCTTGCAAAAGAGTGTTACACTTTTATGTATTGTGCTGATGTATCAGTATAGATAATTATAAAAATTATTTATGTTGAGTAGCTTTTGAATTTCTGTATTTGTCTGAGGGTGGGGGTTAACAGAGTCGCAATATCAGAAGTCCTGAAGTTAGAGTGCATCGGGTGCATAATATTCTAAAGACAAAGTACAGGTGATCTGGATTAACACTTTTGCTGCTATTTAATACATACATTTAAATACCTAGGGGCCGATTTATCAAATACCGGACAGACATGATTTGCTGTAGCGAATCATGTCCTCCCGGCATCGTTTGTGAAATGATTGTGCAATGCCGCCCTTGCACATTCGCGGCCAATTGGCCACTTGCGCTGTCTTACGACCGCTGCTTCTTAACTTATCTTTCCAGCGAGCGGGAAACATCGGGGGTAGATTGCAGCATTCGCTGCTTAGTAAATCTACCCCCTAGAATACAAATTGGTGATGTAGCATAACCACAATGCACTCACCTCCTGCTCCATGTTTACATCTGCACCACTCTTCAATAGCATCTCAGCCACTTTCTCCCCATCTTTAATTCGGGCTGCAATATGCAGAGGGGTCTCCTGTGCCTGCAATAATAACAGGTCTCACATTACTGTGCAAGGTATAAACTTAATGCTTAAACATAAATGCTAACGCTATAATATTGTGCAAAAACAACTCACCTGAAGCTCAAGGAGCATTGAAAAATATGTAATTCAATTAAATAGCACTACGTTATCACAAATAGGACTAGTTTATCATGTTACAGTAATGCTGCACTCTCCTCACATGTGATTGTCAAAGAATCTGGAAGATGAAAGAAACAAGAGAGGCACCTGTGTGTACCAGTAGATAACCAAATGATCATTTTCAAAGAGCCCTAATCAGGGTACTTACATTTGCAAAGAGCACTCAGACAGTGCTATTGGAAACAGGCTGGATGTTTGATAGCAACCCAGCTCACTGATTGCAGAAACAAAATGACATCAAACCTGGAGAAGATAAGACACTGTGTGTACCAGTAATAAACCAAAAATATATCAGTGTAGATTCCCATTCAGTATACTCACATTTGTAGCACTCAGACAGTGGTATAAAATAATGGAACCAGAAGGCAGGGGTTGCTAGCTACCCTCCTTCTGGTTCCATTGTTTTATATTTTTATCTGTATTTTTTGTATTTTTGATTTACAATAAATCAATTTAAAATGTTGTTTATTATACATTGGAACTGTGCCTTTCCTACCTACCTGTTACTCCTTAGGGAGCTATAGGCTGCATTTGTTGCAGTCCATTCTGCAGTTTTAGTTTATAGTCTCTACCCTTTGAGACTCTTCTATATATTTTGGAGTACCTGTGTTCCAGTGCCTGTGTTGCCATCATATCAGTAAGCTGGTTTGCTGCCTAATAGCACTGTCTGAGTGCTCTTCACAAATGTGAGTATACTGAATTTGATGTCATTTTGTTTCTGCAATCAGTGAGCTGGGTTGCTATCAAACATCCAGCCTGTTTCCAATAGCACTGTCTGAGTGCTCTTTGCAAATGTGAGTACCCTGATTAGGGCTCTTTGAAAATTATCATTTGGTTATCTACTGGTACACACAGGCACCTCTCTTGTTTCTTCCATCTTCCTAATTACTGTATGTTGTTTCATGTAAAGGGCAGTGATTGCTTCAAAGTGTATTCTTCTTTCCCTCCCTTCCTCTTCTCTCTCTTCTTTCCCTTCCTCCCTCCCTTATTTCTCTTAACTCCCTCCCTAGCTCCCTTCTTTCCCTCCTTTCTTTCCCTCCCTTCTTTCCCTCCCCCTTTTCTCCTCTCCCTCCCTACTTCTCTCTTCTCTCCCTCCCTTCCTTCTTTCCTTTTCCTCCCTTTTCTCCCCTCCCCTTCTTTTATCTCCCTTCTCTCAGGGAGAAAA
Source organism: Bombina bombina (assembly GCF_027579735.1). Taxonomy (NCBI): domain Eukaryota; kingdom Metazoa; phylum Chordata; class Amphibia; order Anura; family Bombinatoridae; genus Bombina; species Bombina bombina. The sequence goes on from NC_069503.1 coordinate 1,109,185,885, forward strand.
TGGTATGAGATGCATGCAATTCAACCCACCTGTATGCAAGTGTTTTGCTAGCCCATTTTCTTTTGAATTGTTATGAAAAAAATATTAAGTTGAAAAAAGGCCTAAAACCTTTGGGGGGGGGAGAGAATTTTAAGTGCCTAGGACAGCACAAAACCTAAATATGCCACTGCTCTAATGTATAAATATATCTTAGAGATGTGCATCCGTGAAAAATCAGGTTCATCTGAATTTTTCATAATGAATATTTAGGGAAATTTGTTCCCCCAAACATTTGTTTGCTGCAATATTCCGTATTAGTTTTGTTTAAAACTAAAGGAATAGTGAATATTTGTTAAACATGTACATTAGCGGCCGCTCTAATAGGACGGCTGGCTCTGAGGGCCTGCACTAAATGACCGCCTTCTTTAGTGCAGGCCCTAGGAGCTGCTGCGCTAAGCTTACTGTTAGATTGGCCACGACTCTTTGAAGAAGATGATTGGGTTAGCACAGCTCTTCAGTGCACCAAAGGTAAGTTTCAACCCCTTAAAAGTAATTTAAAGAAAACTAGTGAATACTGATTAATTTTATTATTATCAGGTATTTATAGCGCCAACAGATTCTGCACCACTATGACATAGGTGGTATACATAATAACATTTACAGGGGTCAAGTGGGTAGAGAGCCCTGCAGAGAGTTGCACTGATGTAGTCGGCTCTTATGAATGTGAACTACAGCTGGGCTCATAGGCTTACATGCTAATGCTATGGGGTTTAAGGGGATAGCAGTGGAGATAGAAAGGTTAGTATAGGTTGTATGCATCCCTTAATAGTAGAGTCTTCAGGGAGCACTTGAAACTTTCAAAACTAGATGAGTCTGTAGAGCGAAGCAGAGAGTTCCATAAGATAGGAGCACAGAACTGAAGACAGGTGACCACTAAACAGAAGACCGGCAATGGCGGAACTGAAGACCGGCGACTGTGAAGCCATGGAGCATGGACATCCTCTTCGTACGATCACCGATGCACACCGAGGATTTAATTCAAAGTTTGCGTTTAAATGTGGGGCACCTTGCATTCCTAATGGCTGATTTGAGTCTTCAAATTCAAATCAGCCAATAGGTTGAGAGCTTCTGAAATCCTATTGGCTGTTTAAATTTGAAGATTTAAATCAGCCAATAGGAATGCAAGGTACCCCATATTAAAATGCATACCTTGAATTCAATCCTCAGTGTGCGGCGGTGATCAAACAAAGAGGATCTCCATGCTCCATGGCTCCACGGTCACCAGTCTTCAGTTCCGCACTCCGCTCCGTGCTGCACCGGCTTGTTCCTGGAAGAAGATAGAAGATATTGTCACTTGGAAGAAGACTTCACCGCCGGACTTCAGGAACCATCAGTACCTATTTGGGGGTTAGACATAGGCTTTTTTTTATTTTGGGGGTTTCTTTTTTTTAGATTAGGGATTTAATGGGCCTTTGAAAAAGGGGGGACTTAGTATTTTTTAAGGTAATAGAGCAGTTTAACTTAGCGCAATGCCCTACAAAAGGCCCTTTTAAGGGCTATTGGTAGTTTAGCATTAGATTAGGGGGTGTTTTTATTTTGGGGGGCTTTTTATTTTTATAGGGATTAGGTTTAATTTTTTTATTTTTGATAATTTGGTTTATTATTTTATGTAATGTTATACATTTTTTTTGTAATCTTAGATTAATTTAGTCTTATTTTTATTTTTAAGTAATGTTATCTTTTTTATTTTAATAGTTTGTAACTTAGTATTTTTTTAATTTAGGTAATTTGGGTTAATTTAGGGGGTGTTATGTTAGGGGGTTAGTAATTTAATTAGTTATTTTCATTGTGGGGGTTTGGCGGATTATGGGTTTATAGATTTATTAGGTTTTTTTGCTATGTGGGTTAATGGTGGATTAGGGGTTAATAGGTTAATTAAATTTATTGCATTGGTGGGGGTGGCAATTTAGGAGTTAATAGTTTTAATAGGTACTTTGCGATATGGGTGAATGGCAGATTAGGGGTTAATAGTTTATTAAGGTATATTGTGTTGCGAGGTAATGGCGGTTTAGGATTTAATTACTTTATTAGGTATATAGCGTCGTGGGGATTGGTGGATTAGGGGTTAATAGGTTAATTCGATGTTTTGTGAAATGTGGGGGTTGGCAGATTAGGGGTTAATATAGTTTATCAGTTATTGCGGTGGGGGTTGGTGGTTTGACAGATAGATAGATATTGTGCATGCGTTAGTTACTATTTTCAGGGGGTTACGGTGCTCACATACTAAGCGCCAGGCTTGCTGCGCCTGCCTATGTGTGGCGAGGTGAAAATGGAGTAGAATTTCTCCATTTTAGGAGAGAGACAGAGAGAGAGAGAGACAGAGAGAGAGAGAGACAGAGAGAGAGAGAGACAGAGAGAGAGACAGAGAGAGACAGAGAGAGAGAGAGAGAGACAGAGAGAGATAGAGAGAGAGAGAGACAGAGAGAGACAGAGAGAGAGAGAGAGACAGAGAGAGAGACAGAGAGAGACAGAGACAGAGAGAGACAGAGACAGAGAGAGAGACAGAGAGAGACAGAGACAGAGAGAGACAGAGACAGAGAGAGAGACAGAGAGAGACAGAGAGAGAGACAGAGAGAGAGACAGAGACAGAGGCAGAGACAGAGAGAGAGACTTTGCACCCTGGTTCATGACTCAGCTGAATTGTGAGTGCATATACACATGGGATATATATATATATATATATATATATATATATATATATATATACATACACACACATACTGTACATAACTAGTGTTAGGGGTTAATGTGAACCTGACTGCAGCCATCTTGTTCCTCGCAGCCATCTTGTGATGATTAGCATCCATTTTGTAATGATTAGACTTTATTATAATGGGTTATTATGTAGGGCGAACTATGTGCTTGTTGTGTTACTTTCCTTAGCTGTTCGGCCTTGAAGAAGCTTCCTGGCTGGACGCCCAGAAGAATATAATGTCCATAAGATGGTCCAGCGACCTTGGTGTATCTGCAGATGCATGGTTTATTATGACTATAGTCTATAGTTATGAGCTGGTGAATTTCCAGAATCACACTGTGCTTTACTCTGTAGAACTGTGTAAGATGACGCGGTCCTAACGTGTCATCCCCTTAACCCTGTATGCTGTTACTGAAGTCTATAAGATAGGCTTGCACTGTTCAATAAACATGATTGGCTTTAGATCATATTGCTGCATGGTCTGAGTCATTCTAAGGGATCCTTATCAGATAATCTACATCTGCCTCACGTGGTACCGTGGGCCTGTGGCTTCGGCCTGACTTGACACTTACCCCCCCTGGGGAAACACCTAACAACTAGTATAGCCATAGCTAAGTTTACATTATGTATATATTTACACATTTTTAAGACTTATTTTTTGGAATTAACTAACTGAAGGAGAGAACTGAGAGAATACTTCCAAATGACAGATGAAGGGTGAGTGCCAACTTTTGAGCTGGAAACAGAAAGGCAGAAAGTGGGGGAAAAAAAGAATTATGTTTAAAATGACCACAAGACTTCCAAGTTACCTAACCAGCTAGGAATTATTCAAAACTACTTATGATCATGGACAGACATTGGAGTCATAAATTAAGTTTATATCAGAAAGCTCTCAATTAGTGATGTCGCGGATAGTTCGCCGGCGAATAGTTCCCGGCGAACATAGCTTGTTCGCGTTCGCAGTGGCGGGCAAACATATGCGATGTTCAATCCGCCTCCTATTCGTCATCATTGAGTAAACTTTGACCCTGTATCTCACAGTCTGCAGACACATTTCAGCCAATCAGCAGCAGACACTCCCTCCCAGACTCTCCCAGCTCCTGGACAGCAGCCATTTTAGATTCATTCTAATCCTGCATTCTTAGTGAGAGGAGGGATAGTGTAGCTGCTGCTGATTTTATAGGGAAATTCATAGCTAGGCTAGTGTATTCAGTGTCCACTACAGTCCTGAAGGACTCATCTGATCTCTGCTGTAAGGACAGCACCCCAAAAAGCCCTTTTTAGGGCAAGAACATCTTTTTTTTTTTTTTTTGTCTGTGTAATTTTGACTGTGAGACATCAGTCTGCTAGTGTAATCTAATTGCAGTTGCCTGCCTGCCAGCGTGTGTGCCACGCCCACTTGCTAAGTGTCACCACTCATATCTGTTGTAACAGTAGTGTAAATTTTGTAAAAAAAAACTTTTTTGACTGTGAAACATCAGTCTGCTAGTGTAATCTAATTGCAGTTGCCTGCCTGCCTGCCAGCGTGTGTGCCAGGCCCACTTGCCAAGTTAGTGCCACCACTCATATTTGTTGTAACAGTAGTGTAAATATTTAAAAAGAAAACTTTTTTGACTGTGAAACATCAGTCTGCTAGTGTAATCTAATTGCAGTTGCCTGCCTGCCAGCGTGTGTGCCAGGCCCACTTGCCAAGTTAGTGCCACCACTCATATTTGTTGTAACAGTAGTGTAAATATTTAAAAAAAAAACTTTTTTGACTGTGAAACATCAGTCTGCTAGTGTAATCTAATTGCAGTTTTAGGAATATTAGGTGATTTATGCCGTTTATGGCTTAAAACCAGACTCTGCATCATCTATGTAATTTTCCGTGGGAGTTTTGCCATGGATCCCCCTCCGGCATGCCACAGTCCAGGTGTTAGTCCCCTTGAAACAACTTTTCCATCACTATTGTGGCCAGAAAGAGTCCCTGTTGGTTTTAAAGTTCGCCTGCCTATTGAAGTCAATGGCGGTTCGCCCGGTTCGCGAACAATTGCGGAAGTTCGAGTCCGCCGTTCGCGAACCGAAATTTTTAGGTTCGCGACATCACTACTCTCAATATGGATGTGAGCTAACCATGACTGATGTTACTGGCAATTACTATAATACTGGTGGGATATGGTTGATCTGCTGGATGACAATTACTGGAATTCAGGTGGAATGGCTTTGTGCACGGGAAAATTATAAGAATGAAAAATAATTAATATTTAATTTTAAAAAAAAGAAGATGGAGGGGAGGAAGACAAACAGTGATATAAGCCCATCTGAATGAATTAGGAAAACTACTGCAACAAGATAGGTAAAGGAAAGAAAATGAAATATAAGAGAGAAATTTTTTTTTTTAAGATTTTCTTTTTTAATATACTTTACTACCACTATTTCAAGCCAAGACTATACCAACCTCTGCTGGCTTTAGAATGGAAGCATCTTCCTTTGAGCAGCACGCCAGGCGGGAGGAGTTAAAAATACACTCTAGCTACGCAAGTTGCGCAGTACTACCCAACGTGCGTAGGGAGATTGTAATTTAACTCCTCCTCCATTGGTTTTGACTGATGTCCAGCCAAACACCATCAGAGGAGATTAAATCCTGCTTGATGTTGTCACTGACCACCAACATATTCTCGTGGACCACCAGTTGGCGACCACTGCACTAGAATAATTAAATAGTTCTGAGTGAATGTTACAATATACAAAAATAAAGACATCATTCACTGTCCAGAAGAAACTATTTTTTTGGTGTAATTTTGCAGTAATATTGTATTATGTAACCTATGTAGTACACAAGACTTAAAAGTCATACTTCAAATGCACAGCAATTAACTTAAAGGGACACTGAACCCATATTTTTTCTTTCGTGATTCAGATAGAGCATGCAATTTTAAGCAACTTTCTAATTTACTCCTATTATCATATTTTCTTCGTTCTCTTGCTATCTTTTTTTTTTTTAAAAGAAGGCATCTAAGCTTTTTTTATTGGTTCAGACCTCTGGACAGCACTTTTTTTATTGGTGGATGAATTTATCCACCAATCAACAAGAACAACCCAGGTTGTTCACCAAAAATAGGCTGGCATCTAAACTTACAATCTTGAATTTCAAATAAAGATACTAAGAGAATGAAGAAAATTTGATAATAGGAGTAAATTAGAAAGTTGCTTAAAATTTCATGATCTATCTGAATCACAAAAGAAAAAAGTTGGGTTCAGTGTCCCTTTAAAATACTATGGCCTAGATTTTGAGTTGGGCGGTAGCCGTCAAAACCAGCGTTAGAGGCTCCTAACGCTGTTTTTTACCGCCCTCTGGTATTTGGAGCCAGTCATTAAAGGGTCTAGCGCTCACTTTTCAGCCGCGACTTTTCCATACCGCAGATCCCCTTACGTCATTTGCGTATCCTATCTTTTCAATGGTATCTTTCTAACGCCGGTATTTAGAGTCGTGTCTGAAGTGAGCGTTAGAAATCTAACGACAAAACTCCAGCCGCAGAAAAAAGTCAGTAGTTAAGAGCTTTCTGTGCTAACGCCGGTTCATAAAGCTCTTAACTACTGTGCTCTAAAGTACACTAACACCCATAAAATACCTAGGTACCCCTAAACCGAGGTCCCCCCACATCGCCGCCACTATATTTAAATTTTTTAACCCCTAATCTGCCGCTCCGTATACCGCCGCCAACTACGTTATCCCTATGTACCCCTAATCTGCTGCCCCTAACACCGCCGACCCCGATCAGCCAATTAGATTGAGCTCGCATTCTATTGGCTGATCGGAACAGCTAATAGAATGCGAGCTCAATCTAATTGGCTGATTGAATCAGCCAATCGGATTGAACTTGATTCTGATTGGCTGATTCCATCAGCCAATCAGAATTTTCCTACCTTAATTCCGATTGGCTGATAGAATCCTATCAGCCAATCGAAATTTGAGGGACGCCATCTTGGATGACGTCCCTTAAAGGAACCGTCATTCATCGGGAAGTCGTCGGAAGAAGAAGATGGGTCCGCGGTGGAGGTCTTCAAGATGGAGCCGGTCCTCATCGGATGAAGATAGAAGATGCCACTTGGAAGAAGATGGTTGCCGGTCCAGATCTACTCTTCTTCCCGGATAGGATGAAGACTTTGGACCCTCTTCTGGACTTCTTCAGCCGTCGGATGATGGATGTCTAGCCCCCGCTTGGGCTTGTATGAAGATTTCGGAGCCTGGAACGATCGGTGATACCTGGCATGGTGAAGACAAGGTAGGAAGATCTTCAGGGGCTTAGTGTTAGGTTTATTTAAAGGGGTTTGGGTTAGATTAGGGGTATGTGGGTGGTGGGTTGTAATGTTGGGGGGGTATTGTATGTTTTTTTTTACAGGCAAAAGAGCTGAATTCTTTGGGGCATGCCCCGCAAAGGGCCCTTTTAAGGGCTGGTAAGGTAAAAGAGCTTTGAACTTTTGTAATTTAGAATAGGGTAGGGCATTTTTTTATTTTGGGGGTCTTTGTTATTTTATTAGGGGGCTTAGAGTAGGTGTAATTAGTTTAAAATTGTTGTAATATTTTTCTAATGTTTGTAAATATTTTTTTATTTTTTGTAACTTAGTTCTTTTTTATTTTTTGTACTTTAGTTAGTTTATTTCATTGTATTTATTTGTAGATATTGTATTTAATTAATTTATTGATAGTGTAGTGTTAGGTTTAATTGTAGATAATTGTAGGTATTTTATTTAATTAATTTATTGATTGTGTAGTGTTAGGTTTAATTGTAACTTAGGTTAGGATTTATTTTACAGGTAATTTTGTAATTATTTTAACTATTTTAGCTATTGTACCTGGTTAAAATAAATACAAAGTTAACTGTAAAATAAATATAAATCCTAAAATAGCTATAATATAATTATAATTTATATTGTAGCTATATTAGGGTTTATTTTACAGGTAATTATTTAGCTTTAAATAGGAATAATTTATTTAATAAGAGTTAATTTATTTCGTTAGATAAAAATTATATTTAACTTAGGGGGGTGTTAGGGTTAGGGTTAGACTTAGCTTTAGGGGTTAATCCATTTATTACAGTAGCGGCGAGATTTGGTCGGCAGATTAGGGGTTAATAATTGAAGTTAGGTGTCGGCGATGTTAGGGAGGGCAGATTAGGGGTTAATACCATTTATTATAGGGTTATTGAGGCGGGAGTGAGGTGGATTAGGGGTTAATAACTTTATTATAGTAGCGGTGCGGTCCGCTCGGCAGATTAGGGGTTAATAAGTGTAGGCAGGTGGAGGCGACGTTGAGGGGGGCAGATTAGGGGTTAATAAATATAATATAGGGGTCGGCGGTGTTAGGGGCAGCAGATTAGGGGTACATAGGGATAATGTAGGTTGAGGCGGTTTACGGAGCGGCAGATTAGGGGTTAATAATAATATGCAGGTGTCAGCGATAGCGGGGGCGGCAGATTATGGGTTAATAAGTGTAAGGCTAGGGGTGTTTAGACTCGGGGTTCATGTTAGGTGCAGACGTAAGAAGTGTTTCCCCATAGACAACAATGGGGCTGCGTTAAGAGCTGAACGCTGCTTTTTTGCAGGTGTTAGGTTTTTTTTTCAGCTCAAACTGCCCCATTGTTTTCTATGGGGATATCGTGCACGAGCACGTTTTTGAAGCTGGCCGCGTCCGTAAGCACCGCTGGTATCTAGAGTTGCAGTGGCGTTAAATTATGCTCTACGCTCCCTTTTTGGAGCCTAACGCACTGAAAACCCAGCCATTCTGTGAACTCTAAATACCAGTGGTATTTAAAAGGTGCGGGAGAAAAAAAGCACGCGTAGCTAACGCACCCCTTTGGCCGCCAAACTCTAAATCTAGGCCTATGAGAATAATTTTTTTTATGTCTGCAAAAATTATTTTAAAAGATATCATTACTGGAGTAATAAGTTTTAATGTGCATGTAACTTACTTATGTCACAGACTAAAGTTATATTCACGAGAGAGAGGCAAATGTAAACCTTACAGAGTTACCTGGAACCAACGTGGACCTTGGACACTTGCATGATGGAGATGTTGGGTGGAGTTGTGTAATGTTCTGGGGTAGGCAGGCATGATGGGTGGGGGCACAGGTATTCTGTGGTTGTGCTTCAGTCAGTAGGGTCAGGGTAGTTTGGGGGCATGAATATATGGTTCCGGTTTAACTCCCAGAAAACTGGACAGAGAAGGATGGAGGGGCAAAGCTCACAAATTGTCCTCTAAGATCCAGGATGATTGGTAGCAGTTGTTTTATGGGGGTGAAAAGCACCCCATCTATAAAGTTATACCAAAACCAAAATTCCCTTTCCACCTAAGCCACTCCCCCAAACTGTACCATCATGCCCTTGGCTCCCTAGCTAACCCAATAAGTAAACAAGGCTCCACCCCATCTCCACTGACTCAGGAACACTCACAAATACATTCACATGCCTCCCTAAAGCTAACTTAATTACTGGAACCACCACTGTGTTGGTTCTGCAAATTAAAGGGACAGTAAAGTCATAATTAGACGTTCATGGTGTAGACAGAACATACAATTTTAAACAACTTTCCAATTTACTTCTATTATTTAATTTGCTTCCTCCTCTTGTTATCCTTTGCTGAAAGGTTTTTCTAGGTAAGCTCAGGAGCAGCAAAGAACCTAGGTTCTAGTTGCTGATTGGTGGCTGCATAAACTGTATATAGTGATTGTCATTGGCTCACCCATGTGTTCAGTTAGAAACCAGTAGTGCTTTGCTGCTCCTTCAACAAATGATACCAAGAGAATGAAACAAATGTGATAATTCAGCGCTGCGGAATCTGTTGGCGCTCTACAAATAACCAATAATAATAATAATAGAAGTGAACTGGAAAGTTTGCCAATATCTGTAAATAAAAGATTACTATGTTATTTTCAGGATAGTGAAACTTGCCTTTCCCCCTTTCAGCTGCACTTGAGCTCCAAATCCAATCAAAGTTTGCACAACTTGGGGTTTGCAGTTCTCAGCTGCTATGTGCAGGGCAGTGTAGTTTTCCTTGGTTCGTGCATCAACGTGAGCCCCCTTCTGCAAGAGTGCCTTCACCACAGCGCTATGCCCTCGCTTGGCTGCTGCATGCAAACATACCGCACCTGACTTAAGATGCAAGATAACAATTATTAAGATCATTAAATTCACGTAATAACAACAATTTACCATTGGATTCCAAAAGATTAAAAAAATAACCACTGTAATTTGTTT